>NC_056726.1:1425870075-1426215075 GCF_019279795.1 Protopterus annectens
GCTAATGAAAAACAGGGTACCTGAGTTGTAGTTGTCTGTTTACACCAGTGGAGCTGCATAAAGCCTTGGGAATCATGCTCAGAATTCTACTTCTGTATTACAGAGATAATTAGAACTCTGCATCTTGTACAAATTTGGTTACCTCCTTCGTGCACAGAAAACATAGTAGCTGTCTGCCACTAATCAAACACCAGTTTACTCCCTTTGAAAACTCTTCACACATACCTGACCTTGAAAGTAGGAGTCCATCTCAAAGTACATCTGGCATGACTGTCTACTACTCCTCAATCAACCATCCATGTCCACAATGCGTGACCTCAGGCTTCGTGGCACTCTTGTTCTTACATCTTAATTTCAGGTGTCTATGATATTCTCCACCTCTGGTTTTGCCCAGTATTTCACTGGTGTCTTCAACTGCCGTGCTACTGATAATTTTCTACTAAATGGACAACCACTTTTCATAGCCTGACTTTGCATATCATACACTCACAGTATGGCAGTCCATGATTATGCATTCCACTCAAATTTATTTATTATTTCTTTATATTTGTTAACCAGGTAATTCTTTACTAATCTCCCAATCTCATACAAACACACAGTCACACACATTAGCATACTGCTTTCACTTCTTCAGATTTCTTTATGCTTCTGGGAGGATTCTATAGTTGTGTATTTCTCTCTGGTTATTTTTTTAAACATTTATGGCCATTGCTGTTTAAATATTTTCCTTCTCATTTTGATGCTTTTCAGCATGTAACCCAATTGGTCTCCTGTCCCTTTTAATACCAGCAAGTCCCGCTTCTCTGACAGTCAGTCATTTGCCTACCGTTTACTTGTAACACTTGCGGAGCTTTTCTCCCCTGGCCTCCACTGAAAATGGGTTTCTGACCCACTGGACTTCCCCAGTCAGCAAATGTCAATAAATAAATAATAAAGAAATACAAATTAACACCTAAGCAGGGTTTCCAAACATGTCTGTTCCACCATCTCTCTGACTTGTTATAGTTTATCTACTTTATAGAAGGAATACTCATTACAATGAGATAAAGTTTCAGTCACCACTTTTAGATCATCCAAGTTTGTGCATTCCCCACTCTTCCATGGAACAAGTGGGCTTGATGACTGCACATCTACAGCAGTGGTGGGCAAAGTCAGCAATCACGTGTGGTCCTGTGGATTTAGTGACTGCTCATCTGAAGTACTGGTAGGTAAAATCAACACTCATCTCTGGTACTGATAGGTGAACTAATCCCTTATCTGTGATGCTGTCTGTACAGTCACCACATCTGTGGTATTGGTGGGTGCAGCTGACAGTTATCCCTGAAAATGATGGATATAATAGCCACATATTTGCAGTACTAGTGGGTGAACTCACAGTTCATTTGTGGTACTAGTGAGTACAGCTAATAGTCAGCTGTGGTAATGTTTGGTAAAGTCACTACTTATCTGCGACTGTACTGAGTGTAGTCACCATTCATTTGCAATTTTGGCACCATTTTCTCTGATAGGATTTTTTAAATTTACATTTTATTCTTTATCTAAGACTATTCTAGGCTGTTTTTAATAATATATATGTTTTTAATAATATATGAGGCTGAAATTAGAATTATTTTATTTATATTTATATCTATTTAATTGGGGGTCAATTGTGAGTGTATATGCATGTGAGTATGGGTTTGTGTCTGTATTTGTAGGGGGTTGTAGTAGGTTAATACTTTTATTATTGAGAGCCTCTATCCATAAGTGACATAGAGGCCAGACTGTTTACAATTTCCCATCAAATTGTCAAGGTTTTGTTTGAGCATAGTTATGGAGCCTATTCCATAGAATGGAGATCCTTTGGGACACACATTTGTTTATTCAGTACATTCTGTTTATGTCACAAGAGAAGCTCAGATTTCTGGATCCAGTGTTTCTGGTGCTGTTTGTTTTGTGCATGTGCAGCAGATCCATCAAGGCTGGGTAAAACACTGGGCTTGTCTGGGATACAAGCCTGGCACTTCTCACACCCAAAGTGAGAATCATACCTCTAAGCCGACAATCCATACTTAGACATATGACCCAACTGTGACTGTCATTCTACCAAGCAGCCAGACACTGAGTTAGTAAATCATTTTCTTCAACATTTCCATTTGTTATCAGCTTCTAAGTTGTGGAGAATGATATTATCCAGCAGCCAGTTTCTGTCCTCTGGCAGGATACAGAACCTGCATCTTCCCCTCAGTTGCATACCATTTTGTAACAGGCTACACTGTGGGCATTTAAAGTTTCCCCTACTTAGGTGTTAATATGTTGTGCAGTAGTTTGCTGACACTGCTTAATTGCTGCTGACAGACTATTTATTTCATGGTGCAAGCCTTCTTAATTTAGGTGACTCTGGAATGCAGAGCAGTATTGACCAATTATTTTGCATGCATGCTTTTCCACTCAGCTACTAGGTCACACCTACAGTAGTCACATGATCTAGTTCAGAATGCCTCAGTTACTACAGAAGGATTTTTGTATCGTTTACCATTGGATAGTGTGGGACAGTGACCATACAGTCATCCACATAGATCCTAGTAAAATATGATAATTTGCAAAGTATTCTGAAGTAATCACTCAGTCTGTGTCACCATTGCCCTAGTCACTCAGTCTGTGTCACCACTGCTCATATACAGGGCTCTAAACTTTTGTTGTCAGTTTTCATCTAGTCTTCACACACAGTTCACAATTTTTATGAATTATGTAATTACTTACATTTTGACTAACATTGTATAATTACTATAAGGATTTTCATGAAATGTTATACTATGTGGTAAGGAAAGTCATAGTAGTTGACTTTTTAAGAAATTTACTTAACATTGAGTCTTAGCTAAGTGTTGGAGTTCATTAATCATTTGAATCTTCAGCTGAAACAAAACGTCTGTGGCAAAGACAATATCACAGTAGGCGTGAAGACAGTTAAAAATGCCTCCATTCATCTCAATGAGACACTGAAAAGAAGAAAAAATGTCCCCATTCACATTAACAAGGTGGTGGAGGCTGAGATTCATTCCTCAGATCTGACAGATTCCCATTCTATCAATACTTCACAATTAAGGGATTGTAATTTCAATTTATGAAAAGTGGCATACAAGCCATTATTGGTAGGGTATGGCTCTGAAGGAGCTATGACATGCCTTGAACTTCCTGCGGGATTTGTGGCTCAGTAGAGCACGCAGTCAGAGTGAAAAGCTGAAGGAGAGTTTCTTGCAATCGCTTATAAAAGGAGAGATCATCCTGTTGACCCATGCCTTGTTACATGGATATTGGCTACATTACTAATTTTTTGAAAGAATTATTTTAAAACTGCCATCTTTGTAGAGGAAGACTACTACCAGAAGACTGTGTGCCCCATAAATGCAACAGATAGGTGCTGGGTATTACAGGTAAATGCAACTTTTTTTATTTTTGTGAGATTGTAAGGCTGTGATAAGTCAGGGGTTTCAGCTCCTGTTCTGTAGGTGCATGGTGAGGAATAAATGGGTACAAATTGTGTATTTTGTGTACTTCTGCTGTATTTTTTTTTTATTTTTTACTAATCAGTAATGCGTTGTAACATTTTATGATTTCTTTATTTCAAAAGTTTCCTATTTTAACTTTGATGCGGATATGTTGGTGGTTACTTTCTCTTGGATCGGATCATCCACCATTTTTGATTTATTTTTATTTCAGTTATGTTTGTTTTAACAGAATACATTGTGGTTGGTCAGTTTGTTTCTTGAACACAGGATCATAGAAGGTCATTAGGGTAATGGTCCTGAGGCCCTTACAAGCCTAGCCAAGAGTTTATCCCCCAAAAAAGAAACCTCAGTCAATACCTACTGCCCCTGTCAATGAGGGACACAGGTGGGACCCCTGAGACAAATTTGTGGTTTCCCATCCACTCATCAAGGTTTCACTTGAAGAAGGTCAGCAAGGTACTCTGTTTGATGTGTTATGGAAGGTCTATTCTAGAGACTGGGCAGCCTCTGGGAGATAAATCTGTCTCTCCAGCAGGTTTTGCTGATGTCACATATTAGACTGAGGCCTTTCAAGTGAGTAATGTGCAAGGAGTTAGACTTAATGGATATGGAGCATCTCTAGTAGGGCAGGGTCCAAAACCGCCTTGTAGACAAGTCACAGATCAGCTCTGAGCAATCTGTACGATACCGAGTAGAGTGATAGTGGTTTGACCCTGTCCACATTGGATAGGCATTGGAGGCCATGGATTCTCTTTGAGAGGTATTTCTGTCACCTTTCCAGTTTGCGCATATGTTTGGAGAGGTACATACCAAATGAGGCGTTATACTCAATTATTGGCCTAATGAGAGACGAGTACAAAAATGTAATAACCTCTTTTTTTCTGGATGCAATCCCTTTACTTATGAGATGAACCAAGTAAAAGGCTTTTCTGACCACTGCCGCCACATGATGGTCGAATGTGAGATTGTTGTCAGCCTGAGTACCCAGGTCTTTCACCAGAAGTTGTGTGCTTAGGGGGTTGCCGTTGGTGTGTTAGTATGAGATCCATAATAATATGGTCCATGGGATTTAACCGACTATTTTATTGTGCATGCATGTATGTGTTTATATTTTGTGTACTTTTAGACTGGTCCAGTCTTGTTTGAGGTTAAAGGTCCAGGAACATGAATGTTTAACTGTGACTTCCTGATAAGGGTTTCTGCACATATGCTCTATAGTTGTACATATTCAAGTTCTTAGTGACAGTAGTCCTCATTAGCCTAGTTAAGTAACACTTAGTGTCTCAAAGTTTATTAAACACTTGGTTTGCATGATACAGACAACTTGCAGTCACAGACAATCAGCATATGCAGTGGAAGAGTGAGATGTTGATTGGTTTCTTGTGTTTGTCCAATTTTTGTGTGGAGCTCAACCAATTTACTGTTATTCATAGGCTAGTGTGGTTATACTTGCACTGTAAGCATATATGGTGATGCAGGAGATTGTAATTTTGCTATGCTGTCCTTTGCTATATCATCTCATATCGAGTTCCCTGATGTTGGCTTTTTTTGTTTTCATTACGTTATACATTCACAGCTGCAGGTGGTATAGAGGATGCAAACTCCTGTCACACTTCAAGAAAGTGCAAGAAAGGATGATTGATAAACAAATATAAACAGAAAGTAAGATAGGAGATGAGCTGATTGGATTTAGATCAGGAAGTAGCATGCTCAATCCAGTGTTGGCACGGAGAGAGATAGTGGAGAAGAAGCTAAAGATGAGAACGGAGTCCAAATGAGCATTCCCAGACTTGGAGAAAGCTTCTGACAAAGCTGATTTGGGCAGTCTTGTGATGTACTGAAGCCCCAGAAACATTGATAGAATTAGTGCAGACTATGCACAAGGACCTAGTGGCACAAGTACTAACAGTATTCAGACTTGCAGAGAAGTTTCCAATGCGGTTGGGTGTGCATCAATGCTCAGCTCTGATCTCATTGATGTTTATACTGGTGATGCACTCCATTAGCAAAACTGGTTAAACAGGACAGGTCAACAAAGCTGATGTACACAGATGACGTGGCATTACAAGCAGACTGTGAACAAGAAGTTCAGCAAATGATTGGGGTATAAATACAAACCTGAAGTCACACAGAATGAAACTGAGTACAGACAAGACAGTTATAGCAGCAAATGGAGAAATCAGAAGAAGCAGAAAACTGAGGCTGAAAGGGAGATAGCAGAACAGGATAACAGTTTCAAGTATCTAGGAGGTGTGGTTGAGGAGAAGGCAAGTCTGAATGGAGAGGTCAGAGCTAGAATCAGAGGGAGCTGCAGCCAAGTGGAACAGAGTGTGAGGGGTAGTGTGTGACAGAATAAAGTTAAAGAAGCTAAAAAGTAAGGTGTCCAAACCCACATTATGATCAACACTTCTTTATGGTACAGAAATCTGGGCAATGAAGGCTGAGCAGTTGATGAAGGTGGAAGTGATGGAGAAGAAGTGACTAGATGGTGGTTGGATGCACACTGTAGGGCACATGAATAAAATGATGACATAATTGCAGAACCCAAAGTAGCTTCAATTGCAAAGAAGGTCAAAACAAACACATTACAATGTTTCAGACACATGCGCAGGAAAACAGAAGGCAATTTGGTGAAGAGGTTTTGGGAGAAACAGGGAAGAGGAAATGAGGACATCCCGCAAAGAGAGGGATATATTTTGTGAGAGAAGACCAGTAACACTAAGGCATGACTCTCAAAGAAGGTAGGACACTGGTATTGAATCAAAAGAGGGTGCAATAGTTCACATGACACTCTGAACCCATGTCGAAAAATGGGGAGGTGGGTAGTGATGATGTTCATTATTAAGGGTATGTGGTGAAGACATTTGGAATGTAGGAAGGTACTGTGTCTGAGATAACAGAACATGTTATGGAGATGGAAGTGATGTTTTTTGCTCATACTATATTCCAGGGATCACTGCTTTTCCTTGGCATACCCTGACAGATATTTGCTTTGTTAGCTTCCAGAAAATGTGTTATCTACTATCTTAAGACCCCACAGCATTCCTCACCCTGGAAGATGCTGACATTTGCGCAGTCACCGAATCCTGATTCAAAGCTCCAGAGAGCACCACAGCATTATCAGGTTACTTGTCCTACCATACTTTCAAAGCCCAAACAGAGGGCTACAAAGCCAAAGGAGGTGGAGTTTCAATATTTATCAAAGACATACACATCTCCAGGCTAGTCAAACAGAATGATGCACAGGAGACACTCCAGGTGCAGTTAACTATTGACAAAACACCTATTCAAATCATAGCTCGCTACAGACCCCCACCCATGCCTCAGGAGGCCCACTCCACCTATCTGGAGTTACTTGAATCCATCAAGATTCAACCTTCTATCTTGATCCTGGGTGACTTTAACTACCTAACCATAGAGTTGAAGACCTATTCTAGCTCAAACACGAATGCCCAGAGATGCCTCAACTTTATCAATGCCAATGCATTGGATCAGCTGGTTAACACCACCACAAGAGGTGAAAATATACTGGACCTGGTACTAACCAACATGAGTAGCCATTGTAGCATCCCTACAGTGTCATCCTCCTTGGTAAGATCTGACCATAAAGCAATCACTTTCGAAGTCAACATCTCTTCTGACCCCCCCACCTTCCCAGGGTCGAACAAAAAAACGTTTCCAAAGCTGACTACAACCTCCTGTGAGCAGGTATGAGCAGCTTGACAGCCACCATCCCTTCAGTTGGAACAAGTACTAATGTCCAGGCCTACACCAAAAAGCTATATGAGCACCTATATAGCTGCATGGACTCAGCAATACCTGACTGGACCAAATCATCATCCTCAAGGAAGAGTAAACCTGTGTGGTGGACAGCAGCAATAAACAAACTCTATAATAAAAGGAAAAAACTTCTCTCTAGGACCAAGACGGAGCAGATGCCAAGTTGGAAGCAATCTCTCCTTTGTCTGAACAAGCAAATAAGGTCACTGGTGAAATTCTCTAAAGCTAACTTCAAGTCCAAATTGGCCACATCCACTAAGGACAATCACAAGGCCTTCTTCTCATGTCTGTAATCTGAAAGGTAACTCCCATATCTGCTCTGAACTGGTGGTCAAGAATACCACATACACAAACACCATAGATATAGCCAACCTGCTGGCAGACAAGTTCAGTAAAAACTTCACCACCCTGCCCCCCATCAGTGAACCAGGACATCCCCAGCACCTGACCCCTCCCCTCATGACCAGGGAGCAGGTTATTAATGCCTTATCAAAGGCAAAACATACAGCCTCCATGGGACCCAACAACCTCCTTGGCTGTATCCTACATGAACTCAGGCAACAGCTCTCAGCACCATTAGGTACCCTATTAAGCCCAAAGCCTGTGCATCGGCTTTGTCCCAGCAGAACTGAGGACAGCCACTGTCATACCTCTGCACAAAGGTGGAGCGTCCACTGACCCGGGCAATTATAGGCACATTAGCCTAACTAGTCTGATCTGCAAGGCCATAGAAAGCATTATCATGGACCAGCTATACTCTGTCGCATATCGTCTACTGCAAGGCGATATCTGCTTAACATACAAGGCCATGTCAAACCCAGAGCTGTTGGACATGCTACATTTAAAGAAATCCTAATCCCTCAGAGTCACATGGTCTAGGGATCTAAACCTTGTCATCACAATAAACAAAACATGCTGGAGGGATAGGTTCCTGACCCAGAGGCTCCCCAGACTCTGGAATTGACTGCCCATACATGTCAAGCAGAGCACCTCTTTAGCCATCTTCACAAGGAATCTTGATGACTGGATGGGAGAAAGGAAATTCACCCCAGGGATCACGTCAGCAGCCCTGCTAGACAGGGGTCCAGGGAAGTAAATAGTGTGGGAAGAAATAGCCAGGGAATAGTTATGGCTAGGCTTGTAGGGCCGATAGCCTAATACCAACCTATGAACCTACGAACCTTATAAACAAGGACATTGGCAACCTCCAAACACTTGATCCCACAGAGTTTGGTTTTGTCAAAGGGAGAGCACGCCTATTAAATTTGGTCGCCTTCTTTGAAACAGTCACCAAAGCCATGGATGAGAGCAAGACAGTGCACACCACCTACTTTGACCTAGCCAAAGCCTTCAACATTATTTCCCACTTAGGCATAATAGATAAACTCTCCCAACTAGGCATCAACCCATATGTTACCAGATGGGTAGCTAACTAGCTCACTGATAGAACCCACTCAGTAAAAATAGGAGAAGCCACATCTAGTAGTAGATCTGTAACAAGCAGCGTACCCCAAGGATCAGTCTTAGGGTCTCTATTGTTTGGGATATACTTTTCTGAAGTGCAAGCCAAAACCAGTGGTCTGTGGCTGACCAAGTTTGCAAATGACTGCAAGCTGGGGTCTGTCATAAATTCACCTAGTGATGTAAACATTCTTCAAGAGGGCCTTAACCAAACTAATGACTGATGCCAGAAGCATGGCCTAAAACTGAATGCCAAGAAATGCATCATTATCCCCTTTGGGAAAAATGGTGTCCCCACTAATTATCACATTAATAACAATGTACTAAGCAAGCAAGCAGCCATGAGGGACTTGGGCAACCAGGTTGATAGCAACCTGACTTTTGACCACCATGTTGCCTCCATTGTAAGCAAGGCTTTCTACATGGCTCATCTCATAAGTATGGGTATTTCTTCCAGAAGCAAGTAGGTCATAACATCCATGTACTCCTCCCTTATCAGACCCATTATCGAGTATAATGCCCCCTTTGGCATGTACCTTGAAAAGCACATACAGCAGTTGGAGAGACCACAGAGGTTCCTGACCAGGAAAATCCAGGGTTTCAAACACCTATCCAATACAGATAGACTAAAAGCCCTTTCCCTCTACTCAGTCTCATACAGACTGCTCAGAGGTAACCTGTGTCTGGCATACAAGGCCATCTCAGACTCAGCTTTGATGGAGTTGCTGCATATCTGTAAGTCAAAATCCACTCATGCAACCCACACGTAAGGTCTCAATCTGGTCTGTGACATTAATAGAATTTGTTGGAGAGATAGATTTGTATCCCAGTGACTACCCCATCTGTGGAATAGACTTCCTCTCCATGTCAAGCAGAGTACCTCGCTAACCGTCTTTAAGATGAACCTGGATGACTGGATGGAAAACAGAAAATATATCCTTGAGATCCCACCTATGCCTCTGCTGGACAGGGAAAACAGGTGCTGACTTCGGGAGAACATGGGTGTAATTTTTGGCTAGGCTTATAAGGGTCTCCGGGCTAATAGCCTAGCATTATCCTATGAACCTATAATTAGAAGGATATATGAAGGATTGGAGGTGAAAACTAAAGTGGCCAGCGGTCCTCTCTGATAATCATTGCTTGAGCAGAGGAACCAGGCAGGGGTGTCTTCTCTCCCCTTTGGTATTTGCATTATATTTAGACCCACTGGCAAAGAAAATCAGTGACTCAGAAATTAAGGAATATAACTGGTAAGGTAGTCAAGAAACAGTAAATTTTGGTCAGGACAAAATAAAAGTCAGTGATGCATAACAGAATGCTGATAAAACTGCAGAGAGTAGCATCAAAAATGAACTGCAGATATGCAGTGCAAGGTATGAAAGCATCGCTCATGGGAATCTCACTGTTAGAAACTGTTCATAGGTTCATAGGTTAATAGGTGTGTACTAGGCTAATGGCCCTGGGGCCTTTACAAGCCTAGCCATAGGATTACCCTGGCATAGTGCCACCCGAGCTTAGTTCCCAGTGCCTCTATCGAGTAGAGCTACTGGAGTTATCCCTGGGGTGAATTTTTTGTTTCCCATCCACTCATCAAGATTTCTATTGAAGAGGGTCAGCGAGGTTCTCTGCTCCACATGTATGGGAAGTCTATTTCATAGCATGGGCAGTCTCTGGGTTATGAACCTGTCCCTCCAGTATGTTCTGTTAATTGTGGTAATGAGGTTGAGGTCTCTGGAGCGTGTGGTGCAGAGGGGTTGGGATTTCTTTAGATGTAGCATTTCTAACAGAGCTGGGTCAGACATGGCTTTGTAAGTCAAGCAGAGATCGCCTCTAAGTAGGCAATATGAGACAGAGAATAGTTGGAGTTTTTTTGAGTCTGTCCATATAGGCTAAGTGTTTAAGGCCTAGGATCCTCTTTGTGAGGTACTTTTGCGACCTCCCCAGTTGTTACAAGTGTCTAGTGAGGTACATTCCAAATAGGGCATTGTACTCGATGATTGGCCTAATGAGGGAAGAGTAGAGGGAGACTATGACCTCTTTCTTCCAGGATGCAAAACCCTTAGTAATGAGATGTGCCGCACAGAAGGACTTTCGGACCACAGTGGGTAATCAAAAGAGAGGTTGCCGTCAACTTGTGTTCCCAGATCTCTTATAACGCCTTCTGTGTTCAGTGGACTACCATCAATGTGGTAATTCATGGGAACTGGGTTTTTCCCAAAGGGGATAATGACACATTTTTTGGCATTGAGCTTAAGGCCATGGTTCTGACAACAGTCTTTGGTCTCAGTGAGCCCATTCTGTAGGATGACAACATCACTTAGGGAGTTAATTATAGCTCCCAACTTGCAATCGTCTGCAAACTTTGTCAGCTAGTGTCCCTTCTTGTAGGCTTGGACTTCAGAAAAGTAGATACCAAACAGGAGAGGACCCAGGACCAAACCCTGTGGGACTCCACTTGTGAATAGTAAGCAATCTGACTTGGAGTCAGCTATTTTCACACTTTGGGTTCTGTCTATGAGCCAGTTTGCAACCCACCTAGTGATATAGGGGTTGATGTCTAACTTAGTGAGTATTTATGATTTCTGAGTGGGGAATGGTATCAAAAGCCTTAGCTGAAAAGCAAGTAGAGGAGTCAGTCAAAAGCATGTACTGAAGAAAATATTACATTTAGCTTTCATTATTTTACTGGGATGATAACAAATTAGAGGTACGTGACACAGCTCAAATAAAGTGGCAGTGCTGTCATTTGGCTGTATAATCTCTGCCACTACAGAAATTTGGATCGCAGCCTGTAAGACTAATAACTGAACTAATGAAACAACAGGCTGCAGCTATACTTGGAATTGCAGAACTCAGCACGAAAAAAAATAATAGGTCAAGTGAAAGTAACAGAAAAAAAATATATAATACTTTTTTGGAGAACGGTACTACCAGACACATTATAAAATGCTTTTGTTCTCATTTTGAATTGGAAAAACTACACAGATTGTTAAAATACACAGAGTGAAGGAAACTGACAAGGAACAAATTCAGTAATTTAGCAAGATGGCAATGCCTGTACTAAAAATTGCATTTGATGTGGATTCCAAAGTAGGCCTCAAATAATATGAAATGCAAGGAATAAAGAACTCCATCAACAAGAAGCCCCACAAATCATTTACAGTTCAGACTGTCTGATAAAAGAAACTTTTACTGTCAGCTTCAGCAAACCCACCACAATGTTGTCTTTTGGCTTTTCCCGGTTAGGGGTCGCCACAGCGGAACTCCTGTCCACTAATGATTGGCAGTAGATTTTCACGAATGCTGAGGTGCCAGCTCAATGTTCAACCTTCAGCTAAGGCATGCCCATTTACGCATGTCTTTCGAACACCTATCCAACCCCGGGGAGGACATGCAGACTCCACACAGAAGGCACTCCCTGCACTCCAGCCAAGAATCGAATGGGAGAACCTCTTGCTGTGAGGCAACAATGCTACCGCTGCACCACCACGGAAGTCTGCAAACCCATCACAATAATCCTCTGAAATTCTGGTCCAGCATCAATAAACTCCTCCACCCAGGCCACTCAAGCACATCTGCACCCTCTGGCCCAGAGCACAATAATCCCATTCAAATAGCCAACTCCTTTAACACTTTCTTCACAGAAACCGTTCAATCCCTTGCCAAACAGTTAACCCCTGGTGTCATACACTTACTCTGCCAATTCCAACAGCTCCCCCCATTTAATTTTCAACCTGTTCCCACATCCCTTGTCTGTAGCCCTATCCAGAAACTTAAAACCATCACTCTCTCTGCTGACCTACTACCTGCAGAATATCTGCAAAAAGCAGCAAAAGCCATTGCCTACCCCATATCCATCCTCATTAATAGAACTATTTCTGAAGGAACCATCCCATCAACCTGGAACGTTTCTCACATTATCCCCCTGCACAAAGGTGGTAATTCCAAAGACCTATCCAACTATAGGCCTATAGCCATATTATCCCCATTGGCAAAAATAATGGAGAAATGCATTCATAAGCAACTTTTAAGCTATCTACTAGAGAAAAACCTACTAACCACCTGCCAACATGGAATCAGACCATTTCATAGCACTACCTCTGCTTTTTTATCCTTCACCGACTGCATTAATAGAAATCGAAATAATGACACTCTATCCTCAGCCTTCTTTATTGATCTGTCAAAAGCCTTTGACATGGTTAACCACCACCTCCTCATTAACATACTTAAAAACCTGTCAATGGATGCACTTGCTGTACAGTGGTTCCAGTCCTATCTAAATAATAGGCAACAGGCTGTACTTTGGGAATATACCTTGTCCTCCTACCTCCCAGTTACCCTTGGAATCCCTCAAGGCTCCATATTGGGTCCTCTCCTCTTCTCTATCTTTATAAATGACCTTCATTCTGTAATCCCCCAAGCTACCTGCATCCAATATGCGGATGATTCCACACTTATATGGTCAGCCACTTCCCCATTAGAACTCCAGTACCTAACCCAAAATACCTTTAACATAGTTGAAAACTGGTTCCTGGATTGGTGTCTCCTCTTGAACCCCCCCAAAAAAAACAAAAATGCTACTATTCACCCCTACGTGTAGGGCCTCCCCACTTAACTTTACTGTAACATCTAGCAATGGCACTATAATATCTCCTGATCCTACTACAAAACTACTTGGTGTACTAATTGATAATAACCTCACTTTTGAGTCTCATATAAATAACACTATAAAAACAGTGAATAAAAAAATTAGGTTCCCTCTACAGGATCAAACCGTTCCTGACTCCACTAGCCAGGACCACTATAGCCCATACCCACCTCATCTCTACCTTACTTTACGCCTCCCCTATCTGCACTAAACTAAGTAAAAAGAACAGAAGCAAGCTAATTACCTGCTACAACAATATCGCCAGGTTTACAACCAGGTCTACCTTTAAAACCCATCACTGTATCAATCTAAATCAACTTGGCTGGTTAGAATTAACAAATCTAATACTGTTGAACCAAATAATAGTAGCCCATAAGATTCTGTATAAACCAACAAACACACCAATACTTTCCACCCTTTTCACCCCCTATAACAATCTGAAAACCCTACACTCAGCTAACAAACTGCTAGTACAAACTACTAAAACTAACAATTCAGCTGGTGACACATTATTCTTTAATACAGTTGGCAAAACCTGGAGCAACCTCCCTAATCATATAACCTCCCAAGCATCAACCAACTTATTTAAAAACAAACTAAACCCTATCTTAAATCACACTGGTTATGCCCATGTTAACCCAGACTAACTATCTAAACTTTCCCTAGATATTAGCCCTCTTACAAATACAATCTTGCTTCTTCTCCTTTGATAATAAGGTGTATTTTTTTTTGTTGTCATGTTTTTGTGTAACTATATAATTAATTAGTTACCTCTGCCTTATTTCTTGATATGAATTCTACATCTGCTCAGACCAGGACATTTCTTTCTTGTTATTATGCCCAACACAATGATACATTCTGTTTCCAATTTTTTTGTGCAACGTATCAATGCCTTTTTAAATTTTCTTGTGTATGTGGAGCTTATCTCCCCGGGCCTCCACTGAAAATGGACATATATCCAGTTGGACTAGCCCGGTCAACAAATGTAAAATAAATAAAGAAATAAATAAACTCCATGTATTAATGTTTGTGAGTTAAATCACACATGCTTTCTAAAGAAGTAGCAGCAGGTAATAAAATCTATTATTTGATGAAAACAAAAGCCACTGGCTAAGCTAATTAACATCTCAAAAAAGACTGAATAACTCTGTTTACTAATCCTTTCCACGACTGCGGTGGTGGTGCTGCGGTAGCGTTGTCACCTCACAGTAAGACATTGTCCTGTTCGATTCTCAGTTAGAGCGTCTTCTGTGTGGAGATGTACATGAATGGACATCCCTTCGTTGAAGGTTGTGCGTCAGGGCCAGCAACTCGGTACGTAAAAATCTACTGCCAATCATTAGCGGACCAGAGTTCCGCTGTGGCGACTCCTAACCGCGAAAAGCTGAAAGACACACACAGTAATCCTTTCCACAGAAACTAGAAGTCAGGAGAAGGCAAGTCATTAAACATTTAGAAAATAACTTTCTTTGAAAATAACAAGCCACAAGCTAAAATAATGAATGGCTCAACCTAAAAGGTGTTGTGAGTAGGTCAGGAAAAAAAAGGACTGTGATTAAAAGGCTAAACTGCCCATGGTTAAATCACCTCCTACCCTACACAGACAAGTGTCAAATGATCAGAATTACACACTGCTCAAGGTAAACATTGCAGAATGTAAACAAAGAAACCCTGGGATTGTCCATTTAAAGAGATACTCTCATTTAGAACAGGTGAACTGTTGGCTTTCAAATACATATTCTCAGTGTAATTCTATCTGCTGTAAACCTCTTTCCAGAGGACGATGGCAGTGCAGCAGGTCTCTCTACCTCCTACTTCTAAGACATATCAATCAGTGCCAGATGTTCACTTTTACCATCTATAACTGGCTCCTCCTGCACCCCAGCTGCTAGCCAATCCCAGGTCACCTTCCACGCCAACAAGCTAGCATCCATTCTGCTGCTTCTTCTTTTTTTTTTTTTTTTTAATAATGCAAGATTAATGTCTTCCCAGAAATCTCTGCAAATAAGTCTTGGTATTCTGATAGCTGTTTTTTTTTCATCTCCGGGAATTAACTATATAACTCTGTCTGGACAAATATATAATGTTCTGGATCTGTCAGTGTAAAGTCACCTGCATCTTCCCAGTTTAGCTCAGAGGATTACAACTGCCATCTAATTATGAGCTTTATCCTGTAGATCTCGATTATAATCTGTCAGTTACTAATTACGCAACATGTGACTCTGAGCAATCTACTTACCCAGACACTACTTGCAGTCTACCCTAAAAAGAGGAAATTGTGCCCAGTCAGTTTAACTTATAAACAAATAAAAGCACAACTGAATAAATTAAGAAAATAAAAATGGCCAACTCCATAAGCCCAACCTGTGTGCAGTTGCTTAGATTTTATATAGTACTCATTTTGTATGTGGTTGCCCTTACAGTTTGTTGCCACACCTCTATTGCATGTCCAGTTTAGTTACTATTTTTATCCTAAGAATGTAAGGCTGTATGCAGTCGCTGCAAATCTGTTAACTATTTTTTGTGGAACATCAAAATCTTTTCCATTTCAAGGAGATCTAATGGTATTTCACATAGATGGATATCAATGCTGGTCTCTCTATTTTGCAATATTAAAATATTGTATTTTAATGTAAGGTATATTTCATACTCTGGTGGAGGCTTGAATATGGAATAAGAAGTAGACAAAGAGATGGATATGCATGTTTGGCTTACAGTTAATTCCATTAACACTTGTAATCATCATATTAAAGTCACAAGTGATGTTGCAAAAGTGAAGTCAATACTGTGCTGTTTTATTTCTTTTAGTTTCAATGTCCAATCAATTTTCCCTACAAGCATACCCATAAATTATATTATGGTAGGTACTGAGCAATAACTTACATATATCTGTAGAGCATCGTGGGTAATTAACAACAGCTATGTTCTTTAGATGACCAGCTTCTCACATACATTATAGTGTTTCTAATACATCTACACATATGCAAATATTCAATGTCAAGAGTCTCACCTGCAAGAACTATTGAAACCTCAACTTTCTGGGAAGCAAAATCTCAAATATAAATGACAATATAACCTTATCAAGCATGTTACATTATCTGATGCATTTATTGTGGCTGTTGGTTTGCCATGCTAGAAGAGTGGAAGTTTGGGAACTTGATAAGTCTAATTGTGTGTTAACAGTTAAACAAAATACATTTGAGGTATGCAGCAGCTATGTTTTGGACATATAGACAGTTCACTTATCCTGGCCAGCAATTAGAAAATCTGTGCAATAAATCAAGGAAAAATAATCTGCCACTTGAAGGTGATGATGGCCAGATTGTTTGCATTCATTAAACAAAATATGGCATTCTGAACTGGACTTTTAATGAAGCTGCAAGGAGTTGAAAGAATCCCAAGTGTGTTTAACTTTAGTGGAGTGAAGACATGGTAAATGGAGAATACTCCTAATGCATATTTGTCATGATGTAATGGAACAGTTTTTTTAATGAAAATTATGGCAACCATAAATGAGAGTTATGGTAGAAAGTAAACCAATTTGCAGATCATGTTTTTCAGAAGTTACATTACAATATGAGTTTAAATTTATGGAGTGAATCAAGGAATGAAAAAGAAGAAATATCAAACATAAATTTACTTTTACAGTGGACATGGTAGTAGTGCATATAAGTACTTACTAATGCAAATATGGTGATAATTAAACTGAAAGGATTGTTATAATTGATTGATTATAGTGAGGAGACTAGAGCATCTAAATGAAGGGATATGAGATGAAACACTACAGACAAGACAGTAGTCATATCAGCAAATGGGTGAAATAAGGAGAAACTGAAACTTGAGACAGAAGGGACAGTAGTAAAATTGGTTTACAGTTTCAAATATAAGGGGAGTTTGGCTGATGAGAAAGGAAAACTTAATGAGGAAGTGAAAGCTGGAATCAGAGGTGTTGTAGTCAACTGACACAAAGTATTAAGGATGGTGTGTTACTGAAAAGTACCACCAATACTGCACAAAACATTGTGTACATAGCATTGGTGCTACAAGTCCTTGCGTACAGCACAGAAATCTGGGCAGCAAAAGCAGAGTGGCAGTGGAAGATTTAGATGATAGAGGCAACATGTCAAACGTAGGTAGTAAGGTGCAGATTGTGGGACAGATAACAGCAGAAGTCAAACTAACCCCAGTTCTAGAGAAGATCAAGCAGAACAAATTGTGGTAATTTAGTCTGATGTGCAGGAAAGCAGAATATGATTTGTAAAGCACATTTGAGACACCCAAGAAGAAGGCAAGAAAAGATGAGGATATCTAACCAGAAGATGGAGGGATTGCATCAGAGAAGATCATCATTTATGAGTTACCCTCATGCCATGTAAAAATGGGACAAAAAGGGGATGATGTTGATGTATGCAATGAGGAAACGGAGAAGCGTAGCTGTCCTAACATGTCGTCTTTAAGAGTAATGTAGATATGCAATATAAACATGAAGGGGAGGATTGTTATGATGGGAAAGTGAAAACTTACTTGCTTTAAATGATTGGTCAGTGATTGCTGGAAATTTCTTATTTATTTACCTGATGAAAGGCCTGAATAATTTTGTCTTCATATAGTACATCTGTTGGATATAAAATCATTATGCAAAGAGTGGTCTCTTGTCATAAACACAATCAGTGGTCGTTTTAGTTTCCTCCATTTTTTCAAAGTGTTATTAAATAGGTCTAAATGGAACTCTTGATTTCGCAGTCATTTTTTAAAAGCAAAACTGCAAA
The DNA here is from genome assembly GCF_019279795.1 of Protopterus annectens. NCBI lineage: Eukaryota > Metazoa > Chordata > Ceratodontiformes > Protopteridae > Protopterus > Protopterus annectens. Next base: position 1,425,888,219 of record NC_056726.1, read on the forward strand.
CTATAGAGTTTGCTGGGAAGGCTTCTGCGAGATTATACAATAGTGTTACCTTCTCTAAAATTAAGACATTGTGAGTATTAAACACAAATATGTTTTTTTCTTTATTTGTCTGTTAAACACATAATTAGCAAGGGATACTTGTTGATATGGTTATTTTCCTGTACTAGGGGTATAACAAATAATAGGTGGTAAGACCTACAATGATACACAGAGACCTTGCTGATATTAGCTATTATAAATTTAGTTTTGCTGAGGTAATGGAGCATTGCAGCACTGAAAATCTGATGTTATAATTGTAATAGTGATTCATAAGGTGTTTTTTCTACATTACTAATTTACATAGAAATAATACTATAAGGGTTATGTACGAATATTGAGAATTGGGGACATCTGAAACAATTTCACAATGGCTGCTGCTGTTTATATGGAAATATAAATTAGTGTGGCTAATATGAAAACTGATGCAATAAGTTGTCATGTTTCAGACCATTAATTCCAATGCAATTTATATTGTTACACTTTGCCAATACATGTATGAATTGTTTAATGTGTGCCTTAAAACTTATTTATTTTTGCATTGAAAAGAGAAAGTAATAATTAGCGCTTATATTATGAGGGAGGGTCAGATGTTTAATAACAGTTAGTGGATAATGAAGTACATGGGCCCCTTGAGATAGTCCCTGTGCTGCATGCATGCAGAACTATAGGTATTTCAACTGCTGTTCTGGGCAAAGCCCCACCTGGCACACCCTTGCCCACAAAGCCAAGATATGGAAAACAATAAAGTCCTCCAGGGTTGTGGATCTAAAAACAAACAAACAAAAAAAACCCCAAGAAAATAAAGAAAGGTCTTTCCTTGTTGCAGTCCACCATCTGCATAAGCAGAGAACAGAGTTATTATGCATCAACATAATAGCTCTCTGCTACACTTTTCATTGACTGTAGCAAGGAGCTGTAGTGTGTACACACAACCATTCATGCTCACATCTAGCAACCCAAATACTCACTGATGATTTATATTTAGTTGGTCTGTTTAAAGTAAAAAAGTGGTAAGAGTTTTGAGTCCCAGCAACCTCTGGGCCTTTTCTTATTGTATAACATATTTGGCTAGGTATGTACTAAAGGGAAAAGTCTAATTAGAGCATATAGTATAGAGAGATGATAATTTCTTTTCACCTAGATAAGATGTCTTTAGATATCTAGGGCAGCATAGTGACACAGCAGATAATGTTGTCGCCTTGCAGCAAGACGTTTCCCAGTTCAATTCTCAGCTGCAGTGCCTTCTGTGTGGAGTCTGTGTGTCATCCCTGGGTTTGTATGGGCTTCTTCCCACATTCCAAAGACATGCAGTAGGCAGACTGCATGCTCTAAATTGGCCTTAAGTGTTTGGTGTGGAAGAACTACTATGGCAGGACTAGTCACCTGACTGGTTAGTACATCAAACAGATATCAAACAGGCTCTTAACGTGTCAAAGTAAAATGTATGTTTTTGTGACAGCAGTCTCATACTGACAAGACCACTCTTATCTTAGCTGATGCAAGGTGTTTGTCAGCAAGTTATCGGACTTGCTCCTTATAGGTACTTTAATTTGTGAGGTATTCAAATTAAATCAATTAAGATCTCCTGGCAGGACTCAAACTTAACACCAGCAATGAGAATGACCTTAATATTACATTTTATCCAGTGTACCTCACTGGTGTGATCAGTTCTTGTACTGTTTATTTTGAACTGCATCCCTTACAAAATTAAGAATTTGATTATGTTTCTGTGTATTGTAAATATTTTAATCCTGAGTTTAAAAGAACTCTCATGTAAATGTGTGGGCTCTATGACTTAATGTACAGACTTATATTTACTTGCTAATTTGCACTGGTGTGTGTGTGTGTGTGTGTGTGTGTGTGTGTGTGTGTGTGTGTGTGTGTGTGTGTGTGTGTGTGTGTGTGTGTTTTGTGCTTTCACATACAAGTCTACATTGCTCAAATAGGAAATATGATACCATACACCTGTGATGTATTGGGATTTAAATGGTGTTAGGTAGTTGTGAGATTTAATTTGGTAAGAATTGTCTAATATCATATTGTTGTGCATTCTCCAAATTAAAACTTTTTATATTTTCTATTCTTGTTAATGTAATAAAGTAGTAGTCAAAAAGGAACTGTATGTGAGTTCACTTGTATGTACAACTTGATAAATATAAAAAAACTCACAAGTAAATAAACATGTATAAAAACAAAAAAGAAAATGCAGTGGATACATCATATACTAGGAAATAATGCATGATTTATTGTTAAATGCTTTTGTATATCAAATTCAATCAAACTTTTTCAGAACAGATTATCTAGGCTATGCAACCTATTCTAATGAAGTTTAGTCCAATATGACAATTCGAACTGCTCAATAATAAATTACTCATTATTCCTAAAATTTAATGTCACCACTTGCACTTTTTTTGTGTTTTTGTTATTTTGGTTATGCCAGTTTGTTGCTTTCTTCTGTGTGTAAAGAAACAATTACACAAAAGATCATTGTTTATGTTGTTCATGTTGGGCCAGATTCAGGAAGGCTTACACGGAGTTCATGAGTAGTGTAAGCCTCCGTGTAAGCCTCCCGATTCAGGAACAGCCCAAATCTCCGTGTAAGAGACAGCTAACACGTCTCTTACACGGACTGGGCGTGGAAATGCTCAATACCTCATTTGCAGCTCAAAGATATGCAAATGAGGTATTTGAGCGATCCACGAAGCAGAAACCAGTCCGTGTAACGGACGTGTTGCAGAAATGTACTCAGCTGACAACTGAGTACATTTCTGCAATTAAAACGGAGCTATGTCAGCTCCAAATAAAGGGTGCATATGTTTCATTAAGCATGCCAATGGCCAAATATGTGGCCATTGGCATGAAAAAGTGTTGCAAAAATAAGTTATATAACTTTTTTTTTCACGGGATTTTTGTGTTTAACTGCAGCGCACACCCGCGCAAACGGGGTGCGCTACCTAAAACTGAAAACCGAAGCTTATAAACCCACAATTGTGGGATTTATGTATTACATTGAATGTCAATGGAGGGACTTGCAGACCAAAAACAATATGGCCTCCGTTTAGTGGTTGTCAAGGGGGGGAAGCTCCGTGTAAGACATGTAACTAGTCATTACTAGGCAATCCTATGTAAATGAGGGTTACAATACTGAATCACACTGTCACATAGGTAATGAGCACTGTCTGAGTAGTGTAAGAGTTAGAGACGGGGAGGAACAGAGTAAGAGGTAGGTGACATCATGGGGGGGATGATAGCAATAAATGTACCAGATTGGAGGGCAATGTAAGGTAAGAGATGACAGACAGACATCAGGGAGAGAGGTGTGTCCCAACAGAACACTAGGAAAGTCAAGAAATTGAGGGTATACGCTATCCCTACACTCAAAGTTTCTTGATATACGTGCTTGCACGCGCGTGTAAAGCAGGTTCAACATGTGGGAGCGTGTTGCAAACCATTTACAACGGTTTGCACGGGTGTGCACGTGTGTAAGGCAGTGTGCGCACGTTTTAGCATGAATCAGCCTAGCTAACACCGTGTAAGGATGTGTGCGCGTGTTTAGCACCGTGTGTACGCGTGTTTAAGTGACTGTAAGCGTGTTTAAGCTGGTGTGCACATTGCTCCCCCTCAGGAAACAGAAAGGAAACAGGAAACAACTAAAATCCAGGGAAACTGCCAGAGGATACTACTGGAGTTAATTGGTGGAAACAATTAGAAGCAGGCAATTACACAGGCAGACTAGAAGCCCAACCCAGCACTTAAAACACTGCAAGGAGCAGTGCAGGCTGTTTCTCACAACAGATACTGCCAGAAACTAAGCTATCAGAATTGAAAACTGAAAAAAGCTGAACTCAGAGCAGAAATGCTAGGGGCTGCCATAGCTATTATAGTCAGGCATAGGCGAATTGCTGAGGGTGGTGACAATGCAGATGCTGACAGACAACCCAGAGTGAGGAGAAGGAGAAGAGTATACAGGCCCAGGGTCACCTACCATGGGTTACATGAGCTGGAGATAGTAGAGCGCTATAGAGTGGACAGAGAGCTCCTGCAGCAGATTGTTGAGCTGTGCAGGCCACGCCTCACACACAGAACCAACAGAGGGGAACCCATCCCAGTGGAAACCAAGGTATGTGTTGGCCTAAGAATACTAGCAACAGGTACCTTCCAGAGACCAACTGGCGATATGATGGGGATATCACAGGCATCAGCCTCCAGGGTACTACACCAGTTCCTGGATGCCATGTCAGCACATGTCGGTGATCATGTATATTTCCCCAATGCCCGTGAGGTATTGGCCAGCAATATGCGTCTCTTCCAGCAAATAGCAGAATACCCTGAGGTACTGGGTGCTATAGACTGCACGCACATACGCATCAAAGCACCAGCAGGAGAGAGGGGTAGAGCCTACATTAACCGCAAGGGATACCCCTCCATCAACTGCCAGGTCGTGTGTGATGCCCAGGGCATAATAATGAATGTGTGTGCTGGCTGCCCTGGGAGCTACCACGATTCCCATATCTGGCATCTGACGCAGCTGTACCAATCATTTGCCAATGGGGACTTCCCACACGGACACCTAGTGGGGATGCAGGTTATGCACTTGAGCCGTGGCTGATGACACCCATCAGAAATGCACACACACCTGAACAGGAACGCCATAATGAGGCACACGCACAAACACGTAATATCATAGAGCGTGTGTTTGGGCTGCTCAAGTCATGGTTCCGGTGTCTGGACACATCTGGTGGAGCCTTGCAGTACACACCAACTACATGTACCCAAATGATCATGATATGTGCTATGCTACATAATATGATCCTGCGGAAACAGCTGCAGCAGGACCAGCACAGGGCTGGGCCAAACATCCCCACCATTGCCAAGGCCACCACAGGCAGGGGTGACTCGGAGGAGGAACAACCTGACCTTGTCCCAGTAGGCAGAAGGAGGCGTGCCCAGTATGCCCTGGCCTTGGCAAAGAGGCAACGATAGCACATATGCTTGGTCAGTAGGAACACTGGGACTGATACCGCTCTGACTCACTCATACAGTAACAGGGATGCCTAACATGACACAACCTGCTGCCAAACATGTACAGGGAGTGTAGTATGTGTATCCGACAGAGGTGGCCCTGCAGCACCACCTGAGGCATGAATGCCATGTGTTAAGTAATGTAATATCATGTACCACATGCACACCTGAGGACCCCAACTAACATCCACCCTCAAGAATCATAAACCACAAAACACAAACCCACCTCATGGGTACCACAAGGGATAGGAACCTAGATGTAATGCTACCCAATGCCAGAAGTATAAACATCAAGATGTGTGCAGTGTAAACACACACAGTATAGAGAATGTAGATATCAGTGCTGTAATAGAAAACAGGGTCAAAGCCCACATCAGCACCCTGACACTACCAGGTCACACGTCATACAGTGATGTACATGTGCAAAAACATGGAACAAGATACAAAATGAGGGTGACTAGCAATAAATAGCATGGATAACCACACACCCATGTTTGTACCACAACAAGAAGCAACATGGAATAGCCATGGTCAAAACCAATGGCTAAAACCCACTACTACTATATAGCTTGCTGCAGACCACTGTCCTAATAGCAGGAACTGCCCCAGGCCTATGTGCATAGGTTCATAGGTTCATACTAGGCTATCTGCCCTAGGGCATTAATAAGCCTAGCCCAGAGTTTTGTGGCTTCTGCCACCCCTTCAAGTTGATGGATAATATGCCCATTATTTTGCTGTGCCTCTGTCAAGCAGTGATACTGAGGTTATCCCTGGGGTATACCTGCAATCTCCCATCCATTGGTCAAGATCTCACTTGAACGAAGCCAGTGAGGTGCTCAGCCTCACATGTACCAGGATGTTGTTCCACAGCATAGGGACTCTCTGGGTGATGAATCTGTCCCTCCAGCACATCCTATTAATATCTGTGTTGAGGTTTAGGTCTCCTGCCCTTGTAGTTCTGATGGATGTAGAGGTCTTGAGGTGAAGCATGTTCAATAATTCTGGGTTGGACATAGCCTTGTATGTCAGGCACAGGTCACCTCTGAGCAGACGGTAAGTGACTGAATACAGCTGGAATCCCTTCAGTCGGGCAGCATAAGAAATATGTTTGAGACCCTTTCACCTCCTGTTGAGGAATTTGTGGGCCCATCCAATTGCCGCAGGTGTTGGGTCAGATACATTCTGAATGGGGCATTGTATGCAATCATTGGTCTGATGAGTGATGAGTACAGGGGAACAATGACCTCCCTTGATCTAGATGTGAATCCCTGCATGATGAGGTGGCCAATGTAGAAGGCCTTCCAAACTACCCTGGCAATGTGAGTGTCAAACAAAGGTTACTGTCAACCTGGGTGCCCAGGTCCCTGATAACCTCCTCTGTGCTTAGAGGATTGCCACCTAGATGGGAAGTAGTGGTAACCTTGTTCTTCCTGAAGGGTATGGCTATGCATTGTTTAGTGTTTAATGTACGGTCATGGCTGTGGCACCAGTTATCCGTGTCTATGAGACCCTTCTGAAGGATGTCTGTGTCAGATGGGTTTCCAACTATGCTTCCCAGTTTGCAGTCATCGTCAAACTTTGTCAGCCATAATCCTCCTGTGTTTGCTCGTACTTCTGAAAAGTAGATGCTGAACAAATGTGGGCCCAGGACTGAGCCCTGTGGGACACCACCTGTGACAGCTCTGGAGTGTGACATGGCACCAGCAACTTCGACCCTGTGTGTTCCGTCACTTAGCTAGTTTGCAACCCATGCTGTGATGTATGGGTTCACAATTAAGCTGGTGATGTTTTCAATGATACCTGAGTGGGGTATTGTGTCGAAAGCCTTTGCCAGGTCAAGGTAGGCTGTGTGGACTGCCCTGCCCACGTCAATGGCCTGGGTGACTGTTTTGAAAAAGTCAACCAAGTTTAAAAGGCATGATCTGCCCTTGACAAAGCCAAACTGGATTGTATCCAATGTCTGCAAGTCCCCTATGTCTTCATTTATAATTCCCATTATGATCCTCTCCATAGCTTAGCAGAACAGGCTTGTCAAGCTGATGGGATGGTAGTTTCCGGGGTTGGTGGAGGCACCTCCTTTGTGAAGTGGGTCCACCATAGCCGTATGCCACTCCTTGGGCACATATCCTGAGGTGAGGCTAAGATTAAACAGCTGCCCTAACTGCGGGTGTAATTACTCATTGAGTTCATGGAGCACACAACTGGGGTCACCATCTGGTCCCATGGATAAAGTGTTTTCTGCCTTGGATAGAGCAGTTCCCACCCCAGCATTGGAGATGTATGGGGGGGCTACAATCCTCTGGTGTAGATACCCTCCAGTTGGGGAGGGAGAGGAATCTGCAATGAACCTGTCAGCCAGTATGTTGGCAATGTCTGTAGGTGCAGTGATATCTACATCATTCCGAACTAATTCTGAGCATATCTGGGAGTTCCTCCCAGGTTTCAAACATAGGCAAAAAGGCCTCATGATTGTCCCTTGAGTCCTGAGTGGGTTTACTCTCAAAACTTGCCTCGGATGATTGTATGGGGAACCCAGTGTTTTACTCACAATGAGCAGGGGTGTCTTCCCTCCCTACGGATTATGCTCTATCTTGTAGTAGCCCCTTCCTTGTGTTGTAGAGCTTGTTTATGGCTAGGGTCCACCAGACTGGATGCTTGCCTGTGGTACAAAGAGTCTTTGTTTTGTTTGGGATTGCCTGATCCATGCAGTCCTGGAGGTGCTGGTAGAAGGCATTTGTAAGTGATACAGTGGCTTGGGTAATGGTGTCCGCTGGCTTGGGGCCTTGAAAGAGACCACACCAGTCCTTAGAAATGTGAAGTCGGCATTTGAGAAGGTCTTCACTGTTTGTTTTTCCATCTGGGGTGTGGGTGGGATGTGGACTCCCACTGAGAGTAGTCCATGATCTGATCTCACCAATGATGGGTATACTGCTGGTGTTGAACAGTGTGACCCCATGTTCGTGATGATGATTTCTAGTATGTTGCCTCCACTTGAGGTGATTGGGACCAGTTGTTCCATGGCATTTCAGTGTATGAACTCATGGAACCTTTGTGTTAGAGTGTTGTGGCATGATTAGTGATCCCAGTCTATATGTGGATAGTTGGAATCACCCAGTAGGATGGTGTTTGGAGATACATTTATCCCCTTCAGTGTTTGCAGGATAGCTGTGTGAGGTACCTGAGTTTGAGAGGGTGGCATGTAACATGCTACAAACTGCAGAGCAGTCTTGCCTACGGTCACTGGCACCTGGATGGTCTCCGATGCATCGTGTGTTGCCACCAACAATGAGGTGAGGGTGTCCTTGATGAATATGGACACCCACCATCCTTCTTGGTGTTGTCCGGATGCTGGTGCGGAATGCATGATATGAGGTAACACCCGATAGTGCCGGGTGCTGTCAGAAGCTGTGAACCAGGTTTCAGGCACAGCACAGACATCAATGTGCTACATACTGAGAAGGGCATAGAGTGTGTGCAGCTTGAGGTTGAGACCTCTGGCATTGAGCAGCAGTACCCTTAGTGTCCTTCCTTTACTGTGTTCTAGGGTGGTAGGTGTAGTATCTGAATCTTGCATAAAAAGGCACAATGGGGTGGCAAGAGCATCATCCGAAATCCGGAAGCCCAGGGGTGACAGGTGCAAGCCGTCCCTTGCAAATCACCGTGGCCTGTCCAGCATGTCGTCCCAGGCAGACAGACATTGGACCCCTTTGAATGACACCATAGTCTAAGCAAAATAATACAGCTGATCATCTTGTCTCTGTTTATGTGGCATCATACTTGGTGAAGGTAGGATACTGCTGAAGGTCAGGGTCATACCTGCCTGGCCTACATAATCAGAGGGATCCTCTATGTCTCTTTCCATGTAGTCCAGGGAGGTACATCTCAGGTCGTTCACACCAGCATGGATAATGACTGGGTCAGACCTGTACTTGCAGTTGAGTGACCTGAGTGCTTGCATTATGTGGTGGATTCCAGTGCCCGATAGGCAGCTTACTGTGACCTCCTCCGAACCCGATCTGGTGAGCGGGACGTCAGTGTGTCTGACTATGGAGTAACCATAGACAAGTGTGTCTGGCATTGTTTTTGGCCTTAAGGGCTGTGACTGTTTGGCACACCGACTCTGTGGTCAATGTGTTGCATGTGCTGTGCCCTGTGGAGGCAGTTGTGTGAGTGTCTGCTGTGGTGGCCACTGCCATTCCGGTAGAATCCTGATCAGAGCCTCCGAGAGTGTCTCTGTGTGTCTATGTGTATGATCTTAAGTTGTGATAGTGCCATGTGAGACTGGATTTCTGATGTGTGTGTGGTTACCTTCACCTTCTCTCTGGTCTTGCTAGTCCTATGTTGAGAGAGCTCAGCCTCCACTTTGGCTATATAGTTGCATCTCTCACATGTATGTGTGTTTTATGGCAGAAGGAGAGGGTTGTCAGTGTACATGAGGCAAGTGTAACATTGCCTCAATATTCCCAGGTTCACCAGCTGAGCAGGAGAGGACACTAGCAACTGATCTCTAGACATGCTAGAAGGAATAGACAAAACAATGTTGGAATACAGGGAGATATCAAGCCCCCCAAACCACATCATACTGTTTGATTGACAATAGCTACACATACACCGGTGTTTCATAGTGTCATAGTCTACTACTAGCCTATCTGCCCTAGTGCATGTATAAGCCTAGCCATAGTGATGTGGCTATTGCCACCCCTTATACTGGTAATAAGTGTACAGAATAGATTCTGATGATTGTGCCTCTGACTTAGTAGTGACACAGTATGACCCCTTACGTAATTGAATAACATGACTGTGCCTCTGTCTAGTCTGTGCCTCCGTCTCAAATGCAGTTGTCCAGATGTCTCCTGAAGAGAGTCAGTGAGGGACTCTGTCAAACATGGACTGGGATACTCTGCTAGAGTGTGAGATGCCTCTGAGTTATGACTCTGTCCCTCCAGCATGTCCTATACATGTATGTGCTGAGGTTCAAATCCTCAGCTCTCATGGCTCTGGTGGATTTGGATTGCTTGCAGTGGAGCATGTCCACCAAATCCTGATTGGACATGGTCTTGTATGTCAGGCATAGGACACCTGTACGTATGCGGTATGACACTGAACAAAGCTGGATTTCCTCTATTCTGGAAGCATCTGACATGTGTTGAAGAACCCTGATCTTCATGGTAGGTACCTTTGGGGTGTCTCCAGCTGTTGCAATTGCTGGGTGAGGTACATACCATATGGGGCTTCGTATTCAATCATGGGCCTGATAAGGGAGAAGGATAGTGGAACAATGACCTCCTATGATCTTGATGGAAAACCCTCCATGATAAGGTGGGCAAGATAGAAAGTCTTCCTAACCACTTTGGCAACAGGGGTGTCAAAAGAGATGTCACTATCTACATGTGTCCCCAGGTGTCTGATTTGTTGTCTGTGCTCAGTGGGTTGCTGTCTATGTATTGATCTGTGGGTACTTTGTTCCTCCCAAAGGGATGAATACACATCAGTTGCATTCAGTTTCAGGCCATGTGTCTGGCACCAGCTATCCGCCTTTGTGACGGCATTCTGTAGTATTTGTGTGCCGGCTGATGTATTCACTATGGTGCCTAGGTTGCAGTCATCTGCAAACTTTGTCAGCCACAACCCCTATGTTTGCTTTCACATCTGAAAAGTAAATACCAATTAAGAGGGGTCCCAGGACACATCCTTGTGGGACACCACCTGTGACTGGCTTCGAATCTGACAAGGCACCTGCAATGTTGACTTTATGGGTTCTGTTTCTTAGCCATTTTGCAACCTATCCTGCGACATATGCCGTTATATGTCAGCTGTTGAGCTTGGCTATGATGCCTGAGTGTGGTATTGTGTCACAGGCCTTAGCCAAGTGCAGGTAGGCTGTGTGGACTGCGTAGCCCTCATCGATGGCCCTACTGACAGTTTCATAGTAGTCAACTAGGTGCAAAAGGCAGGATCTGCCCTGTACAAAGCTGAACTAGGTGGGAACAAGGGTCCGTAGGTCAGTAATGTGTCTGTGTAAGAGCTCCATAATGACTCTCCCCATATCTTTGCAGACAAGGCTGGTTAAGCTTGTGTGGTGGTAGTTGCCATGGTCTGTGGAGGCATCTCCTCTGTGGAGTGGGACCACTGTTGCCGTGCGCCACTGTTCAGGTACATATCCTGTAGCAAGACTAAGGTTAAATAGCAGTTGTATCAATGGGTCCAGCCCCTTCTGGAGTTCACATAGCATGCAACTGGAGATACCAGCAGGTCCCATGGATGCTGTGTACTTGTCTTTGCTGAGTGTGGCTCTCACATGGACATCCAAGATGACAGTGAGGTTACATACAGCAGTGATAACTATCTTCTTTTGGGGGTGAGGGAGGGGTAAATCGCACTGAAGCTGTCCGGAATGTTGCCAATATCTGTCAGGTCACTGGAATATATGTTGTTGTGTACCAACTCTGAGCATATCCGAGGGTTCACAACCAGGTGTCTGACATAACTGAAGAAATCAGTGTGGTTACCTTCATTGTCTTTGGTGATTTATGTCCCCAAGTTGACCTTGCATGTCTTTATGAGATAATGTAGCTTTCTACTAGTGCTGATCACAGCTGTCTTCCCTTTGGAGATGTAGCTCTGTCTTGCATTAGTAACCGTCATCTGTCATACAGTCTGTTTATGGCTGGGGTCCACCAGACAGGACACTTTCCCTTTGCGGAGACGGTCCTGTTTTTATTTGTGATTGCATGGTCCATGCTGTCTGACATCTAGCTAAGGGGAGGTCATTGTGGTTCTGCAGTTATCTTTCATCAGCATTAGAAATTACCACAACAACCCCTGTGGGTGTACCTCATGCAGACACATCCAGCACCTGTAAAGTCCACAACAGTACCTCACCAGGAGTATGACAGAGCTGGAACACATGTAATGTGTAGTCTGATTACACAGAGTGCAGCTCCACACACTGCCATGCTGTCCACCCAGATGCAAGCTGTGCCTGATGTAGAAAGCCATGTCCAAGCTGGAATCAATGCACATGCTGCACCTTGTACAATCTGAATGGCAGGGAGCTATGCACATGAGGGACCTGAACCCCAGCACTGACATATATAGGACAGGCTGTACTGCATTATCCAAAACACAGTAGCCACCCCACACATGAGTAAACTACCAGTACAGGTTGTCCGTAGAGACACTCGTTGAGTCCCTCAACAGGAATCCTAATGAGTGCATGGGAGATGGGAGGTTTACCCTGGGTATCAATGTTATGTCACAGGTAGACAGAGGCACAGTATACTAAACAAGACATATGTCATGGCAAACATCACTTACAATGTGTTGATGGACAAACACACTCTCCGACTAGCATTAGAAATGGCCTAGGGCACATCGGTAGTGTTCGCCAATGTACACCCATGTTGTGGAATACACTACCGATGTTGGATGAGGCTGTTGTAAGTAGTTCACATCTGAACATAATGCAACATGGTCAGATAGGTTCATAGGTACATAGGTTTATACTAGGCTATCTTCCCTAAGGCAGGTATAAGCCTAGCACAGAGTTCATTGGCATACACCACCCCTTATATGGAAACAGTACTGTGCCCATTAGTGTGTCATGCCTCTCTCCAGCAGTGACACCGTGACAATCCCCGGGTTAAACGTATGACCTTCCATCCACAGGTCAAGATACCTCTTGAACACAGCCAGCAAGGTGCTCTGCCTCACATGGACCGGGATTGTATTACACAGCATAGGGAGTCTCTGGGTGATAACTTCATCCCTCCAACATGTCCAACATACAACCCTGCTAAGGTGTAAGTCACCTGCACTAGTGGTTCAGGTGGATCTGCTGATTCTGAGGTGGAGCATGTCCATTAATCCCTGTTTGGACATGGCCTCGCATGTCAGGCACATGTCACCTCTAAGCAGACAGTATGTGAGTGAATAGAGTGGGAGTGTCTTCAATCTGGCAGCATATGACAGCTGTTGGGGTTCCTTGATCCTTTAGGTGGGGACATTCAGGGTGTCTGCAATTGCTGCAGATGTTGGGTGACATACAGCCAGAATAGGGCATTTGACTCGATCACCGGTCTGATAAGTGAAGAGTACAGGGGAACAATGACCCACTAGATCTGGATGTGAATCCCATCCTGAGCAGGTGGGCAATGTAGAAGGTCTTTCTAGCCACTTTAGCAATGTGAGTCTCAGAAGAACGGCGACTGTCAACCTGGGTCCCCAGGTCCATGATAACCTTCTCTGTGCTTAGAGGATTGCCACCTATATGGTAGCTTGGGGTCACCTTGCTTTTCCTGAAGGGTATGTCTACACATGTTGTGCACTTTGACTTCAGGCCATGGCCCTGGCACCAGCTATCAGTTACTGTGAGTCCCTTCTGAAGGATATCCGTGTGTGATGCACTGTCCACCATGGTGCCCAGTGTGCAGTCATCTGCAAACATTGTCAGCCAAAGTCCTCCCATGTTGGCCTGTACTTCTGGGAAGTACATGACAAACAATGGGGCCAAGGACTGAGCCCTGTGTGACACCACCTGTGACCAGCCTGGAGTCTAACATAGTGCCAGCAACTCTAACCCTGTGGGTCCCGTCCTTAAGCCAGTTTGCAACCCATCTTGTGACATATGGGTTTACATTTCAGTTGTTAGGGTTTTCCACAATACCTGACTGGGGTATTGTGTTGAAAGTGTTTGCAAGGCCAAGGTAGGCTGTATGGACTGCCTTTCCCCAACAATGGCCTAAGTGACCAATTTGAAGATGTCAACCCAGTACAAAAGGCATGATCTGCCCCTGACCAAGCCAAAATGGGATGGGTACAATGTCTGCATGTCCCCTATATCTTTGTTTATGAGCTCAATTATGATCCTCTCCATAGATTTGCAGACTACACTTGTTAAGCTTATGGGGCAGTAATTACCAGGGTCTGTAGAGGCACTGCCTTTGTGCAGATGTGCACAACTGGACCCTAACCAGGCTGTTGTGCACACTATGGAAATGTAAAGCGGTGATAGGACTAAAGCCCAGGATACTGACCACCACAGTGAAAGTACTGAAACACTACACTATACAGTGCTACAGTGTTAAGTCAGTATGAACGGATGTTGACAATTGTGTGCAAAGTATCCCATGCAAAACCTGCAGGCACAGTATACTCCCTGTTTTGTTCACACAAAAGCATTCGGACAGTAACTACACAACATGGCAGACAACACACAACCATAAACTGGAGGTATTTGTTGAAGGTCACACTCATCCACAAATGTGATGGGCTGCAGAGTTCAACATATGTAAAGCCCACACTGGGCATGCTCACACACTTAGATAAATGAGACATCTTTCACACAACATGCCATGGGAAGGCTGAACTGGGCATGCTCACACACTTGGTCCAAATGTTACTCCTAGCAACTGTGAAAACACACCAGAGGATGCTCATTCCCCTTTCTAGACACTGATCATGTAAGCACCCTATAAGTATATCGGAGAAAAGGAATCTCTCAGTAATCCGAATAGCGCGCTCTGCTAATGCGTCCGTCTGTAGTGTCATAACATAGTTAGGTAGGGGTTTGAATCCAGCAGGTGGCAAGTGTGTGTGAAGGGGTGTAAGTGTGTATGAAAGAAACATCCCTTTTGGCAACTGGGAAAATACACCACAGGATGATCATTCCACTTTCTAAACTCTGATGATGTCAGCACCCTATAAGTATATCAGGGGAAAGGAAACCTCCCAGTAATCCGAATAGCGCGCTCTGCTAATGCGTCTGTCTCTAGTATCATAACATAGTTAGGTAGGGGTTTGAATCCAGCAGGTGGCAAGTGTGTGTGAAGGGGGGTAAGTGTGTATGAAAGAAACATCCTTTTGGCAACTGGGAAAATACACCACAGGATGATCATTCCACTTTCTAAACTCTGATGATGTCAGCACCCTATAAGTATATCAGGGGAAGGGAAAACTCCCAGTAATGCGAATAGCGCGCTGTGCTAATGCGTCCATCTCTAGTGTCATAACCTAGTTAGGTAGGGGTTTGAATCCAGCAGGTGGCAAGTGTGTGTGAAGGGGGGTAAGTGTGTATGAAAGAAACATCCCTTTTGGCAACTGGGAAAATACACCACAGGATGATCATTCCACTTTCTAAACTCTGGTGATGTCAGCACCCTATAAGTATATCAGGGGAAAGGAAACCTCCCAGTAATCCGAATAGCGCGCTGTGCTAATGCGTCCGTCTCTAGTATCATAACATAGTTAGGTAGGGGTTTGAATCCAGCAGGTGGTAAGTGTGTGTGTATGAAAGAAACATCCCTTTTGGCAACTGGGAAAATACACCACAGGATGATCATTCCACTTTCTAAACTCTGATGATGTCAGCACCCTATAAGTATATCAGGGGAAAGGAAAACTCCCAGTAATGCGAATAGCGCGCTGTGCTAATGCGTCCGTCTCTAGTGTCATAACCTAGTTAGGTAGGGGTTTGAATCCAGCAGGTGGCAAGTGTGTGTGAAGGGGGTAAGTGTGTATGAAAGAAACATCCCTTTTGGCAACTGGGAAAGCACACCACAGGATGATCATTCCACTTTCTAAACTCTGATGATGTCAGCACCCTATAAGTATATCAGGGGAAGGGAAAACTCCCAGTAATGCGAATAGCGCTGTGCTAATGCGTCCGTCTCTAGTGTCATAACCTAGTTAGGTAGGGGTTTGAATCCAGCAGGTGGCAAGTGTGTGTGAAGGGGGTAAGTGTGTATGAAAAAAACATCCCTTTTGGCAACTGGGAAAGCACACCACTGGATGATCATTCTACTTTCTAAACTCTGATGATGTCAGCACCCTATAAGTATATCAGGGGAAAGGGAAACTCCCAATAATGCGAATAGCGCGCTGTGCTAATGCGTCTGTCTCTAGTGTCATAACCTAGTTAAGTAGGGATTTGAATCCAGCAGGGGGTAAGTGTGTGTGTAAGTGTGCATGAAAGAAACCCCTCTTTTGGCAACTGGGAAAGCACACCACTGGATGATCATTCCACTTTCTAAACTCTGGTGATGTCAGCACCCTATAAGTATATCAGAGGAAGGTAAAACTCACAGTAATGTGAAAAGCGCGCTGTGCTAATGTGTCCGTCTCTACTGTCATAACCTAGTTAGGTAGGGGTTTGAATCCAGCAGGTGGCAAGTGTGTGTGAAGGGGGGTAAGTGTGTGTGTATGAAAGAAACATCCCTTTTGGCAACTGGGAAAACACACCACAGGATGCACATACCCCTTTCTAAACGATATCACAATTATGTATGGCTTTTGATTACAGACATGCCACGTGTGTTTTGCACACACAGAATGCCCATGTGTGTGGGTTGTCACTCACAATAATGCAAGACATTGATTAAACCAGTTATGGCAATGCACACATGATGTATGTGTGTACCAAATACACATATGTACCTGTGACCTTCAATAGTTACCATGTGTGATGCCTGCCACATGTGAATACATGGTATTTGCACAGAGTAACATTATGACCGTGGTCTTCTGTGCAGGTGCAGGTGCAGCATGTGGGATGTGTACATACAGTGTGAGATGTAGATGCTATCAGCCTAGTAGTGAGGGATGCACACCTGGTCTGGGGCATATAGTCTACATGTTGTTGATGTACAGGGGCTGCATGTTTTCACCTGTTGTGGGAGTGGTAAGACAGTATTCCATAGCAATGCAGTGACTGCATGCTAAGAACCATTCAGCTAGGGTTTTGTAGCTACACAAAGTCATTAGCATTCAGTAATTTGTCAGAATCCCTGGTGAGGGTCTGATGCCAACCAAGGTCAGGGGTCTACCAGCCTGTGTCACTTGCTCAGTGATCCCTTCCATGTTCCCTATCATGTATCCCAGTGAGGGACATCCCACATCAGCTGTGGTGGCATGGACAATGACTGAGTCATATGTGTCCATGCATCTGACTGACTTGTATGTAACTGTACCATAGAGGTGACTGACAACTGACCTTTGCACATGCTACCATAGTATTGAGATTACATTGGTGATTAACAGCACATAGGGACAATGGTGATAAAGATACATAGGTCCATAGGTTCGTACAGGGATGTCTGCCCAGGGCATGTATCCACCTAGCCAGAATGTGTGTGCCTTTCAACATGCATTGTGAATCTGTCTTGCTATGCCCTTTTCCAAGGTTAGTATACTGTGCCTCTGTCTCACAGTGACACATAAGTGATACCCAGGGTAACCCTACAATGTCACATCCTGTCATTAATATCACTCTTGAAGATAGTCACTGAGTCAGTCTGCCTAACCTCTATTGGGATAATATTCCGGAATGAAGGGAGCCTCTGAGTTGTGAATGTGCCCTCCAGCATGTCCTGTGTATATCACTCCTGAGGTTCAAGTATTTCCAGTGTGTATCCTGGTGGGATCTGGATATTCTGAGATGCAGCATGGCCATTAACTGAGGGTATGACCTGGCCTTCTATGTCAGGCACAGATTGCCTATGAAGAGGCAGTATGTCACTGAGTAGAGCTGCTGTTACTTTAACCAGTCAGTATGTGGCATCTGTTTGAGCCCTTTGATCCCCTTGTCGAGGTACATATGTGGTATCTCCAGTTGCTGCAGGTGTCTGGTAAGGTGCATGCCGAGAGGTTCATCATAGTCAATTATGGGCATGATGAGGGATGAGTAAAGGGGCACAATGTCCACCCCTGATCTACATGTGGATCCCATGATGATGTGGCCCATATAACATGCTTACCTAACCACTTTGTCCATGTTGTTGTCAAATGGTAGAATGCTATCAACCTGTGTACCCCAAGGTCCATAATTCCTTCGTCTGCACTTAATGGATTAACACATATGTGGTACGTTGTGGTCACTCTGTGTTTGACAAAGGGATGACTATACGCTTTCTGTCATTCACGTTGAGGCCATGGCTGTGGCACAAGTCATGTGTTTCCAAGAGTCCCGGAGGGTGCGTGTGTTAGCTGGTGAGTTGATTATGGTGTCCGGTTTGCAGTCACCTGCGACTTGCTGTGCCACAGTACTTCCATGTTGGCCTGTACCTATGATAAATATATAATGAAGATGACAGCTCCCAGGGCTGTGCCTTGTGGGACACCACTTGTACCAGGTTGTAGGCTGACATGGCTCCAGCAATTCTACCATGTGTGTTCTGCCCTTGAGCCACTGTGCAATACCCATAGTGACATAGGGGTTAATATGTACACTGGTGAGCTTCCCTAGAATGCACAACTGGGGTATTGTATCCAAGGCTTATGCAAGGTTCAGGTAGGCTGTGTACACCTCCTTCCCCTTGACAGTGGCCTTGGTGACTGTTTCAAAGAAATCAAACTGGTTGGAGAGGCAGGATTTGCCATTGACAAAGCCAAACTGTGTATGGTGACATGTCTGTAGGTCCACAATATCTAGATATGTGAGGTTCATGATGATCCTTGCCATAGCTTTGCAGACAAAGCTAGTCAGACATATGGGTCGAGTAGTGTCCAGGATCCATGAAGGCACCACCTGAATGTTGAGGGACCACTGTTGCTGTATGCCACTCTCTGGCCACATACCGTGTATTAAGGCTGGGATTGAACAGTGGTGTTATGTCTGGGTGTAGCTCTTCTCATGGTTCATGTAGGACACAGCCTGGGACACTGTCTGGTCCCATTGATGCAGTGTTTATTGCTTTGGGAAGGGCATCTCTTACCTGAGCATCTGTGATGTCAGGGGGGGCAGCACTGTGCCACGAGACATATGTGCCCTTTTGGTGTGGTGGGGGAGAAGGCAGCATTGAACCTGCCCACTAGGATGATGGCAATGTCTGCATGTTTTGTATTTTGTGTGACATCTTGGATTACCTCTGAGCATATCTGGGTAGTACCACCCAGGTTACTAACATAACTACAGGCAGCCTTGTGATTATCCTCAGTGGCTTGTGGAACCCTCTCTCAAAGATGGCCTTAGACAATCATATGGGTGCCTGTAGTTGTCTTCCAATACTCATCAGTGGTGCCTTCACATTTTGGGAGGTTGTTGTATCATGTAGTGGCGTCATCCTTCTATTGTATAGTGTGTTTATGGCTGGTGTCCGCACCCAGGACATCTGCCTTTGGAGAATTGGGTCATGCTTTCATATATGGCTTCATGATCCATGCATTCCTGAATGTGTCCATAGAATGCCTTTATAGAGGTATCTGCAGTCTGGTCCATATTGTCAACAGGCCTTGGGCCTTTGACGGTTTCCACATCATTTATGAGGGGTGTGAACTTGCTTGACATGAGCTGTTGACAGACGTGCCGCCTCCAGACAGAGCACGGTGAGGGTCACAGTTAGCTACTTGTCGGGTGATAGCATGTGCCACATAACACAGGCACACAGGTCACTCCACAGCAAGTACAGCTATGAGGCAGACATTGTCCATGCTGGTGCAAACAACCTGAGACGTACCTCCCTGGACCACATGGCAAGAGACACAGAGGGGCTCTTACAGCACCCTCTCAAACTCAGGACTCCCACACAGCCTTCATGCTGACACAGGACAGTTTAGATTACTCTGCAAACACCATCATACTGGGTGACGTTAGCTACCCAAACATAGACTGTGAACATTACACAAGCCACAATACCCAAGCTCTAGGGTTCACATAGATCATACATTCTTTGGCTATGGAACAGGTAACCAACCTTCCCACAAGAGGGGAAGATATACTAGACCTGATCATCACAACCATGAGTACAAACAGCTCACCACTCGGAGTATGTCCCTCATTGTTGCAATCAAACCATATACTCATCACACTGGAGTACTGGATCCCCCACATATGCAAACCTCAAACACATTGATGTGTGTGTTGGAAATGTCCCTATTAGCAACTGTGACAGTACAGTACAGGATGCAGATTCCCCTTTTGAAACACTGATGATGTCAGGACTGTATAACTATATTACCTGTAGTAAAGTCCTCCAGTAATTCGCATAGCGTGCTCTGCTAATGCGTCTTTCTCCAGTGTCATAACGTAGTTAGGTAGGGGTTTGAATCCTGCAAAAGGAATATATGTGTGTTAGTATGAGTGGGGTTTATGTGTGTGCACTATGCTGGGAGGGTTAACTGCCTTTTGACAACTGGGAGAACACACTACAGGGTGCACATCCCTCCTCCTACACACAGATGATGTCAGCACCCTCTAAGTACAGCATTAGTAGGATTTCTCCAACTACTGCAAATAGCACACTCTGCTAATGTGTCTGTTTCTACTGTCATAACACAGTTAGGTATGGGTTTGAATCTTGCAAATGGAAAGTATGTGTTTTACTGTTGGTGGGGTTAGTGTGTGTGCACAATGATGGGGTGGGATGTGGCTTTTGCCACATGGGGCTATGCACTGCAGGGTGGTCATTACCCTTCACAAGCAGTGATGTTGATAGCACCCTATACAAACAAAACTACAAAAGAGAAGGTGGTGGTACCAATAACACATGTAAGGTAACACATCTTCAAGTAATGTCCACAAAACGGAGTAGGATAATCAAACAATTCTTTTATTCTATACAGACAACATGACAACAGACAACTGCCAGTACTCAGTATAGTGTTACATGCTACTGTAACACGCACATGTACCCAAATATACCTAGATAGTGCTCTGAAGCCTGAATGTGGCAAGTGTGTGGATGTGGGATGTGTCTGTGTGTGCATTTCCATATGGGAAACATGTTTGATGTGGCAATCAGGGTACTACAGTACCTGATGCACATTACATCTTTCAACCGATGAGGTTGCCTGCACCCTGTGAGTACAGGTAGAGAAGGGGACGCCAGTAGTAAACAACATAGTGCACTTCTCAAATGTGTACCTGTCATGTATCAACAGCTACTCATGTAGGGTGATAAATAATGGGAATGGCAGGTGAGCGTGTGCATGTGTGTGGGTAGCAGGGTGTGTATAAATGCATGTGTGACAGAACAGTTACATATAGCTGAATCTACGTAACAGCACAAGATGCGCATTGCCATAGTCAATGTTAGCATGTGATGGTGTGCAGCTGGTACACTTTGGTAAGTAGTATGGGTGCATATAACAATTGAGGACAGTCATACAGTTACTGCAGCAGGACTGCTGGGATATACACACAATTATACTGGAACAGTGAACAGTTACCAACATGTTACTACTTATACACATCTATGTAGTCACCCTGTGCATCAGCAACGTGTTTACCTTTACCTGCACCGATGTTGTAGTATGCAGGAGGTGGCACAGTGTCATCATATGCACAGGGTGTGGGTTAGGTATGCCCAAGCCAGCCACTGGTAACACCAATTGACATGTGTGTGTATGTGTGTTTGTGAGGGGCAGCAGTACAGGGTGGACCAGTGTTGGTGCAGTGTGTGTGTGTATGTGTTTGCCCTAGGTGTTAGGTTTCTGCATGTGTGTAAGCACGCACACAGTCCCACATAATGGCTGCCATGTACAGGGTTTTGTGGACAGCCACAGACTGCACCTGTCAGGTCATCCAGATCAGTGTCTGTGGGCACGGACACGGTACCTGTGCCTGGCAGGGGTGCTACGGGCCGTATCCGTACTAACCCAGACTGGGTACTGTCATCGGAAGCAGGGGTGTGTTGACTGGACACAGTTCCCTGTTGGGACTGTCCAGAGCCACGTGCACGTGGTCTCCTGGGGCGTCTTGATGACGGCACAGACCCAGCATTGCTGGGGCTGGTGCTGGCACTTGAGGTGCGCGAGTGGGCCTGTTGTCCACGGCCACTGCCAGCTGGTGCTGTTGCTGGCATATGGCCACGTCGACGTCGCAAACGCACACCATGGCCCTGGCCCATGGACATCTGGTTGTGGAGCAGCTGTTCTATGCCCCCACAACGTCTGTCAACGACATCTGTGAAGTTACGGATAGCATTCGCAACGTCACGCATGCCATCTGTCATGGCTGTGCGACATTCTCTCAGCTCCCTCAGACCCTGTCTGGTGTACCTTTCCATACGTGCCTGTGCCTGCATGACAGTTCGAAACATAGTGGAGGTTGACATACCTCCTTGGGCACGCCGGCCAGAGGCAGTACGGCCACGGATGCCCCCACGAGAACCCATGGGCGACTGTCTGCGTGGTACCATTGGAGGCCCCTGCTCATGGCTGCCTTGTGGGGATGCATGTACCACAGGTACCACATTACCCTGATCTATGCCCACTGCAGACTGTCCATCACCTAGGGACAATGGTGACAAAGGATGTAATGGCAGGATGACTGTGCGCATTGACGGGGTTGAAAGCTGTGTACTGTCAATTGGCTGACCAATGGTGGACCCAGACACACCTTCCTGCACCATTACAGACATTTCATCATCATCAGTACCTGGGGCACAAGATTCAGGTTCCCTGCTGCAGGTCACCAGAGCAGCACCAGAACCTACAGGAGGAAAACATGGAACACAGATTACAGTCTCCATACATATTTGACAGAGATGCATTTCAATACTAATGCACACATTCAGAAATGGACACATGCACTCATGGACACTAACACACATGCACACTTGGGCACAGGCACGCTTGCACACATGCACACCCCACAGTAAACACAAACATCAGTACCGTGTTACACTACTCAATCTACTACAACTGTATTACGGGTATTGTGAACACAGTCACCAGCAAGTCTACTACAGAGTTACACTACTCTTCCTAGTTTTCTAAATTGCTTTACAGATAATGTTAAAAGACTCACCAGCATGTATGGCCTGCCTCGTTGCTAGATGGGAGGGACCTGGAAGTGTGAAGAGAGTAATGTCAGTGGGCACATGTGTGCCATTTGTTTTGCACATGATACAGTACAGTAGTACACTAGTTCCCTTATACACATCAGCTGCACATAATGTCTGTATATATATCATGATGACAGATACATACCACATGCACACCTTATGCGTGCATGAAGTAACAGTGTACAGAACAGTCATATGTACATACCAGGGGTTAACTCTAATCTCACCCTTACCTCTCTTCAAACGACACCTCAAACTGTACTTCCCAAACCACTGGCTTTGTTCTTCTTGGAGTACAGGCTAACGTCCCTCTCCCTACCCTCTCTTTACCTTTAACCCCTCATTGTGCATAGAAACTAGCTTCTACCCTGTTTCTTTCACCTTGATGTCCTTCTATGCTCTGACCTACTTCTCCCATCCCTCCCACATCCTCTTGACTGTCTTCCTTCCTTTCCTCACTTCCCTTCTTGACTCCTGCCTCTTCCATATCATTGTATCTTTCATACTCCTTCTACTTCTCTACCCTTCTGAGCCCTAACTATTATGTATCTGGCTTTTGCCTTATTGCATAACCGTTATGCTTTAGGTAGGATTGCTTTTAAACCAACGGTATATTGTGTATGACTCTAAACTGTTTGAGTTCCTTACATGTATGTTGATTTAGTTAACAGGCTGGTGTACAATCCTATCATGTTGGCTGTCTGTATTAACAACTTGTCTGTCTGCCTTTATTACGTTATGTGTGGAGCTTTTCTCCACAGGCCTCTACTGAAAATGGACATATATCCAGCTAGACTATCTGGGTCAACAAATGTAAAAGTAATAACAATAAATGAATATGGCATCTTACCTGCATGCTCAGTGTGTTGCTGCTGTGTGGATCCAACCTCCATCATGATGCATGGGTGTTGCTGTTGTTGTTCTGGGGCTGGATCCACAACACTTAGCAGTAG
Organism: Protopterus annectens; assembly: GCF_019279795.1. NCBI lineage: Eukaryota > Metazoa > Chordata > Ceratodontiformes > Protopteridae > Protopterus > Protopterus annectens. Next base: position 1,425,912,013 of record NC_056726.1, read on the forward strand.
CCCCTCCTGTCTGGTGAGGGGGGGATGTGTGGCCACCCCCCCACCTGTGGCAACCTGTTGCCTGCGGATATCTGCAGCACGCTGGCGGACATTTCTTATCAAATCACTGCAGTGATGTCTCACCTGCTCATATGTCCTATCATGCATGCCAACATCATTTATCCTGCTAACGAGGTTTTGCCACAGTGCAGACCTCTCCTGCTGATTCTGGGTGGTGCGTGAGAACAGGATGGCATAGTCACGCACCAGGCTCTGGTGAATCACGTCATCCTCTGCAGCAGAATATGATGGGTTCCTTTTGGAGCCATGTCAAGCTGGAAAGGTACACAAACAGGTTATCAGCATAGTATCTCAACAATACATGGTACACATTCTATACAGGGAGTATTAACTTCTACTTATTACTGCTTGGTTAAAACTTGATTACAGTGTAGCTATCATTCTATGTCATTTGTACTAAGCACTTGGCCTTCAGACCAGTTGTTTTACATTAGGGAGGTTGGTGGCAAGCACTGTGGTGGCAGGACACATATCTTTCATCCATTGATGTTGGGCACTGCTGATTGAGGGCCCAGTGTACAAGTGTATTAGTTCTGGTATGGGCAGTTGGCCTTCAGGCCAGTTATTTAACATTAACAAGGTTTGTGGTCTGCACTCGTGTGTGACAATAGGCTGTACTCTGCCATTCATAGCTGGGGACATCTGGTTTCAGGTTTATAGTGCCTGCATATCTGAGCTGTATCTTACTGACATTGCTACACCTTGTTTGCTGTAGCAACCACTACATCCAGGCCTCCTGGATCTACCTTTGTTTATATGCTTGTTATTTGTTAGCTTGTTATTTCACTGGTATGCTACTTCCACATAGTACACAGCTTGTCAACACGTCTGTGACTCACTACTGATATCTGCATTGCTTACTGTACGTATTTCCATGTTACACATGACAGCAAGTGACTGCTTCTCATTGTTGCATTTACTTAATTGTGACACATTGCACTTAGGTTACCTGGCACTTGCTCACTGACGCTTTTATATCAGTCAGCAGTTGTAGGTAATGTCAGTACACCCTCACTCCCCACTGTACCTTGTTTTCAATCATTAATTATTACAGAATTCAGAATAGTATTCTAGCATGTCCAGAGGTCAGTTGTCAGTTCCCTCCCAGTCCAGCTGGTGAGAGTGGTACTCCAGAGACAATGTTGGAACAGATGCATGTACACAGACAACCCCCCCTCCTAACAACAAATTCAAACTCATGTGAGTGATGCAACCATATACCAAACTGGAGGCTAGGCTCTGTCTACTCAATACCGCCATAACCAGTCAGGTGGCCAAGGAGACCACACACTACACTTCCAGTCTCACATAGACCTACCACAACAGCGGACCTAACACATGATCACACATAAACATACTTGTAGGCTCGGACCACAGCTATGCCTATGCAGCAGAGACCTCCTAAGCAGACATCCATGCAACCACTACCACGGAAACGAACATGTGCAACACATATCACACAAAGCCAATGTGCTGAACACTCACAGCCATTAACAGTAAACAACACACCTCATACACCTGTACTAGGTGCCTCTATCATCAGGCACACTAACATCACGTTCACCAGGCTTAATGAGGTGAGGGTCACGGTGTGCAGCCTGTCGGCCACTATGACCTGCCACATAACACAAACACTCAGGTAACCCCAAGGCAAGTACAGGTATGACTCAGTCACTGTCCATGCTGGTGTGAATGGCCTGACACATTCCTCCCTGGACTACATGACATGAGACAGTACAGAGCTCTCTGAGCACGTAGCCCAAGACAGTTTGACCCTGACCTTGAGTAGCATCCTACCCTCACCTAGAACCATGCCACAATATCAAGGCACGATGATCCCTTCCAACAATTGACTGACATACTGGTGTCATTCACAGGTGTGCCAATGCCTGCCATCTTGGGGTGGTATGCTTTGCTAGGGACAGCTTGCACCTGTCACCCCTGTCCCATTGGAATTTGGCGGAGACTCTTGCTACACCCATAGTGCCTGTATTAGGCAAGGCTCATAAGGCAAACCCACATCCATTTGTATCACAAAGGATGAGGAAGTGAGAGTGATGCTACTCAACACCAGAAGTCTAGACCTAAGGATGCACACACTCAAAACCCTACTTGACATGCTGGACATCGATATCTGTGCAGTAACATGAACCTGTTTCAGGTTTCACAGGAGCACACCAGTACTACCAGGTTATAGCTGTTACCATTCTTGTCGGCCACAACACTTGAACAAAGGAGGGGAGTATCAGTATTCAATGCAGATTCCCACGCCTCCACATTGGTGGCACAGTACAACATAGGTGTTAGGCCATTGAGTACAGAAGACGTAGTTGGGGACCTGGGGTAGAAACATGGTAGCGGTCTGTCATTTGTCAACCACATGGCCAATGTGGATTGAAAGACATGTTATATAGCCCAGCTAATCATGAGGGATTCACATGTATGGCAGGGGAGGTCATTGTGCCTCTTTACTCATCCATCATCAAGCCTATAATTGCGTACAATGCACCTTTTGGGATGTACCTAACCAGACACCCACAGCAACTGGTACAGGACAACAGTACCTCATCAAGGGGATGCAATGGCTCACACAGATGTCATATGCTTCCCAGGTAAAGTAAATCCCGCTGGACTCAGTGGCTTATTGCCGGTTCAGAGGCAATCTGTGGTGCCATATACAGCCATGTCCTACCCAGCAGTAATGAACATGCTGCACCTCAGGCAATCAGAGTCCCATACAGCCACATGCTCAGGAGAGCTGGACCTCAGCACTGACATCCATGGACATGCTGGAGGGGCATATTCCTGACTGAGAGGCTCCCTTCACTCTGTAATGAGCTGACACTACAGGTTAGGCAGAGTCCCTCATTGACTCTCTTCCATAGGAATCTGGATGACTGGATGTAGATCATAGTTGTACCCCAGGTATCACTTCTATGTCACTGTTAGACAGAGGCACAGTATACTAACATCGGACAAGGGCATAGCAGCATAACTTGTAATTGGGTGGTGAAAGACAAACACATTCTACTAGGCTCACCAATGCCCTAGGGCAAATAGCCTAGTATGAACCTATGAACATGTGTGTACTGCTATAGTACTTCTGCCATATGTTGCATGTGTGTGTGTTGTGGGGATGCACAGGTAATGGCCGGATACTTCTGCACAGGCGACACGTCTGACACATTCTGGGTGTTCATCCCTACATACTGGATGTGTGTTGCCATCCAACCCAACCCTGTGATGTGCACACATTACTCAGCCTGGATTTACATATCCGAACAACACCACAAGCACAGTACACTACCTTGCTATGTATGCATTTAATTACACAGTTATTCAGTAGTTATGACAGTGATGCTATCCATGCAGCCCATTGGGCCAGTGGTAGCCACAACACACACCGCCAGCACCTTTGCATATGCTTACCACAGACATCCCACATACTGCATGTACTGTGCACACACATATCTAACCCAGAACAACTGCACACCACTTATTAATCATGTCCAGTGGAGTACAGATACAGGCATATTGTATAAAAATAGTAGGAGGCTACTGCAGCACAGGGCAGATTCACATGACAGCAAGGCATCTGTGGTCAGCAGTGTTAAGATGCTTCACATTCACCACATGCACAGATATTGGCAACATTGTTTCAGACAGTTTAGGTGCAGGTCCCCCCCCATTCTCCTACACATGTGGTATTAGTTATCCCAAATGACTGTCACCTCCGTATCCTCTCACATGTCCAGGTGAGAGCCACCTTCATCATTGCAGAACACATAGCATCACTGTTACGAAATGGTATCCCTGGATGTGTGCTACATTCACCCCTGGAGGACATAGCACCACATGACAGACTGATATTAATCCCTGGCCATACTACAGGATATGTACCTGAACAGTGCCATACATACACAGTGGTCCCACACCATTGAGGAGGAACCTCTACTGACCCTGGGAACTACTGCATCATATGCACAACTGGCCTTGTGTTCTAAGCTATGGAAGTGTTAAGTATGGGTAACATGTACAGCAATATTACATATGTTTATATTTCAGGACTATGTACACACAACCTATCTCATGCACATACCTATAGATAGTGAACTATGATACATTTGGATGTGTCACAGTAAACGCAGTATTAACCTGCTACTTTGCATTACCTGTGTTTGTGGCAGCTGTTGGTGTGTCACTGGTGCTGCTTGAAGTTTGCTGCTGCTGCTGCTGCTGGTTTTGCTGCTGGCTGTCTTTATTTCTGTTTTGTTCTCTCTCTGTCTCTCTCTCTTTCTCTGTTGGTTTTGTGCAATGAATGTATTGCATGAGTGTAGTGTGGGTACTCATTGCTTTTGTAGGTATCTGCATAGGTCCATGTGATGGCCTCTGCACCAATTGTAAGACAGCATTTGCTAATTGCATGCAGCCAGGTGTGTACTGATTGCATGTCTCACTGTGATTTCAGGACACTGCTATAAAAGGGTATGTGAGATAGGCGTTGCCCTTTCAGATTGTAGGGCGTGGACCATGCTGGTATGCTGTTGACAGTGTTCTGTGAGTGTGAAGGTTAGTACATCTCCCATGCTTCATGCTGTGTTGTAGATTCAGGTTGCTGCATTTCTCTTGCCTGTTCCCTGTAGTGAGTGTGTATGCATACTGACACCTACAACTATATGTCATATGTATTGCTATATAAATATATATATATCTGTGTACATATACATACTTTCATATATGTACATTAGCTGACATTATTGGGTACAAGCTAACAATTAGCAGGGCTGTTTCTGTTAACACTACACTAGTATGGGAAAATCCAGTAATTGGGACTATAAAAGTCTGCCTGACATGCTTTAGTTAGTAGTCATACTATATTGCCTTTATCTTCATTCCTACTATTACATGTTCCACTTATTTAGCACTATATTCCTGTATGAGAGTCATGGCTTAGTGGTAGGTCATACAGACTAGTGTTACAATGGTCTTGGGGTAGGGCCTACTAGTATGCTTATATTCTGCTTGTGACTTGAGTATAGGGCCTATCAATCAAAGTGCTGGAGGCACCTTTAAGCAGTTAAAGGGGTTAGTAGGTCTCACAGGAGCCAGGCTGTGTTGCAGATTCTGGTTGCTGCATTTATCTTCACTGTTTCCTGTAGTGAGTGTGTATGGATACTGACACCTACAACTATATTTCATATGTATTAATATATATTTATATATCTGTATGTGTAGATATACATACCTTCATATATGTACATTACCTTACTTTATTATGTACAAGCTAACAAGTAGCAGGGCTGTTTCTGTTAACACTGAACTAGTATGGGAATCCAGTAATTTGGCCATTGAAACTCTACCTGACATGCTTTGGATAGTACACCTCCTATATTGCCTTTATACTGATTCCTACTATTACATGTTATATTTATTTTAGCAGTGTGTTCTTGCAAGGCAAGCATGGCTTAGTGGTAGGTCATATAGACTAATGTTACCAAGGTCCTGGGTTCGAGACTGACAGTGGGAATTTATTTTTCTTTGCAAACTTTCAAACTGAGTACAGGACCTGTCAATCAAAGTGCCATAAAGGCACTTTTAAGCACTTTAAACCAGGTCTGCGCTCGTTTGCTGAGCTCACGCTTGCACTGGCGGTGAGCTCCGCTAACACAAGCGCACACCAGCTTAATTTCTTTGAAAGAAAAGAAAAAGGGGTGACAGGAAAGTGGTGAAAAGGGGTCACAAAGAGGGTAAGACAGTAGGGAAACAAGCGTGGGATTTGCAGGAGGGATGTAGGTAAGGCCCATAGATGCCCATGTCTTTGGCAGCAACAGCTGTGCATTTCCATGTATTTTGGTGAGACATTGGAAACCTTTCACCCCTGAAAGAGGTGTCAGGACAACATTAATATTTGTTGTAGAGCCAATTGTAATTAACTGTTTCAATGTCAAGCAGACATGTGTGCGACATGGACAGCTATGTATGGGGCGTAATTTTTGTGGGTACAGAGTGCCCTTTTTTTTCAGGTGAGAGTGGTATGTCAGGTGAAGGAAGTCGGTATAGCTGGGGAGGTAGGTTGGGTAGGTTAACAGACAAGACAGACAAGACGCATACAGGGGCGGTGTATGACACACGTGGGGGGGTTACACAATTGACGCGGACGGAGGTTGGGATATCCGAGATGCATGAGCCCACAGATGGCAACAGTGGAACTGATATCCCCACCCATAGGCAGTTGCCACTGTTCCTTCACAGCCCAGGACGGGCCTGTGCTGGGGCTGTGTAGGCGGGGCAACGGCCGGGGCCGTTAGCTGTGCCACACGAGCCTCAAGCTGGCGTAGGGGCCCAAGAACAGAGTCTTGGATCTCCCTTCGCACCACAGACTGGACACCTTGGAGGGTGAGTGGACAAACCCCTCCGGCCACACTTGCAGAGGGGGGACCGGCCCCATCCCCTGCAGCGCTTCCACCCGAAGGTGGCACAGGGCCACCGGAGGGGGGTCCGGCCTGGGCACTAGTGCCATGTGCAGGCGCCAGCTGAGGTGGGAGAGGTGGGTCCGCTGGGACCCGCCTTCCCAAGCATTCTAGGTTTGTGAGTTGTTGTGTTAGTTTGGGTTAGTGGCATTTTATTCCATTCAGATTAGTTGTAACAGCATGCATTGGTATTCCCATCAAACAAACACCCAGAAATTAACACCATTGAACAAGGGGCATATCAATATCACATGCATTATTTGAACAGAAATACACAGTCAAACAACATGCAGGGTTGATTAATGGCAACAGGCCATCAAATTTGCAGGTATGAACAGGGCACATGCACGAACAGACATGCATATATTTTTGGAACGGACAAATGTCCATGATTAATGAAATGTTCACATACCATTATTTAGTGGGTATTGTTATATGGAATTATAGGGTTGGGTGGAGATAGAAAGTGATGACACATTCATATGTTACACATTGATTTACATTTGTAATAGGTACACAATTAAGTTGAAGCTGATGTTTCAAAATAATTTTTATTTGACTATCATGCTAGACCTGTTACAAATACATCACTATCCTACTTATTTTGAATTTGATCAGATACATCATCCTGCTACACTTTGATGACAGGACAGGGGACAACTATGGCTGTTTAGTCTGTCAAATAATCATTCATTCTATCTGCAAATTGTTTACTGTGATCACCATATACAGAATTTGGCCTACACATTCCAGATTCGGACACACTCAAATCAGTTTGGGATATTAAGTTGTACTTCCCACATACATTTAGTTCTGTAGAAACACACTGGGGCTAATGTATTCAGGGGTTATTACTACTTTATTTATTCATACATGACCCTTTCTGTCACTCTCACACATCCTGCAACTTCACAGTTCAGGTTGCTACTTTTAGGCTTTGTTCACATGTTAGACTGGTGGTGATTCAAACACTTTCCAACAGCCTCACTTCTGTCATGATTCAGCATTTCAACAGGGGATATATCTCACATGTGACTACCTCAGATTCTGAAGCTGTACTCTTGAGACTACTGCAGGTTACACTATTTTAATTAATGGTGGGACATCTGTATTACAGCACTGTTTAATTCTATCAATTATATTTCCAGTTACACTTGCATACTGATGAACATGTTGCAGCCATACCTGCAGACTTTCAAATCTTGCTTGCACATTATATTACTTTTAATCAATACACTGCAGTGTTCTGATACATGCTACAGTATAATATTTATTTACAAGTACTGGGTGGGGTTACTAACCTGCATGGTGGTGCAACCGCACCAGCCTACGGCCATGCATCTCGCGGTTCATAGAGCGGACACCTGCAGCTGTAATACGAAAGAAGTAATATTGGACTACACATCTCCATAGTATCAGCCAGTTGAAATCCTTACATACATAAGTAAAATGTAACTTACTCAGTAGTGGGGCGTTGGGCATATCTCGGGCCTCCTGGATCCATTCGGTCAACTGGTCTTGCTTGCGTCGCTTCAGGTCCGAATGGTGGTGACGGACCTGCTCACCAGTGCGTGGAATGCCAGTAGCACTGGTCAGATCACGAGCCAACTGGTCCCATGCCTCTGCCCTGTATGCTCCCCATGAGACCTGGCCCTGCATGAGTTGGACCTTGTGATGATGGACAAGGAGCCAGACCATGTATCTGGACTCCTCAATGCCCCAACGCTGTGCTTGAAAGCAACGTCCCTCACTTACTCCACTCATTCTGACTGCAGGTCTGTTCTACAATCGTTTCTGCTGTGTATTCCCGCCTATGGGGCTTATATATGCCTCTTTTCCTGCACATTTCTCTGATTGGCCATTTTGGAATTGTATCTATTTCACTGAAAATGCTTTATCATGCTCCATTCTGGATTTTATCACATATATATGCTATTTCTGCATTTCTAGGTACTGCTATCATGGCTTAGTGGTTTAGTACCTTGACGCTAGTGCATGGTATCCTGGGTTCAAATCTAGCAACTGATTTTTGATTTTCCTTACAGAACTGAGTTGAGGACCTGTCAATCAAACATGCCAAAAGCACTTTTAAGCACTTAAAACCAGGTCTGCGCTCGTTTGCGCGGAGCTAACGCATGCACACTGGCAGTTAGCTTGTGTGGGGGCTCGAACCCTGCCTGCCTACTCTTAGGCCGGCAACTCTACCGCTAAGCTATTACTTCTTGGCTTACTCTGCATATTTAGTTCTTATATCCTTTTCCACTGACTGCTAACTGTGATTGCGCTAGTAGCACACCCGCGCACACGAGCGCACACAGTAGCAAACATTTACGGGGTTTTAAAAAAAAAAAAAAGGTTTTAATTTAATTTTATAACATCTCTTCACTTTATACACTGATGGTCAGTATGTGTTGTGTAGTGTGTTTATTCACATTTCCATGGCCTCTCTCGTGGCTGTTTACTTTCAGCCATTATAGTCTTCCGGGGGCGTGTCCGCTTGCAGGGCTTAGCCTACAGACACGCCCCCTACTCTCTTACACGGACCGTGTAAGAGTTACTGGTGTGATTCAGCATGCCTCATGCACCTCATGCATATGCATGACATGCTGACATCACACCGCTTAACTGCAGCCTCCGTGTAAGAGTTATAACTCTTACATGGAGGCTTCGTGAATCTGGACTTTGTTTAATTAAAAGAACATAAATATATCAGGCAAGCTTTCAGCTAAGCCTCAGTTTAGTTGTGCTCTACTCAACAACACTGTTATCTTCAAAGCATCAGCTGCTTACATAAGTGCTCAAATATATAACTTAATGAAAACTTTCACAACAGCTTAATGTTCATGTTATAATCTTTTTGCAATAAATTTACAAAAAATTATAAGACTGAACATTCTTTGTACCATTATTAAATAATCTGTTTCCCATTTTTCTTACTATATGTGGATTAACAAGCCCCTTAGATTTGCTACTTAAATATGTTTAGTATTCAATATATTAAACAGCCTTACCCATACAATGCACCATATTTTTAACCTAACATGATTAATAATGGAAGAATACTCAGCGTAAGTAAAACTGTTTGACAGTAAGTTTACACTAGTAGGACTATGAGCAAGTAACACTATTGTTATTATGTTTCTGGTTTGGGTCTCTCTATTTCCATTTGCATACTGTGTAACTGAGCAAGTCACTTAATCAGTGTAACACTACCTGGATAGATATAATAGATGTACTGTGCTATTAAGGTGGTTAGCAAATGTTTGCACAAGCAAGCAAGCAAACAAACAAATACAAACCAATAAAGGGGTCGGTGGTTAGTACAATAATTAATGTGTAAACCTGACAAGGTACAGGGTTTGTTTTTTCACCTTAGGAAAATAAACTAGCTGGGCATAAAATTACTCACAAGGGTAACTAGCCTAGTACTTGCCTATAAATATAATTAAAACTACTATTTGTCTTTAGTAATACTGCCACAGTGCACATCTTAGAACATTCATGCAGTAACATTGATTTCTAACATATCACATATGCTACCAGCCTTCCCTGTATGTCTGTATTCATATTTGTACCTATATTTTCTTATTAAGGAGCAGATCATAGTAGTTTTGTCATTCTTAATTTTGTGTTGTACACGTTGTTTTTTATATCCATCCACCCATCTCTCCACATACCCATCCATCCATCCATCCATCCATCCATCCATCCATCCATCCATCCATCCATTGCCAAATCTGTCTATCTGTCTCTACCTATCTCACTGTCTATATATGCATCTAACTATCTATCTATCTATCTATCTATCTATCTATCTATCTATCTATCTATCTATCTATCTATCTTTCCATCATTATTCTGAATCACTTGCCCTTACAGAAGTTGCAGTGGAACAAGATAAATGGGGCAAAGATTTCCCAATATGCAGCAACAGTCTTCCTCTCATTCTGTGAGATGCCCTGGGCTTTTCCAGGCAAGTCCAGGTATACAATCTCTTCAATGTATCCTTAGTCTGCTATTATTATCTTCTCAGCAAGATGTACCCGAGATTCCTCCTACAAGAAATAGCTGATTGGGTTGGGGCTACCTCTTGAGTATGTACTCCAGCACCCTTATTGCAACACAACATAGTGGTGGTTGTATTCCGATATTCTTCCAGACCGCTGGTCTACTAAATCCATCACGCAAACTGAGTCTGCAAAAGTAGCTCATTTATGCTGCTTGCAAATATGATCTTATCCTTTGGTCAGTACTCATAGCTCATAGCTCATGGCCACAAGTGGGGAGAAGGACTTGTTTCATTCTTCTGTGCCACTGTCTGGTACAGCACCTGCAGTACTGCTACATGTATTCATTGGTCAGTGCTCTCAAGGCCTCTGCCTTTATGTATGTACAAAACATCCAAGATATTTAAAATCTTTCCCTTGAAATAGTTGCTTTCTCATGCATAGAGAAAGCAGTCTCTAGTTTTTTGGGCGTGACCAATGACCTCTAATTTACAGGCGCTGATTGTCTTTTCACCAGCTGCACATTCAGTAACTGACTGCTCTGTTACCTGCTGTAGTTCACATTTATTTGATGCCAAGACGACAACGTCATCTGCATTTCACAAAGATGCAGCTTTTATGTTCTCAGACTAGACAGCCTCAGGACCTTTGTCACAATCTGCTTATGACATCATGAACAGTGCAAGAAATGAAACCTAGACTTGTTGAAGCTTTATAGTTGCTTTAAAAAGAGGGACTCAGCACTGAGGAAAACAGAACTTTTCCTGCTGGACTAAATGTGATGGAGCAGCAGATCTATGGCCCTATTATGATGTAACACCTCCTTCTAGATATTCTGGGGGATGTGGTCAACAGCCTTCTCCATATCCATAAGACATATATATATAGATAGTATTGGCAAACTTCCATAACCCTTCCACTATTCATGCAGGGACAAAGAGTTTACTAAGTGATGCATAACCAGCATGGAGCCCATATTGCATCACCTCAATCAGCAGTTTTACTGCTAATAAAGCCTCTTTTCCAGCACCCTTGCATAAAGTTTTCCCAAACTGAAATGCAACCTTGTATCTGTCTTTCACATAATGGATTCTTCCTCCCAGTTTTCCAATCCAAAGGAATTGACCCTACCAGCCGTTTAACATTTAAAATGTGCAGTAGATATGATACCCCAACAATGTACTATACCTTCATTATTTCTGGCCAAGACTCATGCGCTCACAAATCCTTTTCATGGGGAAACTTTTAATTACACCAGTGACCTCATCCATGGAAATTATACCAGTTCCACTTGTTGCTTTCTTGCTGCCACCTTAAAGAATGGTATGTCCACCAACTTCAGGTGTTCCACAAAGCATTTCCTTTGAGTAATAAAAATGTTCATTTTTAAGATCATAGTTCCCCTACCTTGCTGAAAGCAGCTTCTTTTATGTCCTACCTTCATTGCTGTGATGGTGGATGTCTTGAAACAATGCCTTTGAGGCATCCAGATGTTACAATCCTGATGGCATCCCTCATCACTGGAAACTATCATCAGGTATAAAGATTACTGCTATGAGACACGCTGACTTCTTTTTTGATCAAAGTTACTTTCCACTGTCTTAGCCACTGAAGTCATTGAGAAGAGTCTACTAAGACTTTAGATCTATGACCTTACCACATATACAGAACAAGCTCTCCTGAACATGGAACCTGAACTCATTACACACAAAGGTACTGGTTATGTGGTAATAGGAAACATTTATTAGATGTTTGGGTTGCTGTGATTTGTTCAGCTACTGTCCTCACTCTTTATGAAGCACTCTACTGACAGTATCTAAGAAGGCAAAATACTCAAGGTGTCTGCTTTTCTTGTAGTCTTAGTCCCATTTAGGTAACCCTCTAATAAGTGGCACCAAATCAACTGTATTCACATAGGCAGGAGTTTATGAGTATCTGCAGATCAGTACTGTGCCCACAAGAGTCCACTTGAGATTGCAGAGACAGACCAAGAGACAGAGAAAGAGTCTAGACCCACCTAATAATTCTGGTCCTTGACTCAATGCTGTAAATAAAGGTAAGATCAACTAACAACCTCGCCAGAGAGGCTCCAAGTCTTTCCTCTGCAATAGGGTGATATAGTATATTTCAAGAGCAACTTTCCATTCGCAAGGTATATTCTACCTTAATCCATCACACTGCTACCTGCCACTTGACATAACCACTACACTTCACTTATAGAGTAGTACACTCCTATAATAGCAGCTATTTCAGGATGGCCCTAGATCATCTAGATAGGTCAAGTAACTATCAGGCACTTACTGGTGGGAACAACCCACCACCCCAATATGGCTCCAGGGTATATACCAGGATTCTTGTATGGGACAAGGGTAATTCTTTAATTGAACCATCACAAGATTCACATTTTGGTTTACTGTCTGTGTGTCGCGTCAACTAGAATAGATTTACCAAGCATTCTTTTGTTTATTGATAAAGCAAAAACAATGTATTCTCATAGGAAACATTGAAACAACAGAAATAAGTAAGCACATAACACAAAATAAAGTGGTACTTTTCCATTATTGGGGCAACAGTTTTAACACGATTGTTCAGCTGTAATCCAGTTCCTCAGTTCCTCAACATGTCTGCTAACCACATATCTGTAAGAATTATTTGTTTTAATAATACAGTTAAAAAAGAGGTTATTTTTAAATTTTACACACCTTTGGTTAATAGACATGGTAAGCTACTAGATGACAGCTGAACGATCACGTTGAAACTGTCAACTTATCTCCCTAAAATCAAAGTATACCCGCTTCAATTCCTAATTTCTTGTTTCTGTTTGTTTTGCTCAAGTTCTTTGTGTCACTAAACTACTAAGCTCCTTGCGTTTAAAGGCGTCTGTAAGGACGGAGTCACACCTGTAGGGCAGCAATAAAACAAAGGATCAAGTCTGCATTTAACAGATGAACTTTGCATGTTGTAGGGTCGTTATGAGCCAAGAAACTGGTCGGCTTCTGGCTTTTACTCATTTCCCTGTTTCATCACTCTGCTGGCGGAACTGAGTGAGAAGGCTTGTTGTGCTTGCAAATGTGTGAACTTAGTGACAGCACGACTAGTGGGACATGTAAGTCGCCTTTTAAGTGAAGCCAACAGGCAGAGCATGCTGTTAGGCCCCCTCTGCCAGGCCACGAAGTAAAAAAACGCGTCTTCTGTTTAGCTAATGATGGGAGTGTTTTGTTTGGCCAAACTTTACATCTATCAGTGAAGTGTGCTTCTGCACTCTCACCAAAATCCCCTGAGCAAAAAATTAACATTGAAGACTGGGTGCAGTATAACTCACAGAGGTGGGCAGAGGCATGACAAACACATTAGTTGGCTTAAATATGTATATATGAAGTATCCAAAAACGCCATTAACTCAAAATACTTTTCCGTCATTGAAACAACAGCTGTGCGATCATTGCAAGCATGCACCTGCTAGCAGGTTAGAACTGTTTTCCTGATAATGGAAAAGTATCAATAACTTTCTACACATATGAACGTTTACAAGCTAAACTGTAATAATAATCTTACCAAGGATCATAAATGGAAAAATATAGACTTATTGATGCAGAGGTATATAAACTCATAAGTAAAGCTTATGACAAATCTTTTGACTTTTACCTAGGTCTCTCTACAGACAAAAAACTTAGATGTGCAGGATTACTACACATTTTCTCTGGAGAATAGACAGTATTTCTGAATATCCCCACTGAAGATGGGCATCCTACTATTTTTATTATTTAGAGTATGTCATTTATGATCTATAATGGATTAATAACTTTTTTATGTCATTAGATGTGCAGGATTACTACACATTTACGCTGGTGAATAGACAGTATTTCTGAATATCCCCACTGAAGATGGACACCCTACTATTTTTATTATTTAGAGTATGTCATTTATGATCTCTAATGGATTAATAACTTTCTTAGGTCCATTACTGTAATGTGGTATTGCTCTGTGTGTTCCAAAGCAAGAGAAGCCCTAATCACCTCAGTGAGATGAAGGATCCAGATGAGTAACTGCAGTGACTGGATTAAAGTACATTACAGATGACATGCAGAAACTGGCTTTTGGAGTGTGTTCAATATCCACCCCTCCATGAATAAAATTGTTTTCTCAAACAAGACTTGTATTTTCCTTTGACTAACCAATAGACAGACCTTACACCTACTGAGTATCGGTGTCTCTCTCCTATCTTCTGAAATATGATACTGCTGGTTAAGTTGGTAGTTTTAGTTTCATATACTAGCATCAACATCCACTACAAAAGCGACATTTTAATATTGGTAGTACTTTAATTGTGGGGGCAGCTTGGAATATATATTCATTAGAAGCGGGAAAAAAGCATGATTGAAGTCATCTGCACAAGGTAGAGCTGCTGACAGCACATCTTAGGTAAGATATGTCCAGTGGTCCTGGTCTTTTAGATCCTTTGTTTCTTGTAAATAATGATGACAGGGTAAAACCATGACGCCATCAATTTCCTGAAGTAAATCACCTAGGCACTGGATGCCAAGTCCTCACCATGTTCTTCTTCAGCCTTCAGGGTCCTCTAGCTTTATTAAAATACACCTCCACACTGGTGTAACTGACACCCATATCAAATCTGTGCTGATCACTTATTATGATATCTATAAGTATTACCATGTTCTATTTAACCTATGCCACATTATAAGATCTTTAAGAACATTGCCTATCACTCGGACCTTTAAGGCATGTAACATGCTTGTCTCTAATTTTACCTATTGGGAGCACTCTTCAGATTATACTAAAACAGTTTGACAAGTGAGAAAGGTGATGCATATTTGCTCCAGTTGTAGATACCAAAATCTCCTGTGGATGTGGATGCATTTGAAACGTGCTGGGAATCTGTGGTGCTTGCCATTCTAGATAAAGCACAAGGTCTACAGATGTGTAGCTGCACGAGTACATAAAAGATTAATGACACCACATACATTTCAGTAGCTGCCATTTATTCTGTTAAAGATAAGTTTAGTTTAATCCACGTCTGAGCTGATAAAAAGACCTTCAAATTTATTGATTTATTTATTTATTTTTATTTTACATTTGTTAACCGGGATGGTCCGACTGGATGAGGTCCATTTACAGTGGCGGCCCAGAGAGAAAAGCTCCACTTAATTAATACAACAGACAATGATAATAATATATAATGTAAAGTAAAGGCTTTGTTATTGAGCAGTATTTTGTGCATAATAGAACAGTATGTAAAGAAAGATCATATCAGCAATATATACAAGTGAACATTAAGTTAGTCATCAAAATACACAGACAGAGATCACAACGACATTTCCAGATGTCAAAGGATACCATTTGTTACTTCCATTTTTACCGAGGGTCTGATAATTGGAGAGAAGAGAGAAAGATGGTGGTAGCATACACTAGGATTAAGTAACACATGGACATAGCCAAGAGCTAAGAAGATGAGCTTTAAGGGAGTTTTTGAATTGTTTGGTGTTAGGTGCAGAAGTCACCGAGGGAGGGAGATCATTCCAACTGTTTGCTATACTGTGAGAAAATAGAGCTTTACCTGCTGTGTTGTTGGCTGTGGAGATAGAGAGGAGTGATTTGTTGGCAGAGCAGAGTGGTTGATTTGGAATGTAGTTAGTCAGTATTTCCCTAAGGGCTGGAGTTTTTTCAGGATATTTTAGGTTGTTGCAAGCTATGACTAGTTGGTGGTAGGTTAATAACTGTGGGAGCTCAAGCCACTAAAGTTGCCTAAGAGGTATACAATGGTATGTTCTAAAGAGGGAATTTTTTGCAAACTTGGCGATTTTGTTATAACACCACTCCAGTTTCTCCAGGTCAGATTTTCTAACATAGGTGAGAATATATGAGTGTGGAAAGAAGGTGGGTTTGAGCTAGAGTGACCCACACTTGATCTGATAGAAAATCTTTTTGTCTGTATAGGGACCCAATTTTTTCTGTACCTTTTTAATAGTTTGAGAGATATGGATGTCAAAGTGTAGGTTGTTATCTATTTTGACACCAAGCAGCTTGGTGTGGAGAGAGCGAGAAATGACAGTTCCATTACTGGAGGAGACAAAGAAGGAGAGTGGAGTGTTTTTTGATTTGTTTGGGATAAATAGAAGTAGTTTTGTTTTGTTAGGATTTCAGATAAGTTGAATATCTGATCCACCTTTCTACTGAGGTAAAAGATTCCTGGGCGAGATGCTGTAGGGTGGTAAGATTTGGGGTGGAGCAGATCAGGATGGAATCGTCTGCATACTGTATGAGTGAAGCCTGTAGGGTAGAGGTATGTAGATTACTGGTAAAGATAGAAAAGAGGAGTGGACCGAGTATGAAACCTTGAGGTACACCACTGGTAGCTGGGAGTAAAGATAATATAACTCCTTGCCACAGGACAGCCTGTTGTTGGTCTGATAGATAGTTTTTTAAACCATGCAAAAGTGTTAGGGGCAAAGGATAGAGAGGTCAGTGTATCTATTAGAATGGAGTGGGAAAGCATGTCAAATGCTTTGGGGATGTCCAGGAATATAGCAGATACAAATCTATTAATTCTATGTTGGTTAACCAGGTTTGTGAAAGAGAGAAGGGCTGAAGTTGTGCTGCGGTGTGGGTGGAAACCATGTTGTGTAGAGGAGAAGAGATTGTTAGAGTCTAGGAAATGCATGACCTGAGAGTGTATGCATTTCTCAAGTATTTTAGATAAAGGAGACAGAATGGCTATGGGGCGATAGTTCGAGAAATCATAGGAATTTCCACCCTTATGAAGGGGAATAATGTAAGAGATTTTCCACAGTTGAGGGATGTGGGATTCCTGTATGGAGCGGTTGATTAAGATTGAGACTGGGTAGGACAGAGAGTCAGCAGCCATTTTTAGGAAATGAGCAGGTATACCATCTGCTGCAAGAATAGCGGGTTTAAGTTTTAAGAGGTATTTTTTACTGTTGATGTTGGGACAGAAGAGAATGCAAAGGGAGGTGAGGTGTTAGGGGTTGGTATGGATGAGTAGCTATTTTTGAAAAGTTGAGTTGATAGTGATTTAATGGATTCAGTAAAGTGGTGATTAAACTGGGTGGCTATATCGCTATCTGTTTTCGTAGAGGTGGAGGTGGGAGCTGGTGTGGAGGTTTTACCAGGTTTTAGTAGGGAGTTTATTGCATGCCAGAACTTTTGGGGGTTATTGGAGTGTTTATTTTGTATATCTAGAAAGTAGTTCTGTTTATCAAGCTTTGATTGTTTTTTGACCTAATTCCTAAGGTATTGATAGTTTTGTTTGGATAGACTAGTGTTATCTTTGTTCCAGGTTTTCCATGCCTTGTCTCTGGTTTTAGTAGGGCCCTAGTGGATTTAATAAGCCAAGGGGCATAGTGTTGCTTAGGTCTAATTTTTCTTACTGGGGCAACTAAATCAAGGATGTTAATGAGTACTATTAAAATAATCCACTGCTTGGTCTAGGTCAAGGCTCTGTAGTGGTTCCCAGTTACATTTTTTTAATATAGTGGTGAGTTCTAGAGGGTTAACATTGCGATCATTTCTGACTTGTCTATAGACTGCAGGTCTGGGTGAGTTAATACGTTTTCATAGGAGGAAAGTAGGGAGATGGTCACTAAGGCCATCAGGTAGACTACCTACTTGGTAATTATTTTCTAATGTCCAGTCTAGTATAGATTCTTTATGGGATTTATTGTCTACTCTAGTAGGTTCTTGAATGAGTTGAGAAAATCCATATAGGTTGATGTGGTTAGTGGAATTTTTAGAGTTACAGGCTAGCCAGTCAGTGTTTAGGTCACCTAATAAAATAGTTTATTGTGGGAGATTATCTTTAGATGTAGAATCTCCTCAATTATTGGAACATTATTACCTGGAGGGATATAAGCAAAAATAATATTGATGCTCCTTTTCTTATTTAACAGTAGCACAGAGCCTACAATCTCAGCAGTATTAAATTTAGGTAGCAGAGTTAGTAGAAATTGGAGAGAAATTGTATTTTTGTAGACAACTACAATGCCCCCACCTTTCTTTCCCATTATATCTAGCCGTAGGATATTATATCCTAGAGGAAGAATTTCTTTATTCTGTGTGCTGGGTTTTAGCCAGGTCTCTGTTATGGTAAGGATGTCTGGGGAGTAGTGAGTTATGAATGTGTGTAAGTGAGGAAGTTTGTTTGATATACTGTGAGAGCTAAGATTGATGATGAGTAGATCTGCAGTGTGTTTGTTTGGGGGGTATAATGTTGCTTGGCCCTGGATTTGGTTGATATTGCACATTTTTGAGATATTTAGGAATTTTTAATTTGCAGATAAAAGGAAAAGTAGTTTATAATATCACTAACCACCTTTCCATTTTGTAAAAGGGCACTGCTTCTGTCTTCCTATCACTGAGGTGAAATCTCCAGATGTCTGCAAATTTAAACAACAGATTTACTACAGTCGAGACAGCTGCAACATAGGTTCATAAGTGGGTACTAGGCTATCTGCCTGAAGGCATTTAAAAGCCTAGCCAGAATGTGTTGACTTTCGCTGTCCCCTTCGATTAGTTCCCTGTGCCTCTGTCCAGCAGAGCCACTGAAGTGATCCCCGAGGTAAACTTTCTGTTTCCCATCCACTCGTCAAGGTTTCTCTTGAAGAGTGTTAGCGAGGAGCTCTACCTAATGTAGATTGGGATCTTGTTCCAAAGCATGGGAAGTCTCTGGGACAGGAATCTATCCCTCCAACACGTCTTATTTTTTGTTGAGATGACGTTTAGATCCCTAGAGCGTGTGGCTTGACAGGATACAGTTTTCTTTAGGTGGAGTATGTCCATCAATTTTGGGTTGGACATGCCCTTGTATGTCAGGCAGAGATCACCTCTGAGTAGGAGGTATGCAACCAAGTACAACTGGAGTTTCTTCAGTCGAGCTGCATAGGGCATTTGTTTGAGGCCATTGATCCTCTTGGTGAGGTACTTCTGTGGTCTTTCCAGCTGTTGCAGGTGTCTTGTAAGGTACATCCCAAATGGGGCGTTGTACTCTAAGATGAGTCTGATGAGTGATGAGTAGAGGGGCACAATGACCTCTTTTGATGTGGATGCGAACCCTTTTGTGATTATGTGGGCCACGTAGAAGGATTTTCTAACCACTTTGGCAATGTGATTATCAAAGGTGAGATTACAGGACCTTGTTTTGATATTAAACAGTCACTAGGAAAAAATAGAGCCCTGGACTCCACACAAAAGACAGACCATCTTAATGTCTTGATTGTGTGATAGGCATGATTTAACAATTTATTAACAGTAACAGAGATGGAGACAGTCTGCATTCCTTCCTGATTCCTTTATAGACCCTGAAAGAGAATGACAAAATATTATTTATAGAGGAATGTGTCTGTAATTAAGGGCTCAACAGCCTGGTAGTATTTTGTACTGAAATCATCAAGCCAGAGAATTTGTCCTTAGTGGCGCTTGCACAGCCTCATGGAATTTGTTGATGTTTATTATGTAAAAAAACTGAATCAACTGTCCTTTTGCCACAGCAGATAGATTTCTTAGTAAAAGAAATTCATCAACCTTCTTGAACCAGCTCTCTTTATTTGTAAGGGAATCACTGCATAACTGTTGGAAGAAAACAACCAATTCTTCCATGGTGTCTTTGATTCAATCTGTAAACTTTTGGAGCAGCATGTAACTCAGAGGCCAGAATAGCAGCTCAGCATTGCTGGCACCCTTTAACCATAAAAGCTGAGCGTTCTACCTACAGCTCTCTAATGTTATAATTATGACCTACTGTATGCTTACTTTTCAGTTTCCCTTTTTTTGCATGTTGTTTTTTTATTGGTCATTGAATTTTTTTTATTTACTTCATGTTAGTATGCCTTAAATGCTTATGTAATGAAGACTATAATTAATTTGATGTTGATTTTGAATTGAAAGTTCTTTTGCTTACCTGAGATAAGCATCTCTTTGATCTGTTGCTTCTGCATTACTCACTTCCTGTCCACTTGTCTATGATACAAAACTTTGTCCTGTTAACATAAGCTTTGATGACCAAGTTGCAATGACTCGCACAATATTTGCATAGCTAAGCTACCTAAAAGGTTCTGCTGCATGTCAGCATGGGTCTCTTCCCTAATCAGATGCATAGATTCTGTCAATCTAAAGATCAGTGGGTCTATTTGCCAACACTTTTAACATTCCATGTCTTTAACCAACTCAGGTGTAATTCTGACTGCTCCATGGTCCACTATTTGATATGGGACAATATGTGAGGCATATATGGAGGTGATTACTTCTGTAGAAAGCTGACAGTAATCAAGTCTAACATAACGCTAGGTGCCAGGTAATGCGAAAATCCAAGTCTCCTATGTGCATCACTCTCCAGACAGCTTTAATCATTAAATTATCTAAGGAGTTATTAATTTGCAGCTGCATTTTTAATTTAGTTCATCTGTTAGAATGACATGGTATAATACTGAGTTTAAAATTATCCAATTTTGTTCAGTTTTTCAATTTATTTATTTTTTTTGCTTCTTCAGTACATCTTTCCAGCTATGCATTAGCTGCTCATCTTCTGTTCTTATTGCCCTAAATCTTAAACTCATTATAAACCCAGCTAGGAGTCTCTCCATTTGGATAGGACTGAGACAGCAACTTTATTCTGGCACCCCCACCCACCCACCCCGTCAGAGCCAACATCATGGAGTGGGAAGGGAAGGGAAAGCAGAGCAGAGGGAGGAGCTGGAAGCTGGCTGAATCACATGCACTATTTGGGAGGACAGGACTTTTCATATGTCTTGTTCCCCCCAACATTCTGACTTTACACCTGTACGCTGGCTGGATACTGATTAAGGAACCACCCCTCCTCATCCATCATGCAATCTCTGTCCAAGAATCATTCCAAGCCTAGCTTGTACCAGGTCTCCAAGAACTACCCCTTTATGGCAACTAGGACCTCCCTCAGATAAATTTGCTCAGCCTCCCTGCCACACCCACCCCAAATCTGACATCATACCCAGTATTTTCAAAATACTCCAATGTATCACAGCTGCTATTCAGCATTTTTCCTCTGAATGAGATTTTTCTCCACAATACCATGTTTGATTATAATATGTTCTTCTGTCTTGACTATCTTAAATCTGTGAAGCCTTGTATCAGCGTTTTTATAATGTTGAGACAGAAGTCAGTAAGATTTTTGTTTTACTTTACCTTCCGAACTTATTAGTTATGAATTTCTACATGAAAAGTATTCTACTCTTTTCTTGGTCTACTAAGCAGTGGCATTTAAACTGCTATGTTTTTTTTTTTCTAGTTGGTATTTCCTTCTGCAAAGACTGACCCACTCATAAGGTCATCTAATAGAACTAAGCAGATTACACTTTTTTTCTACTCAGACCACATCACTGTCATTCTAATTAAGCCATTTAGACTGAAGACAGTGATGAAAACATAATGCTAGCTACAGGGACAAGAGTACTGGTTCAAAGAACAGTATATAAATAGATACATATTTCCTTAGTCTATGTTCTTTTTGTTTACTGTCTGAGGTTCTGAAATTATGATATAGTACAATATACCATAGAATCAGTTTGTAAGACTCAGAGATGTAAAGTGACATGATCTCACACAACCTGGGTGGAGGAAGGGACATATTAGCATTGTTTCTTATCTGAACAGTCAAGCACTTTGAAGACTTAGTTATTCCAGAGTGAAGGAAGAGATTCCAGGCTGGGCTCATGGTGGAGACTAAATGCTCCAATCTTGCTACTGGTATTTAGGGAGCATGCTTGCACAAATTGAACTGACACCATTGCACATAGGATGTTGTGTTGGGAAAGTGATATGACAAAAAATCTACATCAGGATAATAGCTCATCTAAGGTTGCCGCACTGTCTTTCAATTTGGCAAAATGGGTATTACCTGCCAGTAGGGGAAGTAATGACAGAACAGTAAGGAAGGGGCTTGTATGTCAGTATAAGGGCGGCTAAAAATAAAGAAATAATTAGATTTTAAGAAATGGAAAAAGAAAAAGCTGTCAAGTAATCAACCCTGTGTGACTAGTGTAGCACAATCTGTTTAATAGATAGCTCTCAACCTCTTACAGCAAAACATAACTAATGGTGGGATAAGGGCCCAAAAACAGGGGCATTTTTAAATATTGTTCTTACAAACCTACAAAAGTGATAGAATAACAGGTTTTGCATGAGCATGAATTTTCTGAAAGGTATGAAGTCTGAATCTCAAATGTCTGTCATTATTTTCTGACTTCATTTTTCAAATACTTGGCAATGATTTGCAAGAAAATCACAATTGTATGAGTAACAGGCCAAACATATGAGGTACAATTCTAAACATTTTAAAAAAATCCATACAGTTCAGAGGATGGTTTAATAACTGTGTGATAATTTAACCTTCTATATAAAGTTTTACAACCCTTTTTCCTGATAGAATATGACTGTGATGTTTCCTTAGATATTTGATTACAGAAGTGTTTAGATTGACTTTATCATTAGAACTTCTGGATGCAGCCATTATGAACAGTGCACGTTGATTAAAAAGAAAACACAGATGTGACTGCAGAGCTGCAGTAAATTAAAGATCTATAAAATGGTTTGTGGCTCAGCTGGTATGAAAAGACGTACAGAAAAATTCAAGCATCCTGTGATAAATACTTGCTGCTAATTGCAATGGGGGCCAGAGGAAAGGTTTGCTTCACCCTAATGAACTTTGCAGCTGCCAACAGAGATGTGATGACAAGAGGAATTTAGATCAACAGTTATCCATATCTTTATGAGCTAGGCTTGCTTATCTTTGCCTGACTTTACTTGGTCAGCTTAGCTTCACAGAGTGCACTGCTCTTCCCACATCTGCGTTTGCAAGGACCAGTAAAATCCAGTCTCCTCCTTTACTCTGTAGGAAAGAAAAGGAGTCAAGTGAAAGGTTTCTAAATATAACTCACACTTAGAATGTTTATTGAAAGTATCTGATTTCACAGTTCGTATCAGAGGGCACATTTTATAAGGAGAGTATAACACACAGCTTAATCCTTTTGCACTTTAAGCTTAATACTCTTGTATTTAAATATATCACAAACCATATGTTTGTATGACTGCAATAAATGTCAAAAAGATCAACATGCTTAAATGTTTGCAGGCGGTACTAAATATTGTACCACACGCACCCTATATTATTTTTCTTGGAATGCATGTAATTAATTAAAATATTTTGCAAGTGCTTGCTGAGTCTGTGCAACCCATAATAAGACGTGTTTTCAGGTAAAACATACTGATTACTGAAGTAAAAAACACATAACTGAGAACACTTTAAGATTCTGAGTGTACAATATGACCCTTATTTAATTTTTATTATCATTTATTTATTATTTACTTGATATCTGTTTTCCAGGAGTGTCTGACTGAGCAAAAGCCCTTTTTCAGCAGAGACCCAGGGAGAAAAACTCCACAATAGTACAATTACCTAGACTACCTAGTCTTCCTTCCCTTTATGTACCCTCAAAAGGACCATACTTAGTACCTCATTACACCTCTCTCGCCAATGTGTCTACTATGCATTTGCACAATTTTATACAAACAAAAAATGTTAATTGTTGACCTATTGAACTATATCAATGTAAAATTGTTACTTAGCTTCTTTTTAATGCAACTTTAACTTTATGCATGTATCCCAACATATGTAAATCGTTTTGCTATAACTGCTATTATATCAATATTGTTTAAAATTGTACTTGTTTTAAAATGTATTACTGGAGCTTTTCTCCTCGGGTCTCCACTGAAAATGGGCCACAAGCCCAGTTGGACAAACCCGGTTAACAAATGACAATAAATAAATAAATTAATTAAGTAAGTAACTACAGATAAGTAACAATCCCAAAGAGTGCGCAGAGTGAGTATAATAAAGAAAAATACAACAATCTAAAGAACACATACAGTGAGTAAAATAAAGTATAAGACTGCTAAATGCAGTAGAAAAAATATTTACACATTCTCAGCATGGCTGCAGTGGTTGAAAGCGGAGATGAAGATGCAGTGGGAGAATGCCTAGATTCAGATGAGATCAGCATGGTTCCAGTGGGAGAATTGGT
Organism: Protopterus annectens; assembly: GCF_019279795.1. Classification (NCBI taxonomy): domain Eukaryota; kingdom Metazoa; phylum Chordata; order Ceratodontiformes; family Protopteridae; genus Protopterus; species Protopterus annectens. Next base: position 1,425,936,633 of record NC_056726.1, read on the forward strand.
ATCTTATAAAGCAGTTGGTAGGCCACTAGATAAGTTATATACAGGTTACACTGTAAAAAGCTTGAGTTAATGCAGTTGAAAAATTATTTTGAATATACAATGTTGGAGCTGTGGAGGTATACAGGAACAGTGATAAATGAGATTTGCAAGTATACCTATCAGTTGCTGAGGCAGTAGATCAGTAGTTTACAGGTTACTATAATATTCACATACTAGAGGTAGAGGATCTAGGAGGGATATAAAAAAAGAGATAGAGAAATAGAGGAGGATGGGAGGTAAAGGTGAGGGTGAGAGTTGAGGAGAGGGGAGGTAATGGATGTGCGAGCGGAAAGAGAAAGTAAGAGAAAGCAAGGAGTCAAGGAGTGTGGAGGAGGTAGGAATGAGTACAGTAGAAAAGGTAGATAGGGATATTTGAGTGAGTGGACAAAATGGGTGTACATGGGAGGGAGTTTAAGTTAGCTTTTGCAGTTACAATTTGAGGTTTCAAGCAGGTGTTGTTTGAGAACTTTTTTGAATTCATGTGTAGTGCTTATTTTTCTGTGGTCTGGGGGAAGATTGTTCCAGTTTAGAGCAGGAGAGTAGCTATATACGTTTTGGCCAATGGATTTTTTGGGCTTGAAGATTTCGATTGGTGTTGGTTAGAGCTACTGAGGTTTCTAGCCGGAGTATACAGACAGACCAGTGAGGAGATGCTAGAACAGGTGGTGGGTTTGTAGAAGATGGAGTGTATGATATATTGTTGAGAGAGTTGTAGTTGATGGGGTAACTGTAGCCAGTTTAAGACAGAGAGTGAGAGACAGTGATGTGAGTTAGGTGGTTGGTAAGCAACAAACCAGGCAACTTTGTTGTAGGTGCTTTCAAGTTTGGTTCATAGCATAGTCTGTAGGTTAATTAAGATTTGTGAACCATAGAGGAGACTTGGGAGAAGATATGCATGAGCTAGTGAGACTCTGGAGTGTTGAGTGAGGAACTTTTTATTTCTATAGATTAATCCAAGTTTTTGGTGTTTTTTTATGCAATGGTGAACACAGAGGTTGAATTTGAGGTGGTCATCTGTGATAGCCTCTAGAATTTTTGTTTGGGGGTTCTACATTGATGATGGTATTATTTAATGAGGGGATAGCGAAGGTAGGTTTGAAGCGGGAGAGAGACTTAGGGAGAAATAGTAGAAATTTGGTCTTTTTGGGATTCAGGATGAGTTGTTTGTGATCCACTCTTCAAGAGAGCTGAATGAATTTTGTGTGAGAGTGTTCAGGTCAGAGAGGGTATTGGTTGTAGAGATGATAGTAGAGTCGTCAGCATATTTTATGAGAGAAGATTGAGGACAGGATATAGAGAGATGATTGGTGAAGATGTTGAAAGGTAAGGGACCAAGGATAGACCCTTGTGGGACACCCATCTTGGATTGATAAGAAGGGAGATCATGAAGAGAGACATTTTACTGATTGCTGTTGGTTGGAAAGGAAGTTGGAGAACCAGGAGATGGTTGAGGGAGAGAGGGTAAAGTCAGAGAGTTTGTAGAGGAGGATAGGGTGGGAGTCAGTGTCATTTGCAAGAAAAATCTAAACTTATTTTTTTTCCATTTAATGCACAGTATGCATTAAATAGTAAAAGCTTATTGCTTTTCAAAGACTTGACACATTTTGTAACTCCTTGGAAACAAAACAATCAAAAGTGGGTAGTCTAGATTTATTACCGTAGCTATCACTGTTTTAGGTTAGTAGTTTGTGATCCTTGTGTAGAGTTTTCAGAATAAAATAAATATTTTCTAGACTTCTGAATCATGTTCCTTTGGCAGAATCTAGTGTTACCACCAGTTGAAATATTTTATAATGTTACTAAGTGGATCAATATTTTAAGATAAGTTAGGGGTCTGAATAAGTAATGTGGTACTGCTGACTTATTTTATCATCACCAGGTGGAGTGTGCACCTTACTGCCACCCTCTTCTTGGGGGTGATTAAATTGTGACACTGACCCATCACTGATCTTGCAAGTGACATTCTTTTCAGAATAATCTGGTTTTGTCACTTTTGCAGTCATGTATTGTATTGATTTCAGCACTTGTCAAATAATCACCTAAAACAATATGTATGCAAGACTTATTTTGAACTATGTTCAGTGAATGGTGTGAAATTGTAAAATGCAGTGACAGAAAAAAGATACTGTGGTCAGAACAAATGCCTTGTATTTATTAATTGAATCATCATCCAATGAGCACTTTATCCCATTCAGCATCATGGGAAATCCGAGGCTATACTGACATATAATAATCTGATTGAGCATCGTGGTACTGAATATGTACAAACTCTAACCATTTATCTGATAAACTAACGTGTTTATTCACTGATTTAATAACATCTTTTATGCTACTGTCTAGTATTTAGCCTGTCTTCTGACTGAAAAGAGTCTACTTGGATCAGTCCATTTAGTTATTTAAAAATGAATTACAAAAATAAAAGCAATATGATTAATTGAAAGCAGGATTATCATGAATTAATCATAATGAATTGTTAAAAATAGATTCTGTTGTGGGATGCATGCACAGAACATAGAATCGCAGCAGGTATTACTACAATCTAGAAATAAAAGTAATAAGATGGGATAAGATTAGAGAGCATAAATATGTATACATTGGCTAAGGCTTTTTTTCCTCATATTAAATATGATTCTCAAGCACTTGTCTACTAAAGTAACTCCCCCATCAAGCATTGCTAAACTATAGTAAAATGGTGAAAATCTTCATAATGAGGAATGAAGATGGAATATTCCCACACCGCATGCTGTTTTCAGTGTCATGATGGACCTTGAGCCTTTCTTGTTACCACCAGTAATAAGATCACTTTTTAAGGGTATGCAATGTCATTCATTTATGGAAGGTTTATTTTTCTTGCATGCGTTACTCTCACATGCAAGTTAAACTGACTCCCCTTAATACATCATTAATGCCTTATCTTTTCCCTATGTTTTCTTTCTTCTCCTTTTATAATTATTTTTAAATGCATTTTACTGCTTTCAGCAAGCAATGACATGCAAATTAATACGTGGGCATGACAAACGGCAACTGATTTCCAGTATGACAAGTTAAAGAAATAACTTGGAAGAACAGAAAAAAACATAAATCAGTCTCATAAGCATATACTATCTTGACTATATCAAACTACAATATATATCCCCGAGCAATAGTATTTTCGTTTGGATGACAGCATATCTTTCAAAATAAAGTCTTAAAAATAGTGACCCCCCTATAGGATTGACACCTCCTAATATTTTGCATCCTTCTATAATATGAAACAACAAAGTATTTAATGTTTTAATTTAAACTTGAGAAAATCATTTTACAGCAACTAGATCTCTGACCAGAGATACTGTAATATATATGAACCATACAAATGACACCAGCTGCTAAACCATTTATAAGCAGTAATTGAAGACAATTATTATGGCAATGAATTTCATCATCATTCAAGATTATATCAATACCACTCAAAATCAGTGTGCCTTTTATTTGTTTACTACATACTTAGGAATGTCAGTGATATACTTCTGCATTCCCCCTTTGGTGAAGCACATAAGGCCACTAACTCCCACATGGACCACCTGTAGCTTGTAGTTGTATTATTCAGGATAGAGGGATCTAAGTACCCCCATAACCTTCTTGATTCTGGATTTCAAAAGACATCTGTCACTCTGTTCTGCTCTAGTCTCATGAGGGTAGTGTCAGTGTGCCGTAAAACAGAATCACTAATTACAAAAACATTTCCTAGAGCAGAAACATCTACTATTGGTCTTAAAGGCATATGTGACTCATTGCATGTGTGACTCACTAAAGTATGTGCATTGGCTGGTGACAAATGTGACAGTGATACTGGCACCTTCTTGACTGGGAATTCACTGTGCCAAATTTCTTCCTATTATGCATTTGTACAAATCCCTGAAGGACTAATTCAATTATTTATATAAAGGTATGTCTACCTGCATGTACAACATGGCTGAAGGCCGAGACACCACACCCTACTTAGAATGAATGTTGGGGGAGTGGTTGCTGTGCCAAGTGGGGCTGCCAACAGTCCCGCAGTCAGCGGGACATTCATATTTTTTATCTGATGATCCCCTCACCTGCTTCAGAAAGTGGAGGGAAACAAAAAGTCCCACTTTTGTTGAATCTCTGAATTGCTAAGAAAAAGCTGCACACACTTATTACTTTTTCTCAGCAATTCAGAAGTTCATTTGTGATGTCACCAACTCAGACTTTCAGGGAAAGCTGTTCTCTGTCAGCTATGGGTGGTAAAAATAGTTTAGCGACTGGTTGAAATTTGTGTAGGGGGATGAGGTTCACATAAGGAAGAGCTCTACTAATCCCATGTCTGGTAGAATGTGTTCTTATCATACTTCTGCAGCAGTTAGCATACCTCTCAACCTCTTAGCATAAGAAATCTGCACAAAACCTAAAGTAATGGTGGGGTCAAAGGCCTCAAAATAGGGACAAATGTTAAATATTGCTATTATAAACTTAGAAAGTTGTTAAAATAATAGGGTTTGTGTTGGGTCTATATCATCAGATCAAGTTCTGATAATCTCAAATGCTCTAAAGAGCAAAAATGCCCAAATTCGAAGTGCCTTTTTTTAGATCATGGTACAGTGAAGATCTGAATATTTGCCCTTTCCTCACTGTAGTGCGATCTGAGTTTGAATATATATTTAGTGGGGGGTGTGGGGGGCTAATAAGGAGTTTGAGTTCTGTCATTTTCACTCTTTAGAGCATTCGAGATTTTAAACATTCAATCTGATGATATAGACCCTTTGTGTTAGCATGCATTTTGTAAAAGACAGGAAGTCTGCAACTCAAATGCAGACATTATTTAATGACTTCAGTCCTTAGTGATCTGTCAGTAAACCACACATTTTATAAGGAACAGATGAAAAATAGGAGTAAAATCTGGATATTCTGCAAAAATCTGGACAGCTGAGAGGTATGACCATTAGTAGTATTAAAAAAAAAGAGAGAATGATCTGTGTTTTTTTTTGTAAGCCAGCAGGCAAGAAAGCCTAAAAGCCAGAAAGGAGTACAGTCAGTAAACAAGCCAGCAAGCATGTAAGGAAGCCAGCTTGCATACATATAAAAACAAACGGTCTCTTAAGAAGATGCTATGCCATCCTAGATATGACATGGGTGAGTCTACACAATTACCGGTAGGCACATACCTCTGCAATGCATGTAATTTCTGTCACTTGATAGATAGTGGGGGAGGTTTTGACCATCCGGACACAGGGAAGAAGATGTATTTTAAAGTTAATGCTAACTGTAGCACCACTAATTTAGTCTAGTTTAGAACTGCACTTCCAATGTAGTGTATTTTCACTTAAGTCGGTTTGACCTTCTGCTTCTCGACAAACTGTGTTTTCAACAAACACTAGGAGACCCATCTATATATATATATATATATATATATATATATATATATATACACACACACACACACACACACACACACACACACACACACACACACACACACACACATACACACATATGTGTGTGTGTGTGTATTTATGGCTTCCTATTGAAATGTCAGCACTCAAATACCATGTGCGACATGTACAAAAAAAAAAAAAAAGACTGAAAACACAGGAGAAAGCAAATTTCAAAAATCGTTCTTTTCTTTTACACTTCTTTTATGGGGTTTGGGAAGCTCTCCCAACCTCCCTGAACTAATATATACATATATATATATATATATATATATATATATATATATATATATATATATAAACAATAAATCACCATACTGCTGAGAAAAGGTAATATTTTCCAAGAAATGGCATCTCAGACTTGATATATGTAAGTCCGTTCTTTTTCGGTCATTTAGTTTACAAAGGGAGCATTTCCCATATATATATATATATATATATATATATATATATATATATATATATATATATATATATATATATTCACACACAAAAACATAGACAGACCTTAAAGTACACAAACACAAAAGGGTTCCAAGCTTGCTGTGAAACCATAGGAGGAAGTACATACTTTGGTAGTTTACTTGTAGCGAATCGTGAACCTGATACAGAAAGAAAATTGACCAGTATGTCTGCAATTCAGATCAATAGAGTATTGTCCAAGTCTCGGAAACAAAAAACAAAAGAAAGTCCATTACAAAACAAAGAAAGGTTTTCAGAACTGCCTAGCTAAACAAATCTAACTCATTACTGAATGAGCTTAATTTAAAATTCCTACCAAATACCAAAATGAAAATTGCAACTGTTTTTATGATAATGGCTAATGTTGCAGCATTCATGCGTATTAGAATCATTCATCTATATTATGTACTTATTTATTATCTAACTAGAATGTATTCCTGTAGACTGAGTCTATTTATACCACATTAAGTGTATTACTGTACAGCGGATTCCAGGTCATGACTGAAAATGGTCTGCAGGCCAACTCACCTAGCCATTTATCAAATTCTAAAATAAATGAAATAACAATAACAGATTCACAAAGAAAGGCAGTAGAAAATGAGAAAAATACTTCAGATAGGGACAATTAAGTAGTCCAGAAGTAAATGGAACAGTTCCATAGTGTTAGTCGCATAACTTGATGAAAAACATTCTGTTCTGGAATGATTTCTGAAGCTGAAAAAGTGTTTCAGAATTTGACAGTTGCCTTATGCCTAGGTTTGATAAGTTAAAGCAAGGGATGGAGCATGTAAGATTCTTAAATAAATTAAACCTGACAAAAGGTTGCCGGAAAATCTCTCTAACAGATGAGGCTAAGGAAAAGACAGCATTCTCAGTGCCAGAGAGATGATTTCAGTACAGTATTGTTCCTTTTTGGCTACTTGGTATTCAAGGAATACAGAAATAATGTAAACCTCCTCCTTTCATTTTTTTCTTTTTCAGAAGGTGGTCTGAATGTATGATAGGCATTGTAGTTTGCACTGCCAGGGATTTTTTTCCACAGCCTTGAACTATGTCTCTGTAGCTGCACATATGTCAGCAAGAAGAGCCTCCTGGGTGTGCAGTTTCGTGTTAAGACTCCTAGCACTGAGAAGTAATACCTTCAGCTTGGCATTAGAAGAATTTGTTATGTTGGTAGGTCTGTTAGTTTGGCACTGCCTAAATAAATACTGTGGGGGTGGCTAATTCCTTGGCCAGTATTCAAAGGCCTAGCAGTGACAGATGCAGACCATCTTTGACAAGCAGCATGGTTTGTTGATCATGTCATTCCACGCAGACAAATAGTGGATCCCCTTGGAATGGCACCAGTAGCTGAGTTAATTATTGAAGTCAATACTTTTCTGTTTGCATTGTGGAAATCATTCTTGGTGAGGGTAGAATGCTGCTCAGTGCTATGCTCATACCTGGGTGCGACACATATTCAGAGAGGTCCATCATGTATCTCTTCATATAGTCCAGGGAGGTATGTCTCAGGTCATTCACACCAACATGGACTATGACTGAGTCATACTGATACTTGTGGTTGAGTAAGCTGAGTGCCTGTGTGATCTGACAAATCCTGGCCCGGACAGGCAACTGACTTAAACCCTCCCTTTATCCATCCTGGTGAGGGTGCTTCTGTGTGTCTCATGATGGAGTTTCCTCTGACCACAGTTTTTGAATGTGTGGTGTTTTTCCTTAGGGGCTTGCTTGTGGAGACACTGTTTTGTGTAGTTGTATGTGTAGTGGTTGGTGTTGTTTTTGAGGGCAGTGTACTGGAAGCCTCTGAGTTTTGGTAAGATACTTGTGAGTACCTCCACATATGTGGGTTTATATGTCAAGACCTTTTTAGTGAGGGAAATGATGTGCGTGTGCTGACAACCTGTTTGTCATTTGATTTGTCAGTATGTGAGAATCATGTTTCAATTTTCATAGTGTACATCTGTCACATACTGTGTTTGTTTGTATCAGGGTTAAGTGTTTTTCTGTACACATGAGACAATTCCTACATTGCCTCAGGATACTCATGTCTACCAGGCTGGCCACAGAGATAGCAGGAAAATGCTATTCCATTGTTTCAGATTTTTTACTTTGGGGGTTTAACCAGGGAGAAGAATGGATAACTGTAACTGGACTGGGATGATAGCACACAGATCAAGAATGGGTACTATACCCAGTGCAAACTGCAGCTATCCAACAAGGCCATGCTGCTTTGCACACAGCTCAGATGCTCCTAGAGCAGCTGGATGACTGGGAAGGGTTGCAGAGGTAATTATTTTAGGGGAAATATTAACTTAAAAGTATTAGTGTCTGTGCAGGGCACTGCTAATCGCCACTGTGCAGAGATCAGATTAGCGCAAACACCCATTTAAATGTAGTTCAAAATTAAACTTTATTGTATTAAGAAACTTTCACCTTTCACTTTATATCTTATACCATAAGCTAACCCACAACCATCCCTTGTAGGATTTATTGAAATTATTGCTTCCCCACCCATCTGAACCTGTGGTATTATACTAATAACCATCTTTGTAAAATACATTCATCTAAACATCTCCCCAAACTTTTTTTAGCAGGCCCTGTCACATGCCTTCTCATTAGACATTCATCTTGAAAAAAGTTTCTGCTTCCCCTCTCCTTGACAGTAACCACCATTCCCATTAAATAGAGACTCGACCTAACTCGATTTTCTGACCAGATACACTTTGTCTCCCCAAAGGCACAGTTCCACACCAGCAATTTTAGTGTAATATTCCTTTTTCCTAATCTGTTTCCCAGCTTGCTAAAGTTGCACACGGAAGGAGTATCAGTAGATATAATTGTACCCCTTTTACTAAACCACAGAACTCAGCCCAACATAATGATAATAATCATCATCTTAAATTTTTAAAATTAATGTAGCCTATGGTGAAAAAATTTACAGTACACCACCGACTTATCTCTATGTTCTGGCATCATACCTCTAAAAAGGAAAAAATGTTGGTGATATTCCTCTTTCAGACATAATAAATCAACAAACTCCTACTGATTTATCTTCTAGACAACTTTGACCCACTTGGTAAAGTTGTACTGAAACTAGTCTACAGTACTCATATGTATAAAACACATTTAACACCTTCATCACTCAGAATGTAGGTTTGCATTATGCATTCCTTATCACATAATAACAACATCACCATATGCCAAGCAATCAGCCATATTAAATGGAAATATGTATAAGGGCCTTATAACTGTGCACTTTTGTTGAATGAAATCAGCCACTCCATTCTAATTTCTTGTCTAACTATACATAGCATCTTTGATGAAGGAAGAAAACAGTTAATATTTTTATGTTTTTCTCTCTACATAAACCATTGCCCTATATAGGCCCACGCTGGAAATGTTTTTTTTCTTCAAGTGGTATAATCCAATACTGCATAAAATGCCAGCGTGTTTTCAATGTTTATTAGTAATACCATTACAGAGTGCATACCTCTCAGTCTGATACTTAATTCTGGCAACTTCCTCATACTAAGTGGAAAGACATAAATCATTACAATGCTCATTGTGATCTGTTTTTAGGTCACTGTTTTTAGTTTATAAAAATAAATTACACATTAAAACACAATCTATATTATTTGGCATTGTTCAACTAGCATATTCAAATATGCCTACAGAAATTACAGATCTATGGAAAAAACGTATTATATTTCCCTACTCATAAGTAGCTAGGAGCCCACCATTATCCATATATCATTTGCCTCAGGTAGATTACATCATAAAAATTCTATATTAATTAATATTATACAAACTCAGTATGTTATTTACTGCATATATTCAATAATTAATTAACAAAAATGTACTGAGGGCAAAATTAGATTATGCAAACCTTAGCATGCCATTAAGCATTCTTGGAGAGCAAAAAGTTTAATATAACCTTAGTAAAATTTTAAGTTGGATCATCCTAGCATACTGTATTAAAGTGCTTTGTCACATTTTCCATAACAAATGTAGGTAACCAAACCTTAGTGCTAAGAGTAATATCCTTATTATACCAGTGCAGCTAGTTGCAAAAAATATTTCATCTATATCCAAGAAAGTTCCTACCTTTCTATATACCACATTGCTCCTCTTGGGATGAATCTTATTAAGAATATCAAATTATTAGAAAGACCCCAATGATTCTTATCTAAAGCAAATCATAGGCTTCAAAGACAAGAGATAACAGTACAGGCTAGAAGCAATGTCCCTTTGTTCAGTGTCCTGTAGAATCTTAACAGTGATCTGTGCCTTGTCTTTCAGGCCATTAGAGATCTAGTAGTCCAAGACCTCTTATATCTCCATAAATCAAATATTACCTCAAACATTAGAACTAGGGATATAAATCTCCTTCGGCAAATAGACAAAACAGGATGGTAAGACAGATTTGTCATGCATGATGCAATGCTACCCCTTCTGTGGAATAAACTCCCACTCCAAATTAAGCAATGTGAGACACTCTTTTCCTATAAAAAGGACATAGACAATTGTATAGGGTGGGAATCCATATATTCACCAATGTTGTGACTGACCTGTAGCTCCTTAAAAAACAGAGGTAAGGCATAAATGAACACATGGCCCAGTTGTATTATATATTATATGATTCTGTTACTCTATTCCATTACTCAGGTCAGCACTACATAATCAACTATCTCAATCCTCTCTGGGTATAGAAACAATTCTTAATCATATCCATCAAGAAAAAAGAACAGTTTCTTTTTATCCAGTCCCACATTTTCCTTCTTATTCATGTACACATCATTTCTCCACATGACAACGTTGGATATAATAATGTCAGATTTGGAAATCCTTGCAAATCATAATTTTATTATTTAGCATTGTTTTCATTATTTAAGAATTCTCTGTCATATAATCAACCATTAAATGCAAATTTTACTAATTACATGTAGTTTCTGCCAGCAAGTCTCTTTCCACAAATCATTGCATAATGCATAAAAGTCTCTATAAATGCTATTTTACTTTAGTTTATGCATACATATCTCCTTTATGTGCTGGGTCTCAAAAGATTTTATTTGTTGACTACATGAATTGTACCATTGTCCTGAACTTTATCTTGGATTATTGTTGAAGGGGTTTCACGGGACTAATCCAGTTACCTGGTTATCAAATAACAAAAACTATATAAACACATAAGTAAATATATATGATTCTTGCATTCTTTAATCTGCCATGTTTTGTGATAAATGATTTCAGCACCTAAGTAAAGAATTAGTAAAGTATAGTCGAGTGAAAGAAAAAGAAAACACACAAAATTCTATACATGTAGTATAATTTGAGTAAACACTGAAAATGGTGAAATTCTTAGCAACCAAAAGAAACTAACGTTATTTGCTTATGATGAGGATAGATCTGTAATAGTAGCTCCATCTGCAGTACTCTGTTGGACTAAGAACATAAGCATTAGGATAGCTTGACAAACCAAATTGTCCAAAACTCCAAGGTACCACCCATATCACATAATGTACTACAACAGTCTTCCTCTCCAGATGTGAAGTTATCATGCTAAGGATAAAATAATATACAAAACACAAGACCTTTTAAGCCAAGGTGTGGGAAGGTTTGTTGGGTCCTTACCAATGATGGACCTTCTCTTGCAGCTCTATCATTATAGTAAGTAGATAATATTCATACATTATTTAAGCAGGTCTATTACTGGTTACTCACAGGGCAGTGTTTGTAGTTGTGCCTATTGACTGGATCCCTAAGACAGCTTACTCTTGAAAACAACACTTTTAAGAGCTGTATTACAAAGTATAAAGCAGAGTACAAACTTACGGCTGTTGCAGATACTGAAGGGACGCTACACATCTCTTTTTCATTTTTATTAGGAAAATAAGGGATAATGTCTACTAATGCACTGAGCTCATCCATAATATTGCAAATTCCAATCCCAACAACATAGCCAAAATTTTAGCAGAAAAATGTAATATTAACTTCGGTAGCTCAACTATACAATTTGTTGCACCCACTACACTTGAACATTGTGGTCCTCTTAAATCACCTTAGAACAGGTCATAGGATGTCTGTCATAGGATGTTTTTTAAAAGCTAAGAATAATACTTCTCTGGAACTAAATAATATTGCAGGTTGTATTACTATAAGTGTGGAGTATGTACTAACAGAAATTCTTCTTAAACTATTCAACTTCAGTCTGTACACAGGGTGTGTGTCTGAAGCCTGAAGAACAACCACTGTGATTCCCCTACACAAAGGTGACCCCCTTTACATACCCAGGTAATTATAGACCCATCAGGCTCATTAACCTTATATGCAAAGTCAAATTCAACTAAACCGATCTTGAACCTGGTCATTTTGTTTTTGTAAAGGTCAGGTCCTGTCTCCTGAACCTAATAAGTTTCTTTGAAAAGGCCATAAATGATGTGGACAGTGGTCACACAATGCATGATGCTTATCATGATCTGGCCAAGGCTTTTAACACTGTCCTCCATGCAGGTATTACTGAAAAGTATGTCAAACAATGTATATACTTGCATTGTCCACTGGATTGCAATCACAAGCTATGAAAGTAGTTGGTTCCTTCTCTGAACATAAAATTGTAACTACAGGGGTCCATTCTGGGCTCTGTTCTGTCCTGCATATATTTTTCAGACGTCCAAGTCAATATCCCAGAGGTATGTCTGATCAGGTCTGCTGATGACTGCAACTTGGATACTGTTATCCACTCATCAACTGATACTAAACTGCTCCAGCAAGGGTTAGAATAAGCACATACCTGGTGCACATGGATGCAAGCTAAATGCACAAGAGTGCAGCACAGTATAGTTCAGCACAGTTGACATAATGATTAAGGTCTTCTTCTCCCATTCACAAGGTACAATGTAGTATGGATTTTACTTGTTCTATTTGTGTCATTTTAGGATTCCTCTTAAAAACCTAATGCCTATTGGGGTAAGAGTTGTATAGACTACTTTAGGCATCAACTATGATACACAGTACCCTCTCAATAGGAAAACATGGATCACAGACTATATGCCACATCAGGTCACTCGATGGTGTACAGGAGTTAGTCTGTCACCTTTTAATTTCTCCAAGTCTTTTGGATTTTTGATACCATGACAGATATGGACCCCATTCCTAAGTCAAAGTACCATTAAAGTTTATGAAATTAGTATTGTTTTAGTCTTTGATGTCAGCCAGAAGTGCTCTTTGTATACCCACAATGTGCCCAGTAATGACTCCTTCGACATGTATTGGTAACATATCTAAATGTGATTGTAGATTCTTTGTTTTATAAGACCCATTGCTCCTACTAGTATTGGAACTGTCTGGGTATCTTTCTTCCACATTGCTCATGTTTCCATCTGCAAATCCTCATATTTTATGACTTTCTGTCTCTCGGTATGCAAGACACAGTAGTCACTGGGTGTGGTGATTTCAATGATCAATGCTACTTTTGTCTTCTTTTCATGGACCACTATATCTGGTTTTCTAGCATTTTTCTTTTGAACTGTTGGTAATTGGTGCTCCCATGTGATATAGTCTTCATCATTTTCTCTGATGCCTTGTGGCTGATGTTGCAATGTTTTTCAGTCACTCCAGTACCATAAGGTTTGCACAATCCCCAGTGCAACAGTCTTACCACATTATTATCACTTTCGGTATACAGTCATTCTGCCATTAGTATGTTATAACCAGCAGTGAGGTGTGCAACTGTTTCCAGTTCTGTTTTACAAAACCTACATTTGTCTATTTCTCCCACATGTTGGCTGTAAGAGGTTAGGTATTTATGCATGTGTCACCTGATAGATAGCCAACTGGCTCACAGACAGGACCCAGGAAGTTAGAACTGGGGAATTCACCTCTACAAAGAGGCCATTCACAAGTAGAGTCTTTCAGGGGCTAGTCCTGGAATCACTCCTTTTTGACATTTACTTCTCCAAGTCAAGACCAATGTCAAGGCCCTATAGCTGACCCAATTTGCAGATGACTGCAAATTAGTAGCAGTCATAAAATCCCACACTGACACTAATATTCTCCATGAAGACATGACACAGACAAATAAATTGTCAGAACCATGGACTTACAAGGAGGAAGACTACTTAAGTAACATGTTGGCCACTAAATGCTTGGAAATGCATAATAGTATCCTTTGGAAAATAATCCATACCCAATAAGTATTTTGTTGAAAACACACCCCTAAGAGTCAACCCAGATGTCAGGAACTTGGGAATATATAGACAGCAATCTAGCCTTTCACCATTGTCACTCATCTTGTATATCTGAATAAGACAATGAGGCTTGGATGTTCGTTTAAGTACTTTATTACATACAAACACACCAGGATGGTTAGAAGGAACATTATACTTAAACAAACTAACTGACTGACTACTACAAACATGCATGCTCTCACTCTGGCTGCTCAAAATGGCACACTTGCTTGCATGTGCTCAGCACTTATTTGCATGTGAGTACTGACTGGAAAGCTTCTTAAAGGTATATCGCACAATCTGTTCTAAAACAATCACATGTTGACCATAGTGATGAAATTATTTTTTGTTGCGCAACTTATAAACAATGGTATGGCATCTAGCTTGAAGGATGTCATTGTTCCACTATATTAAGCATTCATCAGACCTATCATTGAGTACAGCACCCTTTTTGATAACCAAACACATCTAACAACTGGAATTTCCACAGAAGGTAATCACTAAAATAATGCAGGGCATAAGTAACATGTCTTATGTTGACTACCTCAAGCCCTATCCCTGTTTTCTATCTCCTACAGGCAGGTGAGGGGAGATCTATGCCTGGCATACACAGCATTGTTGGACCTGACTCTGATGAACCTCCTGCATATCCACAAAAACAAACAGCACCAGAATTACCCGATCTAAAGACTAAAATCTTGCCTGTAACATAAATAAGACCTTCTAGAGAGACTTGTATGTATTCCAGAGACTACACCTTCTCTGGAACAAGCTCCCTATCCATGTGAGACATAGTTCCTCCCTAACCCAATTCAAGTGTAACTTGGACAATTGGATAGGGAAGGAGAAATTCATCCCTGGGTTGGCACTTATGCCTCTAATGGACACAAGCAGCCAAATGGTTCTTCTCCCATGTCCATACTTATATCATATCAACCTGTACATGCAAGAAATCTGAACAAAGCCAAAAATAATTGGGGAATAAAGGCCCAAAATTAGGGACAATTTTTAAATATTGCTATTATAAACTTAGAAAGTTAATTAAGTTAATATACTGAAATGTTTTGCACTAAGCATGCATTTTTGAAGGATACGAAGTCAGAAACTCAAATGTCTGTTATTATTTAGTGACCTCAATCCTTAATGATTTCTCAGGAAAACAACAACTTTTATAATGGAAAGACCAAAAATAAGGAGCAACATTCTACAAAAATCTAGACATTTGAAAGGTATATGTTACATCTCCTAAGCCTCTTCTTACACTTATCAATGGTGCCAGAACTTGCTATGGATTTGGGATGCGTGCCTAGGATTAAAAAAGCTATAGCGGTTGTGACAAAGGGGGTGCGGCCAACCAAGCTATCTGGAATTTTGTAAATAATTATATGTTCTTTGTAAATATCAATGTGACTCATATAATATACTTGTGCTGCAAATGTATTTGAACTGTATGCCAGGTTTATATCAAACTTCTGGTACAGAAGTGTGCGTAGAAAAGGTTTTTGCAAAATGCTTAAAATGTATCCACAGTGTCAAAGGAAAAAACTTCAAAGACCAATGCACGTTAGGTTCAAGCAAGGCACCCTTTATTACTTGCAGCAAGGAGACAAAGCATGTAGGTACAGAATTTGTCTGGCCCTTTGGTGATCAGTATGCTATTCTTATACAGTTCTCTTCATGTCACACAGTAAATGTTACTATTCTATTGCTGACGTAGCTGGACACAGCTTTCTGTATGTTTCACAGAAAATTTTACCAGACCTATTGCTGACATGGTCAGATTATTTGCCATCTTGCAAAAACATTTTGAGAAAAACAACCTGGCCTTGGGCTTATTTTAGCCCACCTTAACTTTTCAATTGTACAGTTCTAATACATGTGTTACATTTTGTCTAGATTCAAGGTACATTTCTAGCTTTGGTACAAGTAATGCTGACTATGGTTTATACTTTCAAGCATCTATTATTTTCCTTATCAAAGCTTCTAGCAGCTGCATATTTTCTAATGGCATAAGCAGAAATGAAATATCTCTTTGTTAAGTTTCATGACATTAACAGAAATGAAATGTCTCTTGTTATTTTCATGACATTAGCAGAAATGAAATGTCTCTTGTTAAGTTTCTAATAGCTGTGCAGATTCATGCAGTGTAAACAGAATAAATGTATTAACCCTTTTAAACCTTGAATGCACTAAGCATGCATATTACTATTATATATTTTTCTAACATTTCCCCCCTTTTAATACTTTTATTCAACTTTCAAGATAAGCATAAACAGTTTTTTCTTCCCCTAACCTCTTCCTGCTCAGGATTTGCAGTTAAGAGAGTCATTCAGTTTAAGCTCATGAAAGCATTTTCCGTTTTTTATCAATTCTTCAAGTTCAGCATCTTGGTATAAGGTTTCTGAAACTGAAATGTCTACAACATTTTTAATCAGTCTTTTTATGCAGGGGATACAGCAGCGCACACATACCACCAGTAGGATTATTCCTACACAGATGGCAATCAGAATGTTCATCAGGATGCTGCCCCAACCCCCAAACAATTTCTGGAAAAAGTCCATCAATGGATTTGGTCCTGGTTTGGTCATGGCTGACACCTGCTGAATCACCTCAAGATGGTTGTCTATGTTGTGTTTGTGGTCAGGAATATATGAACAGCACTCCTCCTGGATTAAAGTGCACGTACCTCCTCTCGTCGCTAGGGTGAAGTCAAGAGGCATGCGATTTTGAAGCACCACTATTCTCATGGCAGTCAGTTCATTAGTCATCAATTCTAGGGCAGAAAAGGTTGCATTGCTCATTATTTCGGGAAGCTTAGACAATTTTCTCAGTTCCCAGATTGATTTTGTTGCTCCATATGCTGGCAGTACACATGCCCATGATATAACAGTATCACTCAAGTCCATGTGTGACAGTCCATTGTTCCCCGAGCCCACAGCATGATGGTTTTTCCAGCACGCATTGATTTGCCCCACTGGATTGACAGGCTTCTTGATTTCTCAAACATTCCAAATTTTCCCTTGAGGTAAAACTGCTAAGTGTCATATGGCCGGAACCAGGTACCCCAAAAAACAACTGCCAGACCAATTCTCAGGTAGCCATTTATATGTTTTTTACTGCATATAAATTAACAATCTTCTGCTTTAGTAGTAACTTTATTATACCCTGACTCTGCATGAAACATTTTTTGTTGATTATGGACAGTTGCTCATAGAGGTCAGCATTGTCTTACTTCTTCAATTGTCCTATGCATCAGTTCAACAAATTTATCATAGCTTGTGTTGCAATAGGATCTGATGTTATCAGGTTTAGTGTAGCATCTATAGGGAACAGTCACATTGCAATTGCTCCAACCCACATTGACTGTATCATTCTTATAAAAACACACAGTTCCCTTCTGTTGAACAGACAAGTGCAGTGCTACTTTATCTTGTGATGTGACATCTGATGTATCATGAATTAGGTTTTCCCAGGTCTTGTTGGCTCCTAGGGGAACTGAAGTTAACAGTAACCCCCCATCTGATGTTGGTAAAGCTGTGCAAATCCAGCAATTTGAAACATTGAAGGTTTCAGCATACACATATTTGATTGCCTGGTATATGTTAAAGTTTGGGTGCCACTCTGCACATTTGTTCAGTTCAATTTGTGTGGCTGAGAAAAGGAATGGCCACAACAAAAAGATTATTGTTACTAGTATAGACAACAGGATGGTTATGCAATACTTTTGTGGAAACGGTTGTTCTGCATTTCTCTTTTCTCCTGCTCTTCCAAGTAGGTGTATTTGGATCTTACTGGATTCCGTCATCTTTACTTTGGACATGTGCTCTTACTCTCTGCCCTAATAGGACCTTTAGCACCGATGGTTTCTTCACTGGGGTTGAGACGGATCAGTCAAATTGATCTGACCCCCCCCCCCCCTTTGTAGCCAGACTTTGTGCTGAGGGCCCCGATGGAGAGCTAAGATTTTTGTCCAACTCAAAGTTCTTAACCAGCTTGCAGTGTGTCAGGTGTATCCACGAAGCTCATTCTGCTATCTTGACTGCAGTGGGTGTTGAAAGAAGCACCTGGTAGGGACCTTCCCACCTTCGCGATGCCCAGTTTTTTCACTTGACAACTTTGATCCACACCCAGTCTGCTGGCGTCACTGCCACTTCTGATGTTTCAGTTTGTTTTCTATCTGAAACAGAATTTGACTGCAACAGATGTTTAGAACTCAACAACTTTTTCATATATTCAGCTAGTGTAAGATCAGCTTCCTGATCTGATGACATGAGAAGATTCCACTGGGGTGTATAATAAGCCCTTCCAAATAGTTTTTCAAAAGGAGTCAATCCTTTTGCTGTAGGGACAGTTCTTGTGCTCAACAGTGCCAGGGGTAAACAGTACAACCAAGTTTTTCCTGTCTCAGCTATTAATTTTCTCATAATCTAATGATGTATGTATGGGACTATGACCACGTTTTTAATTCTGATTATTTTAAATTTTGTAAACTTTATCTCCGCTTTTTAGATGATATTTTTATTGTTTGGACTGGAAACAGTGAAGTTTTAAATGAATTTTTAGAATATTTGAATCATACAACGTCCTTTTTAAAATTTACAGTAAATTTTGATTTGCAAAATATAGCTTATTTAGATGTATGGTTAGAAAAAGATAGGGTATATAATTCATATAAAACGAAAATTTATTGTAAAAAAACTTACAGTAATACACTATTACATTTTAATAGTTGCCATCCTTTCCCTCATAAAAAAGCTGTAATTAAAGGCCAATTTGTGAGGGCTGCAAGGATGGTAAGTGTATGGGAAGATTTTATGTTAGAATGTCAATTATTAGCAGACATGTTTAAAAATAGAGGATACCCTGACTACTTGATAGAAGAAGTTAAGAGAGAAGTTAGTAACAAACGGGCAAATTCATTTTATAAACCACTATTGAAACATATCGAATCAATACCTGAACACACAGTAGTTAATACTAATAGTGATATAGGCTATTCAGGACTATCTGGAAGTTTATTGGATATAGAAAGTAATATAAACAGTGTGAATACACTAGGTATTAATAATGTGACTGATAATCAAAAGAATTTTAGAAATGCATTTATCACTAATTACAATGTACATAGCACTTTAATTAGACAAATTTTGTATAAAAACTGGCAAATAATTAAGAATGATATGACATTACATGGTATCATGGAAGACAAACCCATGATAGTATATAAAAAAGGTAAAAATATAAAAGGTATTTTTGAAGGTAATAATAACAGTTCCATAGGTAGAACTTTCAGATGTGGTAGATGTAAATATTGTAAATTTGTGTTTGAAACTAACCATTTAATTATTAATAATTATAAGGTCACATTAAATCACAAAGCATGCTGTAGTACTGAAAGAGTAGTATATTGTGCGCTCTGCCAGTTTTGTCCCATGTTTTATGTGGGAAAAACTGAACGTAAATTTAAGGAGTGGATTGGTGAACATATTAGGGCAATAAGGGATCAAAATGATCTAAATGCCCTAGCTAAGCATGTAACGTTTTGTCCAGAACATTTTTTTAAGTTTGTGGTTTTAGATGTGATCAAACCTGGTGTTAGAGAGGGTGCATGGCAAACACTACTGGAAAAACACGAATTGGAATGGCAGTTGAGATTAAATTCTAACAACTGGCCAGGAATGAATAGCCATGTCTCTATAAGTAGTATCTTAAAATTAAAAACCCTACATAGATAGATGTTATATTTTGCTAAAAAAAGAGTTTTTTATACATTTTTTATATATATTTATATTTATATACTTTCATATTTTATATGATATCTGTATATATTTTTATATATATATTTATATATTGTATATTTTATAATGATTATATATTTATATATTTAGAAATTCATGGATTGGTATTTATTTATTTTTTTAAAAATTTAGCAAAATATGTATTTTCTTACATTACTTCACTGGTTCTACAATAGGTTATAATAGTCATTAAATGACATAGGTTAGAATGTATTACAATAAATTAATTATTTAGTTATTTATTATATTTGATTAAATGAAGTCAGCATTGTTAAAAATTCGAGTATATTTGTAGGTTTTATTTTTAGAAAAGACAGTTTCATTTTTAGATATATTTATATGTCCCTGGGTTCTGTTAGATTATTTAAGTTATTTTTTTTGGTTTACGATCCATTTCTGTCTTAGTTTTATTGCATTTTGTGGTATATTAATATAAATTTTTGTTTGGGGTAAATCATGTCGGTTATTCATGGTTAAAAATGACGTCATTGAAATGCAACGTATATATTTCACGTGGTTTTGAGTAATGAATTGTATTTGAAAAAGGTTGGCACAGCCAAACGAAAGCGCTCATATCTAGGTTGTTTTATGGTATCTGGATTGAATTACATTCAATAAACATATTTTTTACTTTCACTCAGTTTCATTGCTTTGAAAAGCAGCTACCAGTTCACCGTGTTTTGGGATTTTGATTAATTTTCTCAATTTGTTTTTTAGTATACCATTATGCCTTTCAACTAGCCCTGCAGATTGCAGATGGTATGCACAATGATTTTTTAAAGAAATACCAAAATGCTTACTCAACTGCTGTATAGTTTGATTTACAAAGTGTGTACCATTGTCACTGTAGATTCTTTCCGGAATACCAAACCTAGGAATGATTTCCTTGACAAGTGCTTTTGCCACCGTAGCTGCATCTTTATTTTTGGTTGGAAAAGCTTCCACCCATCTGGAAAACATATCTATAATGACAAGACAATACTTCTTATTTTCACATTTGTTCAATTCTATGAAATCCATACAAATAGTGTGAAACGGATATGGTAGTGTGGGGAAACTCCCTTGCTTGGGCTTTATCGCCCCTGTGCATGATGTTTGTTACAAATCTGACACATCAAACAAAATTTTTTAGAGTAGTTTGTAAATGCGTACATTGTGAACACCTGGTTCACCAGCTGTACTATCCCCCCTGTTGAGACATGGCACTGCCCATGGCTCAACAATGCTGCATAGCAAAACAAATTAGAGGGTAGTATCGGTTTTCCCTCTCTAGAGATGTACAGCCCCTTTTCGAGGATTGCTCCTTGTTTCATCCATCGCTGTTTTTCAGCTTGCGTAGTGAGTGTCTACATTGTTTTTAACATATCTAAATCTAAAGTTTTAGAGGGTTGTAATTCCTCATTTAAAAGGAATACTTCTGTGGCTGCTTGTTTTGCAGCTGTATCAGCTCTTGCATTACCTTTTGAAATCCTATCTTGTTGCTTGGGGTGAGCTGTGCATTTACAAATGGCTACTTTCTGAGGTAACTGAATAGATTCTAAAAGATCTAAAATAAACTGTGTATGATTTATAGATTTGCCAGTAGATGTTATCATTCCCTGTTTTTTCCACTGTTGCACAAAAACATGTACAGTAGAAAAAGCGTACTGGCTATCAGTAAAAATGTTTACACATTTACCCTTTGCTAAGGTACATGCCCGTGTCAGGGCAATCAATTCTGCTGCCTGTGCAGATAAGTTGTGTGGTAAAGGTTTTGCTTCTATAATCCCAGTATCAGAGACTACTGCATATCCTACTAGGTTCTGTCCTGCAGGACCCCTTTTGCATGAGCCATCCACGTAGTATGTCACCTCGGCATCATCCAAGGGGACATCCGTGAGATCTTTTCTAGGTAGTGCCTTTTGCTCAATTACCTGCAGGCAGCAGTGTGGTGTGGCGTCTGCAGGGGTTGGGAGCAGAGTAGAAGGGTTTAAAGTCATGCATCGTTCAATTGTCATATGAGGTTGGCTCAATAATATAGTCATACAGGAAAGATGCCTAGCAGGGGAAAGATATGCCACCTTTTCTTGTAGTAAAATAATTGCGACTGCATGAGGTACTCTCAAAGTGACAGAGTGGAACAAGACTACTGAGGCTGAAGCCTGTACTGCCATTGCAGCTGCAACTACTGCTTGTACACAGTGGGGTAAGGACCGTGCCACTGGGTCTAATTGTGATGAGTAGTAAGCAATGGGGCGTTGCTTATCCCCATGCTGTTGTGTTAACACTGATGTCATGTAACCCTGCCTACAATCTACAGTTTGGAAAAAACGTTTATGGTAGTTTGGCAATCCCAGAACTAATGAGGACACTATTAACTGCTTTAGTTTACAGAAGGCAGATTCTGCCTCTGGTGTCCATTGTAACAAATCCTGCGCTGCCATAGGCTTCTTATATATAAGGTCAGTCAGAGTTGCAGATTCCAAGGCATAGTTTGGAATACAGCTCCGGCAAAAATTAGTTGTACCCAGGAAGGACATCATTTTCTTCTTGGTAGTGGGTTTTGGTGCTTGCAAAATTGCTATTTTTCTGTTCTCATCTAACGTTTTACCTTCCTTGGATATTACATATCCTAGGTATTTAACCTGTTTTTTCCAAAGCTGCAGTTTATTTTTATTTACCTTATGTCCCTCAGCGGCTAAAAATCGTAAAAGTGCTATGGTATCTTCTCTACAATCCTGCAGGGTGGGGGCCACCAGCAAGATGTCATCAACATAAAGTAAAATCGGACTGCCTCTTGGTGGGGTGAATCCCACCAAGTTGCTTGCCATTTCTTGTGAGAATATCATTGGACTTTCACAATATCCCTGTGGTAGTTGCGTATATGTATATCTTTTTCCCTGAAATGTAAATGTAAACCAATACTGGCTATCAGGGTGTATCTGTATAGAAAATAATGCGTTGTTGATGTCTACCATGGAAAAATACTTTTGTTGAGGTTTCAAATCATTCAACAGGGTGTGTGGGTCTGGCAGCATGGTTGCCCTTGGTATTACTGCATCATTTACAGCTTGTAAATCCTGGACCATACGCCATTCTCCATTGGCCTTTTTAACTGGAAATAAGGGTGTGTTACATGGTGAATCGGGAGATTATACTAGTATCCCTCCTTTAAGTAGGGCAGCTATAATAGGCTTTATCCCTGCCTCTGCATCTTTTCTTAAGGGATACTGTCTTTTTTGTGGTCTGAATGCTGACTTTGGTGTGATAGTAACTGGTCCCACTATACGAATGAGCCCTACATCTGATTTCCCTGTTGACCAGAGAGTCTCTGGTATGTCTCGTAAGGCATTATCTTCCTCCTTTAATAGGTGTGTCAATCAGCTGTCCTTGCTAGACTGCAAGTGCACAGCTGGGTTGGTCTGAGTTATCCAATTCAACTTTTGTACTTGTATTCCTTGTTCTGACAGTTCTAGTTCTGTCTGTTTCTCCCATCTTGTGACTTTTTCTCCTAGGTCTTCCCATTCTATATTTCTGTTTTTGGTTAAGCTAACGTGGTAATCGATTAGACTTATAAAGTGCAAAGAACTCCTGGGGCAATGAACAGCTGGCTACACTGTTCCCTTCTGTGTCTCAGTACAGGTTACACAATATCAATCTGTTTGCATGATTCTTAAATAATTCTTGCTCATATTCTTTATCAGGTCCTGGTGTGTTGCAATAATACAGGGTACAGTGCAACAGGTGTTGCTTATCAATGTCAAGGGAGGGGAACTTGCTGATGGCTAGGTTCATTAACTCTTTGGTCACAGTCCCTGGACCACTCGTAACCAAGTCCTGGCTGTACCAATAAAAAATTTCACCCTCCGATTGCACTTTAAAGGTGTTAATTTGTCGCTGTGCTTCCATACCCTGCATGATTGGGACTACTGCTATACCAAATAGCTGCATGAGGTCTCTGCCCAAGAGGTTTATTGGGCACTTTGCAGAAACTACAATTTTGCTTCTTTGTGTCAATCCTGAAACTGGATCAGTTATTGCAATGTTACGGGAGAGAGGCTCCCGATACAGCTGTCCATTAGCTGCTTTGACCAGTATGTAATCAGGTGACTCTGTGTTTTCTGGCAGTTTGGAGGGGTGTATCAGGGTTCATGATGCCCCTGAGTCACACAAAAATTTGACCTCCCTCCCTTCTACCAAGAGTGTAACTTCTGGTTTCGTGTCTGCTAAATAGAGCTCCAAGCTCAATAAAGCTAGGTCTAATATTTCATTTTCTTCATTGTCACTAACTTCCTGCACTTCCTCTATTCCCTGTATCACATTCTCATTTGTCCTTTCTTTGCTAGCCCCTTCTAGTGATTCTTGACTACCATATAGTCTGTCCTCACCCTCCTTGTCTTCCGTTGTTGCCTTCTTGTTTTTCTTGCAATCCCTTGCCAAATGTCCCTTTTTACCGCATTTAAAACATTCTCCCCTTTTTTTCCGCCCTTCAAAGTCCTCTGATCGCTGATCAGATTGTTTGTTTCCATGCGTGTTTTTCTTGCCCCTTTTCCCAGACAGTACTACATAAACTTCTGCTCCATCTTCTACAGAAAATACTTGAGCTTTCTTTTTCTTTTTGCTATTAAAATGCCTTTCGGCATGCCAAGCATATTGAAGTAATGATTGTAACCTGCTTGTACGATGGTCTTCCATGGGTTTTATAATAAAACTGCTTATAGGTGTGCTACTGCCTTTTAAAAATGCATTCTTTAACTGCTGTTCATATGTGGAATCTTGTGTTTGATCTTCAGGAACCTGCATTCCACAGTGGTTATTAAAACATTCTAACAATCTGGCATAATACCGATCAATTGTTTCAGCTTCTTGTTGGATGCTTTGATTAATGCAAGTCCAGTCTGCCCTAGGTTTCCATTTTTCAGAGATGCGGTCTGTAAGACCTTTTACTTTGGTGTCTAATTCTGCACTACTATGTGGGCGGGGTCTTTGTGCAGCGTCACGGGGATTCCAGTTCCCACTAATCATGTACCAATCTGGCCCTACAGTTTGTCTAACTACTTTTTCTGTTTCTTCTCCGTTTAGGTTATAACTCAACCTCATTCCTTGTAAATCTTCTGAGAATTTTCTAAAATTAACCTTTGGATGGGAAATTCCCTCAGTGGCTTTCCGGATATCTTCCGGAGTTCAAGGTCTATACACTAAGATAGTTGGGTCCTGATTGTCTTGACCTGCCTGAGGATTGGGTACTTCTATAAGCAGGCATATTTCTTCTTCTTCACCTAGAGATCATGAATTCTTAACTATTTGCCATAACTCTATACCTTCTTCTGAATTACCTGCCTTTGTTTGGGACCTGGTCCCGATGGGATCTCTAATTTTAGTCAGTTTTAATTTCACAATATCTCTATCTTCAGTGACCAGAGGATATAGTGGGGGTGGACTAATCTGTTCACTTGCTTCATATTCTGGTAAGGGAGGTGGAGGTGCTGATGCTATTACTAAGTTATTATCCTCCTTATCTAAAAACATTGCTTTTGAATCTTTGTTTTTTTGTTCCCTATGGTTTACTTCCTCCAGCCACCTGTGTGCCTGAGGAATTCGTAATCGACGTTGCTTTTTTACCCGACCCTTGGAATCGTTTTTGAACTGTTTGATAAGTTTAAGTGAGGATTTTTCTAATTTTCCGTTGAATTCATATTTATTAACTCATTTTGAAAAGTATCTAATATTGTCGGCGCGCTGCGATTGCATATATTTTGTGTCTTCCGTTAACGGCGGGTTTTGGGGTCTTTTTGTGCAATTATTACCCATTTTGTTTTACCCTTTGATCGTTACGTAACTTTTCTTAATTTTTAATGTGGTACCACGGATTTTGTTATATTCTCTTCAGAATGACTGCCTACTTATTCTGTTTCTCCTCATCTATGACAAGACAGTAATCTTTTTTGTCCCTGACATGCAAAAATACAATCTGACAAAAACAATACACATCTAGTCCCTGATCTAAAACAGAAAACAGAAAAAAGTAGATTCACCTTACCTGAGCCTACGTGATTGATCACCGATTCGTGGAGACCCGTCCTTCAGTCACAGATCAAAAAGTGGCTGGCCTCTTTTGAACGACAATTCAGTCGGAAGACTTTCCATATAAGAAGAACCAATTTGGTTTCTTCCCCATACAGTTTCAACCACCTGGCTGTCTGATCCGAGATGAAGAGAGGGTTCCGGTCTGAAGGACCAATCTGTCAAAGGAAAAATCTTCAAAGACCAATGCACATTAGTTCAAGCAAGGCACCCTTTATTACTTGCAACAAGGAGACAAAGCATGTAGGTACAGGATTTGTCTGGCCCTTTGGTGATCAGTATGTTATTCTTATACAGTTCTCTTCATGTCACACAGTAAATGTTACTATTCTATTCCTGACATAGTTGGACACAGCTTTATGTATGTTTCACAGAAAATGTTACCAGACTTATTGCTGACATGGTCAGATTATTTGCCGTCTTGCAAAAACATTTTGAGAAAACAACCTGGCCTTGGGCTTATTTTAGCCCACCTTAACTTTTCAATTCTTCAATTGTACAGTTCTAATACATGTGTTACATTTTGTTTAGATTCAAGGTACATTTCTAGCTTTGGTACAAGTAATGTTGACTATGGTTTATACTTTCAAGCATCTATTGTTTTCTTTGTCAAAGCTTCTAGCAGCTGCATATTTTCTAATGGCATAAACAGAAATTAAATATCTCTGTTAAGTTTCATGACATTAGCAGAAATTAAATGTCTCTTGTTATTTTCATGACATTAGCAGAAATGAAATGTCTCTTGTTAAGTTTCTAATAGTTGTGCAGATTCATGCAGTGTGAACAGAATAAATGTATTAACCCTTTTAAACCTCAAATGCACTAAGCATGCATATTACTATTATATATTTTTCTAACACACAGCATGCTCTACTGGAACAGAACAGAAACATACCTGCATCATTGTTCATAGGTTCATAGGTGTGTACTAGGCTAATGACCCTGGAGCCTATACAAGCCTAGTCCATAGGATTACCCTGGTATCGTGACAAATTATCTTAGTTCCCATTGCCTCTGTCGAGTAAAGCCACTGTGGAGTGATCCTTGGGGTGAATTTTCTATTTCTCATCCACTCATCGAGTTTCTATTGAAGAGGGCCAGTGAGGCGCTCTGCTTGACATGTATGGGAAGTCTATTCCATAGCATGGGCGGTCTCTGGGTTATGAACCTGTCCCTCCAGCATGTTCTGTTAATTGTGGTAATGAGGTTGAGGTCTCTGGAGCATGTGGTGCAGTGGGATTTGGATTTCTTTAGATGTAACATTTCTAACAGAGCTGGGTCAAACATGGCTTTGTAAGTCAAGCAGAGATTGCCTCTAAGTAGGCGATATGAGACAGAGAATAGTTGAAGTTTTTTTAGTCTGTCCATATAGGACAAATATTTAAGGCCTAGGATCCTCTTTATGAGGTAGTTTTGCAGCCTCTCCAGTTGTTGCAGGTGTTTAGCAAGGTACATGCCAAATGGGGCATTGTACTCAAGGACTGGCCTAATTAGTGAAGAGTAGAGGGAGACAATGACCTCTTTCTTCCTGGATGCAAAACACTTAGTAATGAGATGTGCCACATAGAAGGACTTTCTGACCACAGTGGCAATGTGGTGGTCAAAAGAGAGGTTGCTGTCAACCTTTGTTCCCAGATCTCTTATAACACCTTCTGTGTTCAGTGGACTACCATTGATGTGGTAATTCATGGGAACCAGGTTTTTCCCAAAGGAGATGATGACACATTTTTTGGCATTGAGCTTAAGGCCATGGTTCTGACACCAGCTGTTGGTATCAGTGAGGCCTTTCTGTAGGATGCCAACATCACTCGGGAAGTTAATAATAGCTCTCAACTTGCAATCTTCTGTGACCTTTGTCAGCCAGTCCCTTTGTGTTGGCATGGACTTCAGAGAAGTAGATATCAAACAGGAGAGGACCCAGGACCGAACCCTGTGGGACTCTACTTGTGGCTGGTCAGCAGTCTGACTTGGAATCAGCTAGTTTCACACTGTGGGTTCTACCTGTGAGCCAGTTTGTAACCCACCTAGTGATATAGGGGTTGATGCCTAGCTTAGTGAGTTTTTCTATGATTCCTGAGTGGGGAATGGTAACAAAGGCCTTGGCCAGATCAAGGTAGGCTGTATGAACCACCTTACCTTCATCCACAGCTCTGATGACTGACTCAAAAAAGTTGAACAAGTTGAGCATGCATGACCTACCCATAAGACATTGTAACTGTTTAAATGTGTATATTTTAAAAGTGGGACACAGGAGGTTAACTTCAGACAAATAGCTGAAATTAAATTACTTTATGACCATGTAATAAAAATATGTTATCTTTCAGTTTCAGTGCAGCAGGAGCCATAATGTCTGTACTAGAGCAGTTTTCTGTATTGTATTGGAAGTGTTTTATTGTTTTGTGATGTCCAGGATCTGCATAGATCTGAGGAAAAGTCAAAGTCAAAGTGAACTTTATTGTCATTCAGACCACACAATAGTGCAACTGAATGAAATTGCATTACTTCAAACTCAATGTGCATATAAGATATACTGATATTAATACAGCAATAACAAATATACTAAGCTAATCCAACAATAACAACAGTAAGACATGTATGCAGCGCAGTAGCAAGTACAAGGACATGCACCAAGACTATTCCACTTACATGTCTTTGTCAGTACCCAAAATATTGCACAGATAATATTTATTGCACAGATCAAAATCAGACAGATTTCAAATTTCATGCTAACTTGGCATATTGCACAGATTGTTAACTTGGCATCATTAATATTGCACATAAGGTATAAGATTGTACTTTCATAGAGATACTGCATATGTGTGTGAATTACTTCAGCATTGTAATTCCAGACCTTCATGATTAGCATGGTGTATGCTATTACTGAAGTTCAGAAGTCTGATGGCTTGTGGAAAAAAGCTTCTATTAAATCTGGTGGTTTTGCATCCTAAGCTACGGTATATCCTGCCTGAAGTCAAACATGAGAACAGACCACGGGCAGGGTAATTGCAGTCTTTGACTATTTTCATGGCTCTTCTGAGGCAATGAGCAAAGTGCAAGTCCTGGATAGATGGGAGCATGGACCTGATAATTCTCTCCACCATTTTCACCACCCCTTGGAGAGATTTGCTTTCAAATTTGCAGCAAGAGGCCTTCTGCCATTTGCTGTGCTGTGATGTTGGGAAAAGATAAGTGCTTATTTTCAAATGTTTTCTGCACTTCTGTTTTACTGTATGTCTGTGTAATCTGTGCAACTGTTGTTTAGTCTACTTTTTGTTGTCTGTTAGAGCTGAATATCTGTTATTGTATTTGACCTTTTGAGCTTGTCATGAAATCTGCTGTCTAGGGAGGCCTAGCTGTTTTCTTTGTGCAGAAAGAATCAATCTGGTTTCATCTAACTAAAAGTATTCCTGCAACATTGTTATTTTTGATTGGATAATTGGGCTGGTTCCTGTTTTTCTGCTTTTAATAGCCAGTGTTTTGAACCAGTTGTACATATTTGCTCAAGCTGTTTAAAGCTGCAATGACAGGCCTTCGGCCATTTGCTCTTCTGTGATACTGGAAAAAGATAAATGTTTATTTCCAACTGTTTTCTGTAGTTCTGTTTTACTGTATATCTGTGTAATCTGTGCAACTGTTGTTTAGTCTCCTTTTTGTTGTCTGTTAGAGCCGAATATCTGTTACTGATTGTGACCTTTTGAGCTTGTAGTGAAATCTTTTGTCTAGGGAGGCCTAGCAGTTTTCATTGTGGCAGAAAGAATTAATCTGGTTTCATCTGACCCACCTAAATGTTCTCTCCTTAGTCCAGACTTCATTTAGTTTTTTGATACATCAGAATATATCTACGTGAGCTACCTACCACTAGCTGCAAAAACACCCAGGACAATTGGAAATAAAACTTTTCGATTGAATAAGATATTCTTATTTTGAAGTCAAGGAAATCTATCTTACTGATAGTTTTTCATCAGGAGCTTATCCTCTGTGTTTTGGTTAAGCCCTGCTCTGTTCATCTTCACTTCTCTTGGGCTTATTTCACTCCTCTCCCACTCCCATTCCCACCCACCCCCCATACCATTTCCTTTATACCTAACCACAAATCTCCTCCCACTCTAAGCACATCACCCTATTTCCCATACTCACCCAATACCTCTCCTCCATCTATAAACACAGCCCCTGTAACCTGCTATTCTCCACTCTTAATTAAACTAAATCTACCAAACCCATTTTAAATTCATCTCCCCCACCCAACTCACAAACAACTCTATCCCACTTAGCTTCCTTTCCTTTTTGCTCTCATTCCACCCTGTAACTTTATTTTTACATTTTATTTCACTATGCATACCTTTTTACTCTCTATACTCCTGCTGTTGCATCTAATCATCTTACTTACTCTCACATACCCCTACAAATCATTACCGTCCATCCATAAACATCTTACCAATACAAATATAAATGATTTCAAGTACCCAAAGGAAATACCACCAATCTCATCTTCTATCTTATCTACAAACACCCAACTTCCTAAAATAAAAATACCTCCATCTTACACTCCTAAATCAAAATATAAGACTAAGCATATTATATATCTCCCATTATCATTAAGATCTAAACTCCATCCCACCTCAGTACTCATATCTGGTGACATTCATCCCAATCTAGGTCCAAACTATAATTCTTGTCCTACCCTAAACCCCTCTCCCACCTCAGCCTATCTACCCTCATCACACAAACAAACCTCCTTTTATTCTATAAATATCCAAAGCATTCTTAACAAAGTCTCACGGTTTCATTATTGGATAGAAAATTACTCTCCAGATATTATTGTAGTTACTAAAACTTGGCTTAAACCTCATAACTTTGATAAACAAATTCTCCCTCCTGGCTATAACATAATCCGCCTTGACCGTACTCACAAAAGGGAGGTGGAGTAGCAGTGAGTTACTCAAACCATCTTACTATTACTCATCATACATAGTCTGTTCCATCCTTCTCTGCTGCTGAAATGCTTACAGCCAACCTTAAACTTAATAACTATACTACCATTACTATAGTAGCCATATACATTCCACCAGGTCATAACATTCCCCTGTTGGAAATTATTCTCTCTTACCACTCCCTGAACATCCCAAATGAAGCAATCCTTCTTGGTGACACAAATATAAATTGGCTATCCCTCAATAACCCAGGATCCCCACACCATATAAACCTATATGGATTTACTCAGTTAATACTAAACCAACACATATTAACAACACCTATTCTTCAGGTACCCTTTTAGATTGGATTCTTGTCTCAACCCTCTCTAAATATCACAATCCAGAAACCTTTCCTGATTCCCTGAGTGACCACCCACCTATAAAAGTGATAAGATATGCACAATAACTCCCTAAACCACACAAATATATCAGTAGACATAATATCAAAAATTTAAACTTAGAAACATTCAACACCCTTATCTCAAACGTTTACTGGGACTTTTTCACCCAGCTCCCATTAGATGATCTGTCATAGCCTTCAACTCCACTTTTCTGGATATCTTAAACTCATTAACCCCACTCCGCAAAATTAGGACAAAATCAAAAATATCTTCCTGGTTAACTAAATCCACATGAACTCATATGACATCTAGAGATAGGTCCTGGAAAAAATGGCTACATACGAAAGACCCAGCTGACCTACAGAGATATAAAGAAAAAATAAATCTAGTAAAAAAGCTTGTCAATATAGATAAAAAAAAATTCTACAAAAACCCTCCAACAATACTAAAATCTGACTCAAAAATTGTTGGCACACAATAAACCAAATACTTCAACCTGGTAACCCTACCTCACCCAGCCCTTGTCTTGACAAGTCATCAGCAGAAACTGCCAAAACCTTCAACACTTAACTTCATTAAATCCATATCCAAACTTTTTAATCCCAACAAATCTAATATAAATATGCTCAAATGTCCAGTTTCCTCCTCAACCACTACCTCTATAAATACTCTCTCCCTCAAGCCTGTGCCCACTACTCTCATCAGAACACTGCTGTCTAAACTGAAACCTTACTCAGTTTCTGCTGACAACATCCCATCATACTTCCTCAAATAGCTGCCTATTCACTAGCTGTGCCCATCTCTATCATTATTAATTGATCTGTCTCTGAATCAAAAGTACCATTTATCTGGAAACAGTTCGACACCCTACCAATACATAAAGGCGGTATCTCCAGTAAAATCTCAAATTTTAGACTTATAGCAATCTTCTCTCCTCTAAGATACTAGAAAAATGCATACATATACAAGTCATTCAACATCTCTTTCAGGAAAACCTACTAACTCCTATTCAACATGGCTTTAGGCCAAAACACAGCACATATACTGCTCTCCTATCCTTTCTCAGTACTATTTCCCTGGCCAGAGATGACCACAAACGTATCTCCTGTCTCTTCCTGGATCTCATAAAGGCCTTTGATACTGTCCCCCACTCTCTACTATAAACAAACTGTCTAACCTGAATTTCTCCCCAGCTAGAATAGCATGGTTTGATAGCTATCTTACTGATAGACTCCAGTCAGTGAAATGGGATACTGCTCAGTCCTCTCCACTTCTAATAAAAATGGGAGTCCCTCAAGGATCCATCTTAGGGCCATTACTTTTTAACATTTTCACCAACTTACTACATACCCCCTGCCCACACTCATCTATTATCCAATACGCATATGACTCAACAGTGATAACAATAGCTAACTCACCCTCTGAACTCTTATCCACTACCCAGTCCTCCTTGAATTCAGTGGAAACATGGCTCTCAAACAATCAACTTATCCTCAACACAAAAAAAACAAAACAAAACTACTACTCTTACTCCCAAAAACACTCAATCACATAAGGTTCTCCTTTTCTATCCTTTCCCTCAACAACACCCCTATAGAAGTAGAGTCTAGTACAAAACTCCTTGGTGTAACAATAGATGATCAATTAAAATTTGATCTTCACATAAATAATTGTACTAGTAAAACTCACCACAAACTAGGTTTATTATACAGAAACAAAAAAAATTTCATGCAAGAAGCCAGAGTTGCTCTTGCTCATGTATACCTTCTTCCCTGCTTAACTTACTGCTCACAAATCCTCACTAACCTTAACTCCTCTCTTCTCACAAGACTAGAATCTGCTTACAACAAAATAGCCAGATTTGCTACTCAACAGTCCCACAAATCCCATCACTGTCTCTCTCTAAAGTGCTTGAATTGGCTTGAACTGCCTCATCTCTTGCTCCTTTCTCAGCTCCAAACCATACACTCTATTCTCTATCAGCCTTCTTATTGCCCAGCCTTACAGTCTATCTCCCATTATCCTCCCACAAGAAACCTGTGCAGCTCCTGCCAAGACTCATTATCTATAAGCCCAAGTCTAAAGCAGGGTGCAGCTTATACAGCTACCAACACACTATCGCATGGAACAGACTCCCCCTCAAAATTTGAACACTCATACATCCCAAACAATTTAAACTAACCTTAAAAGAATATTTTAAAGGCCAATGGATTTGCCATTGCTCCAACCCTCCTTGATACACTCAGCATACCAAAATTCCCCTGTTTAACTTGGATCCCCACTACTATCCTTTACTAAATGGTCTGGATTTTCTCTGTTGTTTATGATTTGTATTTCTGAATTACCTGTAAAAATATTGATTAACTAAGTATTTAACTAAGTATTTTTGCTGCTAAATATCTATCTGTACATGTACCATTACTTTCTGTACTATTGCATATAATAATAATATTAACTGTAAAAGCTTTTCTCCCCAGGCCTCTGCTGAAAAAGGGCTTTGGCTCAGTCAGACATTTCCGGTCAACAAATGTAAAATAAATAATAAAATAAATAAAATCTAGCTAAAAGCATTCCTGCAACACTGTTATTTTTGATTGGATAATTAGGCTGGTTTCTGCTTCTCTGCCAGTGTTTTAAACCAATTGTACTTATTTGCTCAAGCTGTTCAAAGCTGCAGTGAGAGGCCTTCTGCGATTTGCTCTGCTGTGATATTGGAAAAAGATAAGTGCTTATTTTCAACTGTTTTCTGTACTTCAGTTTTACTGTACATCTGTGTAAGCTGTGCAAATCTTTTTGTCCCACCCACCAAACCAGGAGCTGTGGTGCTCTTAATTCTTGGTGCTTTGAGTTGCCCGCCTCTCATATAAAGTTGCTACTGGATACTTCCCCCAGTCACATTACAACAGCTCATTCTACTGTTTACAGTGAGAACTTAGGGAAGGCCCACCCCTTTAGCTTCTGAACCTTGAATTATCTCATTATCTTCTGTCTCTTCATTTCCTACTAAAAAAAAAAATGTACCTCTTTCTACCTCATTTTGCTACTTGTGCTTAGGAGTTCAACTGCATTTAGTTTGCTGTATTTATTACTGCTCCTTGGTAGCCTCACTAAGTTAATGACAGTATTCTGCTGAATGGTTACCTATTATATTCTCAAAAGCTGACAATGTTGAATCTGACACTGTCAACACGAGAATAGAGAAAGTGTAGAATGTCAAATGGGTAAATGGAAATCTATAAGGGGAGATTTCTATTTACTTCAATGTAGTGTGGTCTCGTAGTTGGTATACTTAAGTAGCGGGGGGTGGGGGGTGCAGAGGGGCTTGCCCACTGTCTATATACCCTTTAGATTTTTTTTATTTTTTTTTATTTATTTTTTATTAACATTCAAAATTTTAATGGTTCAATCATTAAAGGTCGACCTTTAGTGATTCAAACCATTAAACTTTTGATGTTCTAATATAAACCCCTACTGAATCACTGCTTTGTTTGTGCTGTCTGTTACTGTTGTGATTTGTGAGCTACTGTTTCAAAGCAATCTCCTGATTAACTATATTTCATTGCTAATGCAATTCATTACTGTTTAACTGCATTTTACTACATTTTGTTGCTGTTTGACTGTATTTTTTATACTGCGAGTTCTATTCTTTTGACTATAAGTGATTAATCTATGCTTCATTGTGAGTTTTTTCTTACTGATTTCTTCACCTTAAAATTGAGTAGCATAGTCTAGATACAGATCTGTGGCATCCAGAGCTTCAGCTGTATGTTTTTTAACCTTTGTTGTGATATTCCAGGTACAAGTTTTCCCTTAGTAGCACTTGTGTTATCATTTAGTAGTACTACTCACAGACCTTCCTCCCTTTACCCTCTTAGCTTTTTCAGTTTCTGACAAATATGGATGGACAGTTTCCTACATTTTCTCCTGCCAGTCTGGTCGATATAGGCATCCTGAGACAGTGTAGCAACTGCCTCATGTACAGGGACAACCTTCTACTACTACCACCTAGGAACACAATTTGTGAGAGATGCATTTACATCAAGCACCTAGTGTCATTGCTCTCTCTCCCACAGACCAGTATATCTGGCACTGAGAAGGTTGGCAACACAAACAGCACACCTCAAACACCACCCACACCTATACAACACACTTCCACATATGTGGAGGTCCTCAACAAAAGTATAGCCAAACAAAAGTGACCTCTGAGGCATAACTGCACGCAAACTCCACTGCCCACCACACCACACATAGTCCACATAACTGTGTCTCACAGCCACTAAGGCTTAAAAAAACAAACATATTAGTCATAGGAGACTCCATTGTGAGACACACAGATGTGCCTCTCACCGTCTGGATAAGGAGAAAGTCAAGGTTAGTTGTTTGTCAGGTGCCATGATCTGCCATATCACCAATGCACTCAAATCTCTCAACAGATACTGTTATGACTCTGTCATAGACCATGTTGGAATGAATGACTTGAGATGTACCTCCCTGGACTATATGAAGAGAGACATGTTCAGGTTTGTTGAGTATATGTCCCAGGCAGGTATGTCCCTAGCCTTAAGCAGCATTCTACCATCACCCAGAATGTTGTCTCAATACAAACAGAAAATGATTGACTTTAACAACTTGCTTAGTTTTTGGTGTCATTCAAAGGGGAATCCAGTACCTGACAGCCTGGGATGGCATGATGGACAAGCCACGATGCTTTGCCAGAGATGGCTTGCATCTGTCTCTCTTGGGTTTCAGGCTCCTGGCAAAGGCTCTTGCCTCCCGCATAGTGCCTTTTTAGGTAATGCCATGTGGTCAAAACTACCAGCATGAAAATTTCATCAAAACGTAAATTAAAGGTCATGCTGCTAAATGCTAGGAGTCCAAACATGAAATTGCACTCATTGCAAGCATTCTTAACCCTGGAAGAAGCTGACATTTATGCAGTCACAGAAACCTGGTTCAAAGCTGCGGAGAGCACCCAAGCATACCAGGTAACTTATCCTATCATTTATTCAGACCACAAGCCATGGGCAGCAAAACAAAATGAGATGCAGTTGTAATATATATAAAAGACATGCACACATCTGGGCTGGTCAAATGGTATGATGCAATGGGAATACTCCAGGTGCAGTTAACAATTGACAAGACCCCTATTCAAATCATAGTTATCTAGCTAGCTACAGGCCTCTAGCTCTGACTAAAGATGCCCACTCCACCTATCTGAAACTCTTTGAATCTATAAAGATTCAACCCTTTACCCTGATCCTGGGTGATTTTAACTATCCAATCATAGATTGGAAGAAATACTCATGCCGAAACACAAATGCCCAAAGATTCCTTGGACCTGTTGGTTGACACCTCCACAAGAGGTGAAAATATCTTGGACTTGGTATTAACCAATATGAGTAACCACTGCAGCATCCCTACAGTGTCATCATCCTGGTAAGGTCCAACCACAAAGCAGTTACTTTTGAAGTCACCATCTCCCTGACCCCCCCCCCCAAAGCTAGGGTCAAACAATAAAACTTCTCCAAAGCTGATTACAACCTCCTGAGGGAAGATATAAACAGCTTCACAGCCCCCTCACCCTCCACAGAAACTGGCACATATGTCCAAAATTACACCATAGTACTATTTGAGCATTTAAATAGCTGCATGGAATCAGGAATACTAGACAGGATGAATCATCTTCCTCAAGGAAGAGTAAACCTGTCTGTTGGACATCTACAATGAATAAACTCTATAATAAAAGGAAAACATTGCTATTCAGGATCAAGAAGGAGCAGGTGTCTAATTGGAAGCAATCTCTCCTTAGACTGAACAAGCAAATAAGAGCCCTAGTGAAATCCTCCAAAGCAAACTTTGAGTCCAAACTGGCCACATCTACTAAAGTCTATCATAAGGCTTTCTTCACATATGTCTGCAGTCTCAAGGGAAGCACCCAGATCTGCTCAGAACTAGTGGTCAAGGAAACCAAATACACAAACCCTGTAGCTATAGCCAACCTGCTGGCAGACAGGTTCAGTGAAAATGTCATTCCTCTGTCCCCACATCAGTAAAACAGGACATCCTCAGTACCTGCCCCCCCTTATTTCTAGTGAGCAAGTCATCATTGTCCTCTCAAAGGCAAAAAATACAGCCTCCATGGGACCCGATAACATCCCAGGCTGCATCCTACATGAACTCAGGCAGGAACTTGCCTCACCATTAGACACCCTATTCAACCAAATCCTGAGTACCGGCTTTATCCCAGCTGAGTGGAGCACAGCTACTGTCATCCCTTTGCACAAAGGT
Organism: Protopterus annectens; assembly: GCF_019279795.1. NCBI lineage: Eukaryota > Metazoa > Chordata > Ceratodontiformes > Protopteridae > Protopterus > Protopterus annectens. Next base: position 1,425,974,254 of record NC_056726.1, read on the forward strand.
GGAGTGTCCACTGATCCAGGAAATTATAGACCCATCTGCCTAATTAGCCTGATCTGAAATGCCATGGAGCAGACTATCATAGACCTCATAAACAAGGACATTGGCAATCTCTAGACACTTGATCCCACACAGTTTGATTTTGTCAAGAAGAGGTCATGCCTGTTAAATTTGGTTGACTTCTTTGAGACAGTCACCAAGACCATAGATGAGGGGAAGATGGTGAACACCACCTACCTTGAACTGGCCACGGACTTTGATACTATTCCACACTCAGGTATAATAGATCAGCTCTCTCAATTAGGATCAATCCATATGTTACCAGATGGGTAGCAAACTGGCTCACTGATAGAACCCACCTACTCAAAATAGGGGAAGCTACCTCAAGTAGTAGACCCATAACAAGTGGTCTACCCCAGGGATCGGTATTGGGGCCTCTGCTGTTTGAGATATACTTCTCAGATGTGCAGGCCAAATCTAGTGAGCTATGGCTGACCAAGTTTGCAGATGACTGCAAGCTGGGTGCTGTCATCAATTCCTTTAGTGATGTGGACATCCTCCAAGAGGGTCTCACCCAAACAAATGAGTGGTGCCAGAAACATGACCTGAAACTGAATGACATCATCATCCCTTTTGGCGAGAATGATGTGCCCACAAATTATCACATTACTAATAAGGTGCTAAGCATGCAATCAGTCATGACGGACTTGGAAACCCAGGTTGATAGCAAACTGACTTTTGACCACCATATTGCCTCCGTTGTATGGCAAGCTTTCTACATGGCCCACCTCATTAGTAAGGGTATCTCATCCAGGAACAAGGTGGTCATAACATCCCTGTATTCTTCCCTTATAAGACAGATTATTGAATACAATGCCTCTTTCAACATGTGTCTAACAAAGCACATTCAGCAGCTGTAGAGACCACAGAGGTTTCTCACCTGGAGAATACAGGGTCTCAAACATCTACCCTACACAGATAGGCTAAAAGCCCTGTCCCTCTACTCAGTCTCCTGCAGACTCCTCAGAGATTACCTCTGTCTGCCATACAAAGCTCAGACCAGCCCTGATGGGATTGCTGCATATCTGCAAGTCAAGCTCCACATGCACGACCTCAACCTGGTCTGTGACATCAATAGAACTTGTTGGTGGGACAGATTTGTGTCACAGAGGCTCCCCTTTTGTGGAATATACACCCTTGCCACATAAAGCAGAGTACCTCATTAAACCTTTTTTAATCACAACATGGATAACTGGATTGGGAACAGAAAATACACCCCTGGGATACCACCTATGTCTCTGATGGACAGTGGCATAGCATGCTGAGTTGGTGGAAAACAGGCTAAATTCTTGGCTAAGCTAGTAAGGGCCTCAGGAACTATAGCCTAGTAATGTCCTAGGATCCTATGATCCTATGAAACTGTACAGTTTCCATGCCACACCAAGAGATTACTGGTCAGGATGCTTTTGATGGTACCCCTGTAGAAAGTTACAAGGACTGAAGGTGGTAGTTTTGCTCTCCACAACCTTCTTAGAAAGTGTAGATGCTGTTGGACCTTCTTGACAATGTGATTAGTGTTTATTGACCAAGACAAGTCTTCAGCTATATGCACCCCCAGGAACTCGGTGCTCTTCACCTCTTTCACTGTTTCTCCTTTAATTACCCTTGTGTATGTATTTTCACAGGTAGATGCTAAATACTGCTAACTTTTAGCAGTGGGGGTTTTACCTGGGATAGTCAGATGACAAGAAACTATGTCATCCTGCAAGCTATCCCAGCAGTAATATTTGAGATATTAATTTAAGAACTCTCATTCTATATTCTGTCTTTGACCTGACAACATCAAGAGACACTCACCATATCTGGCTTGCTATGAGTAAGTAAGTCTAGGGAATAGTATAATTCTCTTAGGTATAGTCAGGAATATAGCAAAGCTTATTTTAGCTGTTTTATTTATATATATATATATATATATATATATATATATATATATATATATATATATATATATATATATATATAGGATTGTCTTGTTCTTTTATTAAACCTTTCATTGTGGCTGATCTATCTAGAAATATTTAAGTTCTGGGAGTACTTGAATATTTATTTATTGGTACAGTGGACCACTTCTAATAGCCTTGCTCTTGGTCAAACTACTATTTGTATTGATAGCAACATTACACAGTAAGATTGGACACCCTTTGTCAATGGTCTTAAAGTAGCTGATAAGAGGTTCTGGGGGCAGTGATAACTATCTTATAGTCTGGGCAGAAGGGGGCATAGCTAGTAAACCTGTGTCAGCCTTTCCCCAGGCATGTGTATGTGTAAAACAAATCTCCAAGAGTGTGCGTGTCAGCTACTTGAGCTGGGGCACAAAGCACTGGTTGGACAGAGAGACTGTTGGAGAACTTGGCTTGGAACCCTGGCTAAGGACTCAGCTTTATAACTGTGCCAGTGGGGAATCTTACTGAGGATCTGGAAAAAGAGTGAGAAACCAGCCCTGGACTGACTGTGGTCTCTGTGTGTTCTTATGGGAAATTGCACTTGATGCAGAGAGCTGCATCTGGAAATACTGTGTGTGTAACTTGTCATCTTTCCAATGTACATCCCTCATTGGTGCTAGTGGTGAGGATTGAGACTTCTTGACTACTGGGCCAGTGGTTGGGCATCACAGTGGTCAGTAGCATAGTACAAACCTATGAACATATGATCAACAAAAGGTAAATAAATAAATAGGAGTTGAAGGCAATACTGAGGGCTGTAAAACCTCAAGAAGAAGAGGAAAAATGTAGATTTAAAAAATAATGTCAGCTTCTTAAAACAGCATGTGTGAGGACTGTAGAGCATTTATGCAGTTGAGCCAAGTATGGAAATAAGGAATATGATATGGAAGTCCAGGAAGTTATCAAAAGAAACGAAGGAGTGCAGAATATGGGAGATATAAAAGATTGGCCAGGCTAAGAAGGAATGCTGGTTTTCTAACAAAGATACTAAGAAAGCAATTCTAATAGCAAAAAATAAGGCATCAGTGACACTCCAACAGCTTCTGGAAAGTGAGTTAATAGATGTCAAAAAGAAACTCTATCAATTTGCTAGAAAGGCTCACCCAGACTCTGCTACGCTTTGCTGTGAGGGGAAAGTTTAGTTTGCTTTTTATTTGTTGTATTACTTTATTGCCTTTTTCTATTTTGCATACTGTGATTTGTTTTATTTACCTTGTGTTTTACTTGCATTATGCTTTAAACTGCATATTGAAACTTGAAAAGAGACCACAGCTCTGTCTCTTGTGAGTCAGGCAGAAATTAGAACATGTCAATAGAACAAGTCAGTTAAGGTTAATCATCTGTAAACTGAGAGGATGGAGCTAGGAACTAAACCTTCTATTTCAGGGGTAAAATAAAACATTTCAGAGCTTTACTAGAAAAGCTCACCCAGACTCTGCTACACTTTGCTGTGAGAGAAAAGTTAGTTTGTTTTTCATTTGTTGTATTACTTTATTACCTTTTTCTATTTTGAATACTGTGATTTGTTTTATTTACCTTGTGTTTTACTTGTATTCTGCTTTTAACTGCATATTAAAACTTGAAAAGAGACCACAGTTCTGTCTCTTGTGAGTCAGGCAGAAATTTTTCACCCACCCTCCGACCCGGTTACTGTAGTGTTCTTAAACACCACTGTCTTTCTAGTTACCTTCCCCTTATGTTAATTTGACCATATATCTCATTTCCTCTCTGTTTTTACTGGCTTGTATGAGTAAGCACAAAACTATCATTTTGTGAAATCACTCCCCTTCAACTATATAAATTTATTGGCCATCCTACTGTATTCCATAGTACCAGAATACAAAGTGACCACCCCCTTTCAATCTATCTTGCTGTTTTAAAAATAGTGACTCTCCACTAAAACTTAACTTTTTAGACAGGTAAAACTTAAGTTACCTACTTTCACATCTAGCTCCTCTAGTGCACACTGTAGTGTTTAGGATAAACCATTTTTTCATCTCACCTTTAAGCATCCCTGTGACTAGCACATGCTTTAAAACCTGCTGGAAAGCACTAGGAAGTCTTAAACTGATACAAACACTCAACTCTCCTTCTTAACAAGGAGAAATTAATCATAGCCACTAAACAGCCTATAACTGCAAAGTACCTTGCTAAGGTAAGGTAAAACAGCTCTTACACTTTACAAAAAAAAAAAGCACCAAACCAGGCATGATGAAGGGTCAGCTTCTGGTGACTTCTCCTGTCCACCTGGTGAATCTGGGCATACTCATGTACCTCATGCATACAGACAAACCTCTCCTCCTACCACCCAACACTACAACCTGTGAGAGATGCACTTACATAGCCAAACTGAAAGCAAAGCTCTCTCCACCCAAGATTGTGCTAGACAGTCAAGAGGAGAAGGTTAACACCCGCACTATACCTCAAGCAACACATACCCCTTCTAAACCCACACCACCAACACCCACACATAGCAACACTAAACCCAGATATGTGGAGGCCCTTAACAATAACCTGCCCAAGCAACAAGGACCTCCGAAGCTGAAATGCAAACAAACTCCAATCACAACCAAGCTGTCACATAGCTCACAACACCAGTGTGCCACCCAATAAGAGCCCCTATGGCAAGACAATGTACCCAACACTTTAGTCATAGGTGACTCTATAGTCAGGCACACTGATGTCCTACTCACCAGGCTGGACAAGAAGAAAATTACAGGCAGCTGCCTGTCGGGTGCCAGGATCCACCACATAATGCATGTACTTAAGTCACTCCACAACAAGTACAAATATGATTCTGTAATTGTCCATGTTGGAGTGAATGACTTGAGACGTACCTCCCTGGACTACATGAAAAGAGACATGGAAGATCTCTCGGATTATGTGGTCCAGACAGGTATGACCCTAGCCTAGAGCAGCATCCTGCCTTCGCCCAGAATTATACCACAGTATAATGACAAAATGATTGACTTCAACAATTGGCTAAGCTTCTGGTGTCATTCAAAGGGGATCCAGTATCTGTCTGCATGGGACAACATGTTGACAGACCACAATTCTTTGTCAGAGTTGATCTGCACCTGTCGTCCTTGGGATTTAGGTTACTGGCTAAGGTTCTTACCACCCCTATAGTGCCTTTTTTAGGCAGATTTCAAAGGACAAAACCACCACCGTAACAGGTACAAGCATGCAAAATATGAAGGTAATGCTACTCAATGCTAGAAGTCTAAACCTCAGAATGCACTCTCTCAAGGCACTCTTAAAAATGGAGAACATCGATATCTGTGCAGTAACTGAGACCTGGTTCAAGGCTCCAGAGAGCACCCCTGCAATACCAGGCTACAACTCTTACCACACTTTTCGGCCACCAAACCAGGACCAAAACACTAATGGTGAAGGAGTGTCCATATTCACCAAGGATATTCACAACACCAGGCTAATTGTCCAACACAATGCATCTGGAATTCTTCAGGTGCAACTAACAGTAGGTAAGACTGAAATCCAAATTGTAGCTTGCTAAAGATCCCCCACCATGCCCCAAGATTCTCACTACACATTTCTAAACATACTGGAAAATATATAACCAAACACCCTAATAATGGGTGATTTCAACTACCCTGCCATTAGCTGGGAAAACTACTCGTGTACCAAAACCTTTGCAAAACGGTTCTTGGAATTCATAAATTCCAATGCCCTGGATCAACTAATCCTTAGTCCTACCAGGGGCTCCAATATCCTAGACCTGGTCATTACCAACATGGAAAATCGATGCTCCACACCTATGGTCAACCCCTCTTTGGTCAGATCTGACCATAAGCTAATCACTCTTGACATCCACATCCCACCCGCACCCCACAGTAAGGAAACTTCCGTAAAATACTTCTCCAAAGCCAACTTCATGCTACTCAAATCAGAAGTGACAAACTTCATGACATCCATGCAGATGGGAACTGAAAGTTCAACTGCTGAATCCTACACTAAGGCACTGTACAAGAACATCCACTCGTGTGTGAATCGTGCCATCCCCAATAGAACCAAGACACTCTCCTCCAAAAAAAGGAAGCCAATGTGGTGGTCCCTTGCCATAAACAAACTTTACAACAAAAGGAAGAAACTGCTGCAGAAAAGAGGGAAAATCCCAGGATGCAAAAAACTCCCTTACCAGCCTCAGTAAGAAGCTGAAATCCCTCATAAAATCCTCCAAAACTAGTTACAAAAATAAAATTGCCAAAGATTCCAAAGACTACCACAAGGCATTCTATAGTTATGTCAAGAATCTAAATGGCAATGCTCAGATCTGCTCTGAGCTACAACAGAATGGCATTAAATATACTGATCCCAAGGATATTGCCAATATCCTGGCAGATTGATTTAGTGCCAACTTCACTCCCACTCACCCCCTAAAGGACCCATCTCAATACTGAAAGATTGCCAAATAATGGCCACACAGGTAAAAAACGCACTCTCCAAAGCTAAGAATACAGCATCCATGGGACCAGATGACATCCCAGGCTGTGTACTACATGCATTACAAAATGAACTGGCACCTCACCTAAGTGTAATGTTTAATCATAGCCTCACCTCAGGCTTCATGCCCACTGAGTGGTGCACAGCTGCAGTTATCCCACTTCACAAGGGGGATCCACCTTGGATCCCAGGAACTATCGCCCCATCAGTCTAAATAGCCTGAATTGCAAGGCCATGGAACATATTATCATGGAACTTATAAACAAAGACATTGGCAACCTTCAAACACTGGACCCACGCCGTTTGGGTTCGTGAAGGGCCCATCTAGTCTCCTGAACCTGATTGACTTCTTTGAATCAGTCTCCAGAGCCATGGACAAGGGTAAGATGGTCCAGACAGCCTATCTGGACCTCACCAAGGCCTTTGACACCATCACCCACTCTGGAATCATAGATAAGCTTACTAAGCCGGCATTAATCCCTACATCACTCAATGGGTTGCCAATTGGCTTACTGACAGAACCCACACTGAAAAAGTAGCCAACTCCAAATCCAGCTCCAGACAAGTGACAAGTAGAGTACCTCAGGGTTCAGTCCTGGGACTGGTCTTGTTTGACATCTACTTCTCTGAAGTACAGGCCAACACTAAGGGACTCTGGTTAACAAAGTTTGCAGATGACTGCAAACTGGGAGCCATTACTTAATCCCCAAATTATGTGGATATTCTACAAAAGGGCTTTACGAAACAGATTCTTGGAGCCAGAGCTCAATGCTAAGAAATGTATAATTATCCCTTTGGGAAAAAACATGTATCCATGAATTACCACATAGGTAGAAGTACACTAAACACCAAAAGTGTGGTAAGAGACTTAGGGACACAGGTGGACAGTGGTCTCACCTTTGATAACCACATCGCCACAAAAGTCAGAAAATCCTTCTATGTGGCACACCTCATCACTAAGGGCTTTTCTTCCAGAAAAAAGGAGGTTATTGTCCCACTGTACACATCCCTCATTAGACCGGTTATAGAATACAATGCCCCATTTGGTATGTACCTCTCAAAACATCTGCAACAACTGGAAAGGCCGCAGAAATACTTCACTAAAAGAATCAAAGGCATAAAGCAGATTCCCTATGCTGACCATCTAAAACTACTCCATCTATACTCTGTTGCATATCGTCTACTCAGAGGCGATCTCTGCTTAACATACAAGGCCACGTTAAACCCAGAGCTGCTGGACATGCTATACTTAAAGAAATCCCAATCCCTCAGAGACACATGTTCCAGGGATCTACACCTTGTTATCACAATGAACAAAACATGTGGGAGGGATAGGTTCCTGACCCAGAGACTCCCCAGACTCTGGAATAGATTGCCCATACATGTTAAGCCGAGCGCCTCTTTGGCCCTCTTCAAAAAGAGCCTTGATAATTGGATGGGAGATAGGAAACTCACTCCAGGGATCATGTCAGTTGCCCTGCTAGACAGGGGTCCAGGGAAGTAAACACTGTGGGAAGAAATAGCCAAGGAATTGTTATGGCTAGGCTTGTATAGGCCCTAGGGCCGATAGCCTAGTAACAGTCTATGAACCTATGCTAGAAAAAAGACAAAGAAATAAAAGAAGTACTCATCAGACACCCTTCATTAGGAATGCCAGTCATCAAACATCCTTCATAGCAACAATCTGTGCATCAATGGCAGATGGAAGGATCACCTCCAGCAGCTTCTGAATGAAGAAAATTCCTCAAAATCTGTACTGCCCCAACCTATGATGAAAGAGGAAGGAAAATCTAAACTAGAGTAAGAACAGCACTGGAGTCAGGCAAAAAACATGCCCAAATGATGTCACGGTAGATGTGATCATGATGTTATATGAGTCACGGGGAAATGCCTTCAGAGGGTAATTTTAGCAGTACGTTCAGAAAGATATATCCCAGACAACTGGAGAATAAGCACTCTAGTGCCACTGTGCAAGAACAAAGAGACATTCACAATTGTGGGCAGTACAGTGGGATCACACTCCGGTCACACTGCTTGAAAGTGCTGGAGTTGTAACTGATAAAAGAATATGTGGAGTAGAAGCAGTATGGATCCAGATTTCTATGCAGCACAACTGACCTGAGAGAGATAATGGAAAATAAGTTAGAGTTGAAGAAAGACTCCAGCTGGGTATTCATTGACTTGGAGAATACGTATGTCAACATCCCAAGAAAGCTGATTTGGACAGTCCTATGATGGTTAGAAATCCCTGGAACATTGGTAGAATTAGTGCATACCATTTACAGGGATGTGATGCTACAAGTACAAACAGTGTTTGTACACACAGAAGGGTGCCCAGATGACTGGGTTTGCATCAGAATTCAGCCCTGAGCCTAATGCTGTTCATACCGGTAACAGACTATATTAGCAAACAAGTCAGAGGGACAGATCAGCAAATCTTCTGTATGCACACAATATGGCTTTACAGGGAGACTCTGAAAAAGAACTTTATCAAACATTAAGTGGATGGAATTGAAAGCTAAAGGCACATCAGATGAAACTGAGCACAAACAAGAGAGAGCTGTCATGGCAACAAATGGGGGAAATCAGAAGTTCAAAACTAAGATAGAGAGGAAAGTAGTGGAAAGGTTAATAGGTCTAAATATCTGTGAGGGATGGCTATGGAGAAGAGATGTCCGAATAAGGAGGTCAAAGCTAGAATCAGAGGGGCTTAACCAACTCATGCAGAGTGTCAGGGGCAGTGTATGACAGAAGAACACCAATGAATCTAAAAGGTAAGGAGTAAAAATGGTGGTGCATCCAGTACTACTGCATGATGGAAAAATCTGGGCAGTAAAAGGAGAGCAGTCAGTGGTGATGCTGATGGAGATGAAGTGTCTGTGATGGGTGTAAGACGCATACTGTGGGACAGACAAAGAAATGAGGACATCAGAGCAAAATCCAAAGTAGCTCCAATTGCAGAGAACAGATTACAGTGGTTTAGGCACAAGTGCAAGAAAGCAGAAGATAATCTGATAAAGAGCATTTGGAGAGACAGGAAGAAGGAAAGAAGAAACAAGGGTTTCCAGGAAAGAGAGAGGAAGGACTATGTGTAAAAGAATACTGGTACTGTAAGGTAAAACCATTGAAGAAGGTAGGAAAGTTGCACTGAATTGAGAAAGATGACAAAAGTTGATGCGACACCCTGACCTCATGCTGAAAATAGGAAAAGGGTTGTTGATGTCGATGATGATGATGATGATTCATTTTCAGCAAAAAAGGTGCACCACCTCATACGTTATTAATGCTACTCCTCTTCAGACAAATAAGATCATAAGTGACCTAGGTACTTATGTGGATGACTCTCACGTTTGATTATCATGTTTTCACAACAGTCAAGAAATCCTTCTTTCTGGCCTAGTTAACTTCAAAAGGAAAAATTTTAAGATCCATAGAGGTCATCGTACCACTGTACTCTTCCTTTATACAGTACCTCCACTGCTATGCAGAAATGCAAGCATATTGTTCAAATGAAAAGGTCCTAATAATGGGGGAGGTTTTGGCATAATGATTAAGGTGTTTATCTCAAATGCAATGTACAGAGTTTGAAAATCAGCTTACATTCTTCAAACTGATACCCTAATATTTACCTACAAACCAAGAAAAGTAAAAGCCTTAACTCTTTCAAGTATCCAGAGAGATTAGCACACATTTCTTTATAAGACATATACCAGCTGCTCACAGGTGACACATCTCACTTTTTGAGTCATAACAGATCAAATTCTATGTGATCTCTTATTTGTTCCCAAACCAGAGGCTGTACAAATATCAATATTAGGGACCAAAATCTATAGCAGCAAATAGACATAACTCACTAGATGACATATTCCTGATTCAATGTATTCCTAGCCTGGTTTAATAAGTTACCCCTAAAGGGTAAGCACAGAACTTGAAGTCTTGAAGGCAGGGTGGATAGTCACAATATGACACCAGGGTCATCATGTACAGCCCTGTTCAGTTTGAGATGTGAGCATTGTTAAGTGAATGTAAAGGGTGGCAAGATGTTTTAAGTGTGTCTTCATAAAAGGGTATATGACAAGGCATCTTATTGTTCCTGTAACTGAGTGCCCACTACTGTTCCTATATTCCTGTATAGCATTGCTGCTATAGTGGTGTTATGGAACAATATTACATTGCAAAAAGTAATCTGTCCAATAAGTGAAAATTTGTATCATCTTTTATAGTTAATGTTTGTTTGAAAGAAGTAATTCTGGCCTAAATCAGTATTGGTATTTCAATGGATCTGCCATTTTATTTCACAAAATTACTTCAGTGATTAACTGGCTTCAGTAACTGTAAAATCTTGAACTCACATTTACCACAAAATCACCACAGCAACATAGCTATTTCTAGGGTGACTGGGACTAGAGTACTGTGGGTCTCCCTTTTTATTTTATTTATTAACATTTGTTTACTGGGAAAATCTCTCTGAGACAAAGCCCATTTTCAGTGGAGGCCTGGATAGAAATGCTCCAGACATATGTCTTTGGAATGTGTGAGGAAACCCACACAAAGAGGACATGCAGACTCCACACAGAAGGCACCCCAGCCGAGAACTGAACTGGAGAACCTCTTGCAATGAGTTGACAATGCTAACTGCTGCACCACTGCCCCACCCTTTAAAATGTCTGCTAAAGGTTGAAACACTGAAAAACACTGTGGACCTAAATGCTTGTTGCAGCTTTGACTCTGGGTAAGAAACAGCATGAGTGGAACCTCCACTTTAATGATACTTTGTCTCTAGGACCTCCCTAAACTTGAGAACATAAAACATATTCCGAGGAGTTGGTGTTTTCTTCATTTTCTAAATCAGCTACAAGAGATTCAGCAGTTGAATTTATGTGCGTCTTTTTCTTCAAAGGAAGAAAGTCATAAGATAAGAAAGAGGTTTTTCTTGATTGCAAAGGCCTGAGAAAGATGAGGAAGGATTTTAGCCTTCAGATATTGGTCTGCTGGGCCTGATACTCAAAAACACCCATATGTGATACACTGGTCAATACTAGCATCACAGTAGAATACAACCTCTGGGGGTTTTCCAGCAATGCTGACCGATGGCTAGGAACTGAGACAAGTGTTGGCAAGTCTCTGCTGATAAGCAACTCATGATACATTTTCACAAATCGAAAGTGAAGGCCCAGATATTTGGAGAGAAAGCATACTGACTAAAGTTGGTGCAGATGGATTGTGAATGAAACCTGATCTCAAAGCCACCATCAGTGTTTGATTATATCAGCACTGGCACAATCAGGACTGAATGTGTTTGTCAGTATCCCTGTAGCTAAATGGGTAGAGTTGCAGCCTCATGTGCAGTAGGTCCAGTGTTTGTTAAGGTGGAACAGAGACCATCATCCTCCAAATGTAAATCAATACCTCAGCAACTGACAACTCTAGGCCATTGATATCAGTCATACTAGTCAGAACCAGCATCTTTGTGGCCACTGTCAAAAATATAGGCATTGGTAAGAAAAGTTTCAGTGTCCTCCATAGAGGACTACAGTGGTATTTGACTCTGGCTCCTCCTAGAAATGTGGAAGAAGAAGAAGTGAATTCTGTTACTTTAAAAAGAAGGTCCCTGTAAACTTGTCATAATTAAAACAACTAAATATACAAAATTATGACAACCTCTTTATCTGGTGCCAAATAAAAAGAAACAGTAAAGGATTTAGGCTGCACCCTGGAAAGAGATATAGAGGTGTAAATAACTTTTATAGGGATGTGCCATCTCCATGCTTTTTTATGCTGTCCCAGATACCAGAGAGGAAATACATGGGTACTTCAGAATCTTAAGCCCCATTTTAATACTTTCAGCAGCTAAGTCCTTAGGTAGCTTTGAGACCATTAGTTCAGATTGTCTCAAGACCAAGCTTTATGTTAGACTTCAAGTAATTTAACCATGCAGTATTCCTGGGTCTCCCTACGAAAGACACAGTTGTGTCCAGCGAGCTTACATGGTTAACTAAAAGAAAAAGCAGTAGTAGGATCAAAGGAATCTTTTCACTCAGATATCTCTTCTAATACAGTCTTCTTGCAGAGATGAAGCTCTAATTTATCTTTTCTATGAAAAAGAATAGGAGACAAGAATTCAGCACAACTGAACACTTGGAAGGAGTGTATCTCTCCCCCAACAAATCACACATTGCGCTCATCTGTGAAGTGAAACTCATGCTACAGTTTTAAACAGCAGACTCACAGTAATGGAAAGTAACAACAAAAAAAGCTTTACAGTATAAGAAAACCCTTAGAAGGTAGGACAGGAGAGACAAAATACCAACACTATTAGAAAAATCTGCAGTGAAAATAAGGTAGATAAACACACATGCACTTAAAAAGTTCTGTCTCTCTTTTTTGTAAAAGTGAACATTAACAGCTATGCAGAAAAATAATTTGTAAACAATATTATAACATACAAGGTAAGATGAAATATAGCTAGCGCCACACAGCAAGTCATTAAGTATGATACAAGCCCTAAAAAGAAAGAAAGATAGACATGCAAATAGTATCCTAGAAAGCTAATCTGCAATATAAGGAATCATAAGAGAATGAATAAAATGAACATTTTCACTCACTACATTTTAGCAACCAAATTGAGGAAAACAGCCTGCGGCTATTTAAGATATTCATCTGATCATGTTGTATGAAAGTGAAGATCTGGTCAGGGTGACTGATGAAGTATATTAGTGGACAGGGGAGGCAGCATGAGAAAATCTGGTTTTCTGAGTAGTCATAATGCCTAAAACTATATCATACAGCACCCAGGAGTGGACCTACTCCTATCAGATACTGAGTTGTTTACCTTTGTCTATCAAAGGACAAAACAATTTTAGATGGCTTACAGAACATGCAGTAATGCAGGAATATTAAAAATTACAGAATGAGTGTTTATCATCTGTGCTTGTTTTTGGATGCTATACTGATATACCCATTTGTTAACAAGGTAAGCCCACTGGATGCACTGTCCCTGTTCAGGGGTGACTGTGGAACAAAGTCTGCTAATGTGACTTTCTCATGGTCATGCAGTAGATAAATGAGTACTAAGGGAATCAACTCTGGGTCCACAGGAAGTACGGCTCCAGTCTTAACCCTCTGTACCAACTGTCAGACATTTGGAAGGTTCCACTGAGATACTAAAGAAAACTACAGCTGTATTGTAGGGGTTCTCTCTGCTTTTTGTAGCAATCCATATAAGATCTGCAAAGCTATGGCAAGGATCATCATGGACCTCATAAATAAAGATATTGGGGACCTACAGACACTGGATCCTACCAAGTTCGGCTTTGTTAAGGGCAGATCCTGCCTCTTAAACCTGGTTGATTTCTTTGAAACAGTCACCAAGGCCATTGACGAGGGGAAGGTGGTCCACACAGCCTATCTGGACCTTGCAAAAGCCTTCAATACAATACCCCACTCGGGCATTATAGATAAGCTCACCAGCTTAAATATAAACCCCTATGTCACTAGATGGGTTGCAAACTGGCTCAAGGACAGAACCCACATGGTTAGAATTGCTGGAGCCATGTCAGACTCCAAACCAGTTATTAGTGGCGTCCCACAAGGCTCAGTCCTGGGACCTCTCTTGTTCGGTATATATTTCTCGGAGGTACAGGCTAACACGGAAGGACTGTGGCTGACCAAGTTCGAAGATGACTGCAAACTGGGCGCCATAATCATCTCTCCAGCCGACACAAGCATCCTACAAAAGGGCCTCATAGAAACAGACAACTGGTGCCAGAGCCATGGCCTCAAGCTAAACGCCAAAAAGTGTATAGTCATCCCCTTTGGCAAAAACAAAGTGCCCACAAATTACCACATAGGTGGTAATCCATTAAGTACGGAAGAAGTAATTAGGGACCTGGGGACCCAAGTTGATAGCAATCTCTCATTTGACAACCATGTGGCCAAAGTGGTTAGAAAAACATTTTATATAGCCCACCTAATCATGAAGGGATTCATATCTAGATCAGGGGAGGTCATTGTGCCTCTTTACTCATCCCTCATCAGGCCCATAATTGAGTACAATGCCCCTTTTGGGATGTACCTTACCAGACACCTGCAGCAACTGGAAAGACCCCAAAAGTACCTCACCAAGAGGATCAAAGGGCTCAAACAGATGCCATATGCTGCCCAGTTAAAGAACCTCCAGCTCTACTCAGTGGCATACCGCCTGCTCAGAGGCGAACTGTGCCTGACGTATAAAGCCATGTCCAACCTGGAATTAATGGACATGCTGCACCTCAGAAAATCCAAATCCCATCAAGCTACGCGCTCGAGAGACTTGAACCTCAGCACTGAAATAAATAGGACATGCTGGAGGGACAGATTCATAACCCAGAGGCTCCCTTCACTCTGGAATAAAATCCCAGTCCAGGTTAGGCAGGGTCCATCATTGACTCTCTTCAAGCAAACAAAATAACGAAGCTGGATACTGCTCAGGATAAAATCACGATTTAATGCCACCGAACAATAGATACAATATAAGCGCTTTCGGGCGGTTGCCCTTCATCAGATAAAAATAGTACATTTTAAAATTCCTTTTAAAACAATCACCAGCCAATCAATTTTCAATAAAATACCCGCCTTTTACTCAAAGTGGGCTTTAATGGTATAGCATCGTTTAAGCCTGGATCTCTATGCGCTGTTAACCCAAGAATCCACTTGGACTCAGCTAACTCAGTATTCAATTTAATATCACCCCCCCTATTGGTCAACTTCAAATTCACAATAACCCTAAATGTAAACTTATGTGTCGGGTTATCTTTAACATGCCTATACAAGGCATTGTGTTCATCCTTATTTCTTATGCTGAATGAATGTTGAAAAATTCTTGTTTTTAGCATCTGGTTGGTCTTCCCAACGTAAAAACTGGTGCATGAACAACATTCAGCTATATATACGACATCCATAGTTCGGCAAGTAGCCCTACCCTTAAACAGAAAAACCTTCCCATTAACGGGATGTTTAAATTCTGCTCCTTTTCTAATACTACCACAAGCTTTACAACAGCCACATGGTAACGTCCCTGCTGTCCCCTTTTTAATCCTAATATCTGTAGAGGTACTTACCTCTTTACAAAGTATGTCCTTTAAGTTTCTATTCATTTTATAAATGAAGCTTGGGCTAGGTCCAGCTAGTTCCTTTAGACTTTCATCACTAACTATGATGTTCCAATTGTTACGTATTATATTACTAACACCTTTTACATCACTGCCATATGTAAGCGCTACTCTGTGCCTATCTGATCTTACCATATTTCCTGACGGTTTCTGTTTTAAATTATATCTACAATCTAACCACGGTCTAAACCTATTGGTCCTGAGTGGTTTCATCTTCTTAATTGTAGCCCCCACCATCTTCTCAGCATAACCTCTATCGGAGAAGCATTCACCCAGATAGTCAACCTCCATTTCAAACTGTGCTTCATCTTTTACTATCCTAGACACCCTACCTATTTGGCCTTTTACCACATTAGTGAAGGTGTGCCTAGGATGCATACTGTCATGGGATAGCAGAGTGTTCCGCCAGCACTCTTTCCTATACAAACTTGATGTAAAACCATCCTTATTTTGAGTCAAACAGACATCTAAAAAGTCTATATTAATCTTCGATGTTTTTACACTAAATCTAAAAAAGGTAGTGGTGGAATGGAGATATTCTATAAAACTATTCAATTCACTACTGTCCCCATTCCACAAAACAAAGATGTCATCTACAAAACGCAAGTAGAGGAACAGATGTTTCTTCCATACGTTGTCATTAAACACAAATGACGTCTCCCAATGTGTAAGAACGAGATTAGCATAGGTATTGGCACAGGGGGTGCCCATGGCTATCCCCTGTGCCTGCCTATATGCAAAATCCCCTCCTAAAAAGACATTATTCTCTAACACTAATCCTAGCAGTTCCAGGATTAAATCTATCTTGGTGTTAGTGAAACCTTTAGTATTTAGGAGCGCCTTTACAGCAGAAGTCCCATAATCATTATTGATTATAGTAAAAAGATTATTTACATCAAGTGTGGCCATCAAGTAGTCACCTGTCAAATCCTCTTTTTTAATACTACCAATAAGGCTTAAATAATGCCCTGTGTCCTTCAAAATATGAGCTGTCTCATCCACTAACGGTCTAAGCGTTACCTCCAGCCAAATGGATATATTCTCAGTGACCCATCCCCTTCCCGATACTATCGGTCTAAGGGGTGGGTCTAGCAGACTTTTATGAACCTTAGGCAAAGCTTTAAACACTGGTGTTAAAGGCTTTTCAACAAATAAAAACTCAAATAATTGTGGGGTTATCAGCAAATTGTCATTAAGCCACCGCAACTTATTATGGACCCTGTCAATAGTCCTCCTTATATCAATTGGATGGATCCTGATGTAAGTGAGTCCATCCGATAACAAGACTCTCAATTTATTAACGTACCACTCTGTATCTAATACGACTACGGAACCTCCCTTGTCCGCTTTTTTAATAACAATGTCAGTGTATTTACCTAGATTAATCAGAGCCTGTCTCTGTTCATTTGTCAAGTTATAATACTTTTCCCTTTCATTACTTTGGAAAAACTCTACCAGATCATGATCGCATTTATTAATAAATAATTGTAGTGCTGGTGTCAAAGGCGGTACGAAACTACTTGGTTTCTTCAAATTCGACTGTGCAGCAATATTAACGCCAAATTGTTTACTTAACATCAAATTACGGCAGTAAGACATAATGTCCAAAACAACTTCCTGATAAGAACATTGTGTACTTGGAACAAAGGTCAAACCCTTATTAAGCACCACTAGTTCACATTCATTTAAACAACGTGATGATAAATTAAATACAATATTGTTATGCTTACAATCAGTCACTCTAATGTCCGTCTTTTTTTCTGAAAGTCCCGGTCGTCGCTGAGCGACCGTTTCCAGGGACCCTTCTTCTTGACTTGGACCGGCAACATATCCAAAAAATGGTTTTGTGAAGATTTAACTTTTGGCCGTGCCCCTGTCTGCAGGCCATTGTTAGCCGTTAACACATTAGACTCAATAAGTGCTTGTTCTTCAGCGTTAACCACTGGGTCTACAGAGCCGTTCGAAGCCTGTTCACAGACCACTACTGGTTCAGTGGTTCCCGTTAATGGGAAGGTTTTTCTGTTTAAGGGTAGGGCTACTTGCTGAACTATGGATGTCGTATATATAGCTGAATGTTGTTCATGCACCAGTTTTTACGTTGGGAAGACCAACCAGATGCTAAAAACAAGAATTTTTCAACATTCATTCAGCATAAGAAATAAGGATGAACACAATGCCTTGTATAGGCATGTTAAAGATAACCCGACACATAAGTTTACATTTAGGGTTATTGTGAATTTGAAATTGACCAATAGGGGGGGTGATATTAAATTGAATACTGAGTTAGCTGAGTCCAAGTGGATTCTTGGGTTAACAGCGCATAGAGATCCAGGCTTAAACGATGTTATACCTTTAAAGCCCACTTTGAGTAAAAGGCGGGTATTTTATTGAAAATTGATTGGCTGGTGATTGTTTTAAAAGGAATTTTAAAATGTACTATTTTTATCTGATGAAGGGCAACCGCCCGAAAGCACTTATATTGTATCTATTGTTCGGTGGCATTAAATCGTGATTTTATCCTGAGCAGTATCCAGCTTCGTTATTTTGTTTGTTTGAGTTGGCGTTTTCTACGACAGCTGGGTTTTAGCTAGCAAAGACCTTTTGTTTTTCTGTGACTTTGACTCTCTTCAAGAGGAATCTTGATGAATGGATGGGAGATAGTAGGTTTACCCCGGGTATCACTTCTGTGTCACTGTTAGACAGAGGCACAGTATACTAACCTCGAAAAAGGGCATAGCAAAATTCATTTAAAATGGGTGGCGAAAGCCAAACACACTCTGGCTAGGCTTATAAATGCCCTAGGGCAGATAGCCTAGTATGAACCTATGAACCTATGAACCTATAATGGAATTCCAAGAAATCTTACTTCCCCATTAAATTGCTCTGTACACCCTTTCCTTTCCAACAGCACCTCCATCATATCATTCATTACTCACAAGCCAATGGCTTCTCTTCACTGCTGTTTATGGTACATGTGGCATGATGTATGACAACATAACTTTAAAGCAGAGCGTCTTCCATGCAGGTGTCTGATTTTTCAGTTCTTCCTCAGTGCAGTATCAGTTGAACTGTTTTCCATAGAGATAAAACTTAAATGTTTACTAACTGGTGAAGAAGTTATAAAATATGTGCTACAATATTTATACCATGATCCAGTACTGGATTTGATTTCCAAGGTTCCCATGTCTTACTGTGCGACTCTGAGTAACCAAAATGTTCCTCCCTTATCAATCTTGAAAAGGGAAAGCATGTTCACTGGGCTTACCTGTTATTATTTTATTACTTATTTATTACAGTTTGATACCAGTAGCATAGATATATACATGGCAATACTACTTATTTCTTTACTTTAATTTATTAATTTGTTAGCCAGGTTAGTAAATTGTTCACTGTAGATGCTTTTCAACAACAACGTCATAATCAAGGCTCCAGTGAAATACGTATAGACCGTTTGCAGTAGCTAATCAAACACCTTGCAGTTTGTTAGGTCGGAGAATTGCTTCCCAGAAAAAAAAAAAAAAAAACAAGTAAATACAGGGAGAACATGTAAAGTCTACACACATTGTGACTGCAAGTCAGGATTTTGCCACAGGTCCTGCTGCAGTGTGGAAGAGATTTTAAACACTGAACTGCTATGCAACCCTAGTTGATTTCAACAGTCAAAGATGTATTACAGCTACTATAGTAACAACCAAAATATTGTAGAATTATGCAGTCCAGCTGTGTTTGACAATAATGGTGGATGTCACTATACAGCTCCATTGTTCAGCCTGCTCAAAATTAAATGATTATTCAAGTAACTTGTTGGACTTCAGTTTATAATAATTACTATGTAGGCTATCATAAAAAGAAAACAAAATGTTTCTTTGTGTGATTGCTAAAACCAAATCCCACCACTACATTTGCCCCGTGCACCACTTTACTAATTCACTTGCTTACAGAAAAACAGCTATTGTACTCACTTTCCTCACTTATCTAGAGGAAAATAGTTTTTTATTCAAGCATGTCCAAGGGTCAGCTCCCAGTATTCTCTCCTGTCTATCTGATGAATCTGGGCATCTTGAGGCAATGTAGAAATTGCCTCATGTACTCAGACAACCCTCTCCTCCTACCACCCAACACTACAACCTGTGAGAAATGCACTTATCTAGCCAAACTGGAGGTAAAGCTCTCTCCAATCAAGACTGAACATGACAGTCAAGAGGAGAAGGTAAACACTTGCAACACACCACACTCATCACATAGTCTCACTAAATCTACACCACCAAAATCCACACATAGAAACACAAAAACATTTGCGGAGGCTCTCAATAATAATCTGCTCAAGCAACAGAGACCTCCAAAGCAGAAAAGCAAGCAACCTCCATCCCCCAACACAACCCAAATGACACATAGCCCGCAGACTCAGTGTGCCACTCAACCACAGCCAGTAAGGCAAAACAACGTACCCAACACACTAGTTATAGATGACTCTATAGTCAGGCCCACTGATGTCCCACTCACCAGGCTAAGCAAGGAGAAGGTTGCTGTCAGCTGCCTGTCGGGTGCCAGGATCCGCCACATAACCCATGCACTCAGGTCACTCCACAACAAGTACAAATATGACTCTGTCATTGTCCATGTTGGTGTGAACGACCTCAGACGTACCTCCCTGGACTACATGAAAACAGACATGGAAGAGCTCTCCAATCTTGTAGCCCAGGCAGGTATGACCCTAGCCCTGAGTAGCATTCTGCCATCACACAGAATGATGCCAAAGTACAAGGACAAAATGATTGACTTCAACAATTGGCTAAGCTTCTGGTGCCATTCTAAAGGGATCCAGTATCTGTCTGCCTGGGATGACATGGTCGACAGACCACAATGCTTTACCAGAGATGGCCTGCACCTGTCACCTCTGGGATTCCGGATACTGGCTAAGGTTCTTGCCACCAATATAGTGCCTTTTTTAGGCAAGGTTCAAATGACAAATTCACCACCGTAGCAGGAACAGGCAAGCAAAAACTGAGGGTGATGCTACTCAATGCTAGAAGTCTAAATCTCAAAATGCACTCACTCGAGGCACTCCTTAAAATGGAGAACATCGATATCTGTGCAGTGACTGAGACCTGGTTCAAGGATCCAGAGAGCACCCGTGCACTACCAGGCTATAACTCGTACCACATTTTTCGGCCAAGTAACCTGGACTGGAACACCAAAGGTGGAGGTGTGTCCATACTCATTAAGGATATCCACACCTCCAGGCTAGTTACTCAGTATAATGCAGCTGAGGTTATCCAAGTGCAACTAACTCTGGGCAAAACTGCAATCCAAACTGTAGCTTTCTACAGATCACCCACCATGCTCCAGGATTCCCACTCCTCTTTTCTTGATGTACTGGAAAATGTTAGGGTTCAACCAAACACCCTAATAATGGGTGATTTCAACTACCCCACCATTAACTTGGAGAACTACTCATGTACCAACTCCTTCGCTCAACGCTTTCTGGAATTCATAAACTCCAATGGCCTGGATCAACTTATCCACACCCCCACCAGGGGCAACAATATCCTAGATCTAGTCATTACCAACATGTGTGACCGGTGTTCCACATCTGAAGTCAATGCCTCATTGGTCCGATCCGACCATAAGCTAATTACCCTGGATATCCACATCCTGCCCCCACCCCCCATTAAGGAAACCATGGTAAAAAATTTCTCCAAAGCCAACTTCATGCTTCTTAAGACAGAAGTGGTAAACTTCATGATACCCATGCAGATGGACAATGCAGTTATGACTACTGAATCCTACACAATTGCACTTTATAAGCACTTACATGAGTGCATGGATCGTGCTATCCCAAACAGAACCAAGACGCTCTCCTCCAAAAAAAGGAAGCCAATCTGGTGGTCCCCTGCCATAAACAAACTGTACAACAGAAGGAAGAAACTGTTGCAAAAGAGAGTAAAATCCCATGAGTGGAGGAGCTCCCTGGTCAGCCTTAGTAAGAAGCTGCGATCCCTGATAAAATCCTCCAAAGCTAGTTACAAAAACAAAATTGCCACTGATTCTAAAGACAACCACCAAGCATTCTATAGCTATGTCAAGAATCTCAATGGCAACACTCAGATTTGCTCTGAGTTACAGCACAATGGCACTAAATATACAGACCCAACTGATATTGCCAACATCGTGGCAGATAGGTTCAGTGCTAACTTTACCCCCCTCTCACCCCCCTAAAGAGCCCAGGTCTATACTGGAAGAATGCAAAGTTCCTGTAATCACGGCTGCACAGATAAAAACCACACTCTCCAAAGACAAGAACACAGCATCCATGGGACCAGACAACATCCCAGGCTGCATTCTACACAAACTACAGAATGAATTGGCACCCCACCTAAGTACCATGTTCAAGTCATAGCCTCACCTCAGGCTTTGTGTCTGCTGAATGGCGCACAGCGACGGTTATCCCACTCCACAAGGGGGAGCTACCATGGACCCCAGGAACTACCGCCCCATTAGCCTGACGAGCCTGGTCTGCAAAGCCATGGAACATATCATCATGGAATTTATAAACAAAGACATTGGTAATCTCCAAACTCTGGACCCCACCCAGTTCAGGTTTGTAAAAGGCAGATCATGTCTCCTAAACCTGATAGACTTCTTTGAAGCAGTCACCAAAGCCGTAGACAAGGGTAAGGTGGTTCACTCAGCCTATCTAGATCTTGCCAATGCTTTTGACACCATCCCCCACTCTAGAATTATAGATAAACTCACTAAAATAGGTATAAATCTTTATGTCACAAGATGGGTTGCCAACTGGCTCACTGACAGAACCCACACTGTGAAAGTAGCAGACTCCAAATCTGACTTCAGACCAGTGACAAGTGGAGTACTACAGGGTTCAGTCCTAGGTCCTCTCCTGTTTGGTATCTACTTCTCTGAAGTACAGGCTAACACAGAAGGTCTTTGGCTAACAAAGTTCACAGATGACTGCAAACTAGGAGCCATAATCGAAACGCCAAACGATGTGGACATCCTACAAAAGGGCCTCAGTGAGATAGATGCCTGGTGTCAAAGCCATGGCCTCAAGCTCAATGCCAAAAAGTGCATTGTCATCCCCTTTGGTTAAAACTCTGTACCCATGAACTACAACATAGGCGGAAGTATACTTAACACCGAAAGTGTGATAAGAGACCTTGGGACACAGGTGGACAGTAGTCTCTCCTTTGATAATCACATCGCCACAGTAGTCAGGAAATCCTTCTACGTGGCACACCTCATCACAAAAGGATTCTCTTCCAGAAAAAAAGAGGTCATTGTTCCCTCTACTCATCACTCATTAGACCCATTATAGAGTACAACGCCCCTTTTGGTATATACCTCACAAGACATCTACAACAACTGGAAAGGCTGCAGAAATACCTCACAAAGAGGATTACCAGCCTCAAACAGATGCCCTATGCAGACCGTCTCAAAAAACTCCAGCTTTACACCGTCACATATCGCCTACTCAGAAGTGATCTCTGCCTAACATACAAAGCTGTGTCAAACCCAGAGCTGTTGGACATGCTCCACTTAAAGAAATCCCAATCCCTCCGAGCTACACGCTCTAGGGACCTAAACCTTGTCATCACAATAAACAGAACATGCTGGAGGGATCAATTCCTGTCCCAGAGACTTCCCATACTCTGGAATAAACTACCTGTCTATATCAAACAAAGCTCAGCTCCTCATTAGCACTCTTCAAGAAAAATCTTGATGATTGGATGGGAAATAGGAAATTCACCCCGGGGATCACCTCTGTGGCTCTGCTCGACAGTGGCTCAGGACAATAATTTTCTTGGGTTACAAAAGCCAGGGTATCTTTTTGGCTGGGCTTGTATAGGCCCCTGGGCTGATAGCCTAGTACCTACCTATGAACCTATGAACCCTAACCTGGCCCCTACCCTTAACATGGCAATTTAACTTACAAAAATGATTTCTATGCAACCAAAAAACATGCACTTACTTTCCCCAATTGTACTTCCACCTTTTGAATCAAGATGCACGCGATCATACATCCACTCGAAACATCCATTCAATCTGATATGGATGCCCTGTACTCTGTTGACAAAAAAGCTAGTCAACAGAGTGCCATTGATATATACTAAATAAAAATAATATTTTACAAAACTGAAACAAATCTTAACAGTAGAAACACCAGTTTGATCCCTAAATGACTGGAATCGACTTTCATGCAGCCCTTAAAATATAACTTAAAGTGGGACCACTGCAACTAACAGTCGTTTCTTGACTGATTGGCTTGAAGTGTATTGTCAGAATCTGAGTGCATCATGGTACATGATGAGTTAACTGTCACAATGCACCTTGCCTTACTGATTATTTATTCATTTGGACTGTGTTTTTAATAAAAAGCTTTGGTAAAGTTTTCTTCAAACCATGACCCAAATAAATTTAGTGTTTCTCTTGCAGATGTCACCTTAAGGATCTCTTCTACAGTTTAATGGATGCAGTTGTGCGCCGAGTGACGACTTCAGGTGCATCTGCATTTAACTCCTACTGATAATTCTAGGCATCAAATATTGCTTATTCATATTTGCATCAATAATTCCAAAACCATCATAGAAAAATATATGGTAGCAGTTGTACGAAGTATAGCTCCAGACCACATAAAATAAACCAAGAACTTTAATATTCGGTAAGCGCTGAAGTACCTAGAAAATAGTGATATATATTATGTTTAATAGGAAATAATCCCACTTAGTAAGAACACTATAGAATTTTACCCAACCTGTCGTAAAATCATTTATCCAGATATGTTTGTAAATATGGGCTATCTATTATAAGACTGCTTAAAACAAGATTTGAGTATTTTATCTTACTTTATGAAATACCATATGTTTAATATATTTGAGGATAGAGTTTATCCATTATAAAGCAGTCATATTGTCTGTGTATAATACGTTTATTACACAAATAGTATGATGTGAGTGATTATTTGTACGGTGCATATTTTTACAACTATGCATAATCTATTTGCTATATTAGAATCACCTTCTCATTCTATATACGATATCTGTAAGCGTTCTATCATATAGATGTATTGTATAACTATAACTATACACATAGAGTTATATCATTGTCACCTCACAGTAAGATGTTGTCCTGTTCGATTCTCAGCTAGAGCGTCTTCTGTGTGGAGACATGCGTGAATGGGCGTACCTTCTTTGAAGGTTGTGCATCAAGTACGGCAACTCGGCACGTAAAAATCTACTGCCAATCATTAGTGGACCGGAGTTCCGCTGTGGTGACCCCTAACCGGGAACAGCCGAAAGACACAACAACAACGCATAGAGTTATATCTATTTAACATATATACTCATACCAAAGCATCTATCCATCTTTAAACAGCTATTGGAAAACCTTATTTATATAAAGGACACTATATCTAAAGTATTATATAGCTGTATAAAAATGCTTTTGGGAAATAGCAATATAATGCCCCAAGTGTCATATTAAGTATATATTGGGGGTCTATATGTAGGACAAGAACATGTAATAAG
This sequence comes from Protopterus annectens, assembly GCF_019279795.1. Taxonomy (NCBI): domain Eukaryota; kingdom Metazoa; phylum Chordata; order Ceratodontiformes; family Protopteridae; genus Protopterus; species Protopterus annectens. The sequence goes on from NC_056726.1 coordinate 1,425,999,412, forward strand.
TCCTGTTTTTTATACAAACTGGTGACATATATATTTGCACCAAATTGCCTATATATATGTATTGAACTATTATTATTCATAGAATATATATTCTATGGTTTGAATGGGTTACCCAGAGGTATAGAGTTAAAGTTATGTCTATTATACTTGTTTGAAGTTGAGCCTTGATGTATCCATAAAATGTGTCGAGTGTTTATGTTATATATATTTGACTGACATATGAAAGACAGAAATGCAACAGTATGATTTGTTTCTATGGGGAAAAGCATAAAACTTCCTTGTTTAAAACTGCTTACATATATGAATTTGTGACTTGGTGTATTCTAAATCATTTAGCAATGATATATATTTTATAATACTTGGTTGTCTATTGTAATTAAATGAACAAAGTGGGAAGAAGTAAACGGAGCATCTGTCGAATGTGATGACGTCATTGTGCATGCACAGAGGCGCTGCAATGACGACTAACACACTTTTTTAATTTCTAACATTTCTAACTTTTGGAAATGGAATATAACACAATGAGGGTGTAATATAAGTATATCTTAAGTGGAACACACTCGCTGGACAAGTTTAATAGTTGACAATGTGATGGGAAGAATTTGAGTTTTAAAATGGAGTTTGAACACATGGCATGGGTAACTTGCTTGCATTTTAAACTGCAGCTCTGTTTACACTGGTAGAAGTATAAGGAATGTATAGAAGGTTAGACCTAGATTTGTTATTGCAATAATTTTTAAGTAACAGCATATATCTGAAGCAAAGCAGATAACATAGAGCAACATAATTCTAACAAAGAATATATAATGAATAGAGACTTTCAGTATCATTGTTGTTTAAATAATGATGCTTAGCGTAATATATTGCATTTGACATGTTGCTGATAGAAGCAATGTTCTGAAATGTTTCCAAATATTAAATGCTTGTAGATGCCTATGAATGCTTTGACTGCTGAAACAGACTTTTAACGTGCTATAAGTACTGTATTTTAAAAGTAATACTATGCAATGTAGATGAATGTACTGATGCTTTTAAAAGAGTATGTGTCTATAGTAGCTTGATTGACTGGGAGTGGTCTTTCATGTTAATGAGGTATACAGGGACAGCTTTATAAACCTCTTTGTGTGTGTTTTTATATTTGTATATGGTCTGAAGAAGCCACGGACAGTGTTGAAAACGCTTACCGAATATTAAAGTTCTTGGTTTATTTTATGTGGTCTGGAGCTATACTTCGTACAACTGCTACCATATATTTTTCTTTGCTGCTACCTTTACTTGTTTGGTGGACAGTTTACGTTTATCAGCTGGTTGTTTGCCTGTTTCTTGTAATTCCAAAACCATACTATGTACAAGTTTTACAAGATTTCATCTTAAAGCTTACACAATGGCAAACTCAACTCCATTAATATTTTACCTCTGTCTAGTACATGTAAATAGATATTAACTGTTGTTCTATGATATTAATTTATATAGATATAATTCTCACATTTTTTCTAAATATCTCAACATCCAAGTAACACAGATGGAGCTCCTTAGTCTCATATGAAATGTCTCAGCTGGATGAATAAAATGCTACTAACAGTATGTATGTAACTTGAGTGATTGCTGAAATACTGTAAATTGTTTACAAAATATTACAAATGTAATAACTACTGTGTTTACTGTGTCTTACAAAATTTGGTTTAAGACCTACAACCTAAAGAATACCACCACTATAAAAATAGTTTGTGCTGAATAGTTTGCCATTTATACTTCTTTCATAACCCCTATGATTACAGGGATATGAACATTTGTTTTGAAATGTGAAGACATAATTTGATTATATCAAAAGGCTTAGGCTCCGCCCATTGAAAGTTGCATTGCAAACTTCCTGAGCTCCATTGGAGTGAATGAGTTAAAGTCTATGGATGTATTTCATACTTTCCTTGAGTTGAGGTCAGTGAGGTTAAATATCATCTACAACTTTCAGCGGTATCAATACGGGGAAAACAATTTGAACGAGTGCTACTTTAAGTGAATGTCAGAGGAAAAACATTTTCCAGTCAGGAGAAAATGTTATTTGGTGCTTTATGTGCCATATAGGGTGGTGCTAAAAAGTAAGTCATAGAGTGTGACAGCTTTAATAATGTCTGCTTGAGGCTCACTTTTCCCTTTGTCATACCTAAAATGAAAGACTTGCTCAAGACAGACACATATAACTATGTGTTATCTGCTAGTCTGATTAGCAAATTGTAAACCAGATGATTTCAGTTAATTTGGACTTGTGTCATCAACTAGTAATAAATGGAATGTCCAGTAAGACTGTGAGATATTGAAAGCATAGCCTGTTATTTTCCCATCTAAATTTAAATATTTTGGAATGTTTAGCTACAATTGCATTTATATGCATTTCTCAAAGATATTATCCAGTAATGTCTGACTTCTGATACAAAATGGGTAGCTTGCTGTTTAATATGTCATAAGACGTAACCTGTTAAGGAAAAATAACCACAGAAGCAAATTGAAATGCATCTGTTTTAACCATTTGTTAAAGTGATACCATTGGTAATACAGATATCTTTCATCTACTACTTAAAATGTTTTATTGCCTGACTTGTGGCAAGGCATGCTCTATTAATAGATTTTTAGATTTATTGTTCCAGGGCAAGTTCCCAGAAGTCTTATGTAGGTCTAAGACCCAGAATGAACTTTCATTTAGAGAGGAAACTATATCTACTCTTGAACTCATAGGAGATGGGCAAACCTAAGCTCGGCGGTAATGTCAGCTGGTTAAGTTTCCTTCCTTGATGAGAACTATTCTGTCTATACAAAAACTTTTGCTGATGTATTCACCTGACATTCTGCCTGGGATGGGTTTAAGCTGCCTCTTGCAGTGCATTCAGCTCTGACAAACTGATAAGATAATAAACAAAAGAAAAACAAATTCTTAGTATATAACTAAAAAAATATGCAGTTAGGCAAACGGTATGTACTGCATGAGCTACTGTGCAATTAATGCTGATGTTGACGAGCTGAATTTACAAAAAAAATACTGCTGCTTCATCCTGGTGTATGACTTAATGACAGCGTCACTCAAATGGCAAGCTTTCTCTCCTCATCTAAAAGATTGCTTTCCCTTTCTTTTAGTTTATCCTCAAGAATGCTGCATTGCTCTTTTTTGGCTGAAATTGATTTTGCAGTATCTCTGCACACCATTTTGACTTTATTTTGCTTTTAAAATTGCAGGCAGAGACGTAATTAGATTGCAGACTTTTAAGACCATAAAAAACAAAATGTGTCATCTCATTATTGATTGTAGCTACAGGGTCAATAAGTTTAAACAGATTTTTATATTTTATATAATATAGATATATCTATATATATATATATATATATATATATATATATATATAGACAGATATAATGTAATCTATATATCTATCTCCCTAAATATATCTATCTATCTATCTGTCTATGTATCTATCTATCTATATATACACCTTCTTGATCACACAATTGGGAGGAAAGAAGAAACCTTCCATCAGGGGAGACTGTGTTGGTTTTCCTGACATATAACCAATGTTTCATGGAGACTAGTCAGTGGTACAGAGTAACACATGAGTGTGTGTGTGTGTGTGTGTGTGTGTGTGTGTGTGTGTGTGTGTGTGTGTGTGTGTGTGTGTGTGTGTGTGTGTGTGTGTGTGTGTGTGTGTGTGTGTGTGTGTGTGTGTGTGTGTGTCTGAAGGATGAAGCAAACATATCATCATATTATATGTAGGAATGTGCACATATGTCCAGGCATCATGACATTACATGGCCTACTCCTCAGGGAAGCCACGAAGGAATCCAGAAATGCTTCTGGAAGAGTATTGTACTGGATCACATCATTATCAACCACATCTACTCAAATGATAGGTAATTGCTATTCCAAATTTTGGTTCAGGCAGGCAGTTCTAGTGTCATTGGGGGTATATTATATAAACAGGATATCAAAAGATAGGAGGAGGGGCACAGGTGACAGCAGCTAGTCAAACCTGCAGTTGGGGGGGGGGTGTGTGCAAAAATTGAAAAAGAAAACAGAAAGAAAGATATGCAAAACCTGCAGCATAGCAAATACAGTATATATATATATATATATATATATATATATATATATATATATATATATATATATATATATATATATAATGTGCACACACTGTCAAACAAATAATTTTGAGCAACATGAAATACTACAATGCAAATGCTTATGTTTGCTTTTTTACCAAATGCATAAATACATTAATTTTATATATTAAAGCATGACACATACAGACTGAAGTTGAAAGACATGTGCAGCATACTAAAATTATTGTCTGTTACATAAATCCTAATACATTGTCCAGACAAAGGAATGTGGGTTATGAAAACACAACCTATCAGACTATGGAGTAGCAGTGTACTATACAATTACAGGTGAAGCAGTAGATCAGGAATGAGTAGAATAGTCACGTGACAAACACATCCCATCAACATGCTCATGCTGTAACTCATCAAAGGTGCCATAGTCCAAATGACAGCATGGGATACAGTAATGTAATTGCACAGGAAACACTAGTACCAAGTAAAGGACAGGACATGCATGCATTAAACGAGAACTGTGACACTGACAAATTTTTGAATGACTCCAAGAATATTAATGTTCAGTACATATGAGTTTCTTTAACCCACCACAAAGCAGACACCCCAAGAAGAGACCCTTCTGATGATATCACACCTGAAAAAAAATGGAAATTTCATATACTCCATGGATGGCATAAACTGTATTTAAAGATGATTTGGCAGTAGCCCTGCTGAAGATGTTAGGCCTACATCTGACCCAGAAAGGGATTACACACCGCCAGGTGACATTCAGTTTCATTTATGCCATGCTCAGCATCATGCATTTAAAATGATGAGCAATGCATTAGAAGATCCATCTTATGACCTGTGAAGATGGAGAGGAATATGTACAACAAGGGAATATGTTAATATACTCAGGGTGAACCTCTCTAGTGCTGTCGTGTAACGTGTGATGCCTGGGAAGGTTTGTCTGGTGACCTGTGATGAAAGGCAGGAATATACCATATCTTGGAATATCCAACACAGTTCTACCACACCACACTACGGAGACTTGTGACTGGTTTTTACGATTAAGTGCTTTCATTCTTTATTTGCATTCAGATTTTTACAATTAAGTGCTTTCATTCTTTATTTACATTCAGATTTTTACGATTAAGTGCTTTCATTCTTTATTTACATTTTTACGATTAAGTGCTTTCATTGTTTATTTACATTTTTATGATTAAGTGCTTTCATTCTTTATTTACATTCAGAATATGTAGAATGAAAGCACGTAATCATTAAAATGGATCACAAGTCTTCTTAGTTTGGTGCAGTAGAACTGTTTTGGAGTTTCTGGTTTATTTGCTCTACGACATTTTTTGGGACTATGTTATGCATATCCATGATCACTATCACTATTGCCATTGTGAAGAAACGGTTATGTAAAGCAGGATAAAAAGGAATCATGCCTTACATCACTAGTTAGTAAAAACAAATTCCAGAAACCAAATACAGTAGCCATAGCTGCATGCGTATTGTGCATTACGTAACATTTGCCTTTTGTGTAACTAACCCACATCATAGTTGCAGTACTTCTCTAATGCACACACTACCAAGAACACAATCTTCATGCATGACAGTAGCTAGTAATGGAAGGCGGGCCATATACACACAAACATGAGATCAGAAGAGCAGACCAGTCTCAGTGTACTGAATACAAATCGGATGGTGTGCATCATGGTGATAGCGAAAAATACATTTTCTCCAAGTATCCTAAAAGTTCTACACTGTATTACATAACACACAAACAAAATGGAAAGGTAATGGAAAATGCAAAGGCAATCATGACCGCTGTGAACATAGCATGGTGTAATGATAATACTTTCTGTTCATAATATGTAATGAACAACTGGCATTTTGAATTATTTAATCTGCTAAGCAATTCTCTTTGAGATCACCTTACACGTGAATGCATTACAAACCTGCAGTGTAGAAGACAGACTTTTTCAAAAGCATTTTGACAAAAGGTATAAATTAGATGAAATTTTATGGTATAACAGAGGTTTTGCCAAGGCAGTAGCCCAAAATACAAAACACCAGCGGAAAACGGGAGTAGGAGAGGATGCAAGAAGGACAACTGAAGCAGCATATCACCCAGTATTAGGCAAAATGGTGAGAAGCTGTTGTTTGGGTTACGTAAGTGGAAAAGCTTTCTTTTTTGTAATAGAATAGAATGGAATAGAAATTTTTCAGAGAGATGCAATACTAGAGTACAGGATGAGAAACAAGCATGAGGGATAGAGCTAGCAAGGTGAATCAAAGAAAAGAAGGTGAAGGATGCAAAAATAAAGTGAATCCATAGGACAATGCAAAACCAGTATGGGTAATACACACTGTAAGGGACATCACAATTTAGAGATGCATGAAAAACAGGATGAACATATGGGGTTTGAAAAAAAATGCACCACATGCTGGGTACAGATAACAGAAAAGAGATAAGGTTTACAGAAGGGGATGTTAAGGGGTGCTGCCAACAAACTTACATTAGCACATGTTCAGGTTAGGGAACTAAGCCAAATTTGGCATCAGTATCTACACAAAATCCAGCACTACCATCTGTGTGAGCACTCATATACATTTTTATTGCAACTAATTCCTGTGTTTTTAAAGGTACAGGAGGTTGCTTAGCCCAGATGGCAGAGGCCACAGTACTTTAATAACCTCCTCCATATTTCAGTTCTCCTCATTCTGAGCAGTTGATAATCTCTCTTCTGAATGTCACTAGAATGCAGGGCTTTATGGTTGAGACCCAGTGGAAAATGAGGTCTCCCTCTAAATGGGACATCCTGCAGGTGGGGGACTTAATGAAAACTCAACAGCAGCAGAAAGACCTAATGGTAAGTGGGTGGCCCATGTCTGGCATATAATGGGAGCTCACTCAAAAATACTCTGTGAACTTCAGTCTACACCCTGATAATGCTCATAATACAATGCAACATGGTATAAAACGTTATACAACAAGATGGCCCTTTACTTACCTGTGAAATCCGTTAAGGTTTTGCACTTATTTACTATGATACTGCTAACAGAATGACATCATTTATTGCACCTGCTGTGCTGGACATACCTTTCAACTTCTTTGCTGAAGAATTCTGAAAAAAGTCAAAGATAATGGGGGGGGGGGCAGGGTAAAGGCACAATGTCAGAAACAATTTTTTAAATATTACTGTAATTCATCTAAAAAAGTAAATGAAACAATGGATTTTGCATCAACATGCATTTTCTGAAAAATAAGTATGAAACCCTAATGACTGCCAGTATTGAATGACTGCAATACTCAGTGATCTACTAAAAAATCAAAACTTGTATGAGGCAAGGAAAACATTTGAGGCAAAACCATAGAAATTCTCCAAATTCTGACAAAGATGGAAGGTACAAGAAGAACTCTGTAACTGAGGTAGACAACAGACTTGTGTGAGGAGCTCTCCTTAACATGGATCAGTGTTCTTACCTCTCTGTTCAGGTCATTCATATTGAAATCCAAAGACCCTATACCTATGAGCCTTGTTACATTGATATAGCATGCTGAACTGTAAAGTCAACTCGTTCTTCAAGTGCATGCTATCCACACTGGAGCCTGTGCAATTTTTGGTTAATCTAGCTTTCCTTACTGGGAATTATTAGAGTGTAAAATTATCCAAAATGTACATGAGTTGTATTCCTTACAAAAAACTAACTTTTTGATGAACATTGCATTTATATCTAAGCAGGTATACATTTATCATTGATTTATAAGATATCAACTTAGTGTACCTGTCTGTAGCCATAACATTTCTGTAATGCAATACATGCAGACCACTTAACACAACAAAAAGCCTCAGTGGAATGCTAACCTATGTACAGTCGTGAAGTACATCTGGTAATAGCTATATTTAAATGCAGCAGTAAACAGCCTTTGCTGTATATTGCTTATACTGGTGTGATCTACTCAGTAGCAAATTCTGGAGAATCCCACAATCTATTGACATTAGTACCAGTTATGTGTGGCACACCCCAGTAGGTGTTCTGTATTCTGCTACTCCACCACATTGCATGTAACCAGCATCATAACAGCCCTAGCTGCCACTGCTTAGCATGATTATTAGTGATATAACATTTGGGTGACTATTTATCCTAGGTCCTTCTCTGAGCATATTTGGAGCACATACTTGTAAAGATTTCCATTTATATTTCCACCTCATCCCAGGTTACTGCTCCCATAGTACTTTACCTTGCAGCAGTATATATGCTAGGTTTTAACAACCACAGAGATGGCATGTTACAAGGCTTGTCAGATCATTTTTGATCAGTGTTCCCCTTGATGACTACGTTCCTTGTTTTGACATTGTCTACAAAAGATATATATATATATATATATATATATATATATATATATAGTATATTGTTTTATTTTAGTCTTGAAATATCCAAAACAAACAAGCTAAAGAAAGATGGACCCCTCCCCAATCCACTGAGAAATGTCCTTTATCATTTTTGTCCTTTCTGACATCTCTGCCATTCTGTATTCCCAATACTATAGCCAGTTCTTCTTACAGGTTACCATTCTGAGTCCTGCTGCCAATCAGATTTCTCTACTGTACTTTGCCAAATGTCTTGCCAAAACTGAAGTAAACAATATCAAAACAGATTGGGTTACCTATCATAGTCAGAAAATCGGAACATATATGTGCGCCCCCTCTCACTACAGAACCTATGCTGACGTCTAACCAGCCTCCCATTGCTTCCATAAGCTCCACTATACTAAACTATAAAATCTTCTTCACTACTTTACCAAGGATAGGGGTTTGGGTTACTGTTTTGGAGCCCAATAACAGTCTTCAGAACCATCTCTTGTGTAGCAGTACAACTGAGGCAATTTTCCATTCATTTAGCAAACATTTTCTTAGCATAAATGATATAGCATAGATAGTAGTCCCCAACTGCATCTGTTAACTCTGTATGTATACTTCAGTAAAAAGTGTCTTAACACCTGCATCTTTTCCTCTGTGGCCCTTCATTGTTTGGCCACCTCCTTTTAATATGTCCACATTCGTGAATTCTTTCTCCTTCTTTTCCCCATATCCCTTAATACCCCAGGACCCTTTTTGTTTTTCTTCCTTGAAGATTATATGGAAATACTCTCACAGCAACCTTACTTTCTGCTTCTTACCCACTGTTCCAGTCCTTACCTCAACAATCTCAACTGTATCCATTTCCTGACTTGTACAATATCCTTCACCTATAAAGCTATATCATTTGCTTCAACACCAGAATTTATCAAGTCACATCTTAATCACAGAGAGTTTCTTTGTCTGGTTTCCTTATATGTCCGAAGTTTTCTCTCCTTGCTCATAACTTATTTTTATTATTTATTATTAGCGCTATTTTATTCTCTTTTGTTTACCTACACCAGCTACATAATTCCTAAACTTATTTTTGTATTTGGTGACTGGGGTAAGGCACTAATTTATATGGATCTTTCCCAAATTCAGCACAGGACCCATTGTCTGGTTAAGTGACAAAGTGACATGCACAAAGTCAAACAATAGACAGATGGAGGCTGGGTGATTTAGACTCTAGTTCAGGGTTATGAGACAGCTGTAGTCTATCACATCAATAAGGAGGTGCAAGGCAATAGAAAGTAATTCCAGATGGGTGCCAGTCAATCACAGAATTAACAGTCTGCCATCTAAATGAGACTTAAAAATAAATGTTCTGTGCAGAAAATTTTAGCTCAGCATTTCTCTCACATGACAACTTTAATCATTCTGTTCCAAAACTCATTCTTTAGGCATTTTTGCAATCCTGTCATAATGCTCAGTTCTACCATTTACCTTTTTTAATAAATTTACATGTTTCTAATTATTTTATTGATTTTTTATATACATGAACAAATGCATTAACACAATGAAACAAACAACTACGTACACGTCTGCATCAGTACTTGCTGTATACATTACTAAAATTCATCAAACTGCCATACGTTGATCATAGAACGTACATTACTATTTCTCTAAGTTCAGTTTTATCCATTAATTATATTATGCCATTGTTTTGTTTGTTTTCATCATAAAAGTAGGCATTTCTTTATATTACACAACAATGACAGGATTTATAAATTCTATAAATGAAGGTGTAGTCTCTTTTTTTCCACTTCTTTAAAGTCATTTTCCTGGCTATTCTTAATACGCTCCATAGAACTGGGAATTGAGACTTGAGTACAGAACAGAGAACTGGATCATTACTGACTACACAAGTTTAGTTAATATAAATTTACCAGGCAACTGTGTTTGCAGGAAATGTTGGGATAAATTCATAAAGTAAAGCTAATAAGGCTTTCTGGAGGAGAGACCTATGCTAATAAGTTATGTGTTCTCTCCCTAGAACCACCTCCGGGAAGACATCTACATGGCCAAGTGAATCAAGAAAGCCCTTGGTGGTCACCCCCACCACATTGCAATACCATTCACAGCAAAGACTATACTCAACCAAGCCATAATAAACAATAATTTAAAATGTGATTCCCATATGATTCCCCCCCTGACATCTCGGATGCTCAGGTAAGAGCCGCCCTCTCCAAAGCAAAAAACACAGCATCAATGGGACCAGACGGTGCCCTGGGCTGCGTCCTACATGAACTCCAAGAAGAGCTAAACCCAAACATAAAACTAGTGTTCAATCTCAGCCTTACTACAGGATATGTACCCAAAGAGTGGTGTACAGCAACTGTGGTCCCTCTCCACAAAGGTGGTGCCTCAACAGATCCTGGAAACTATCGCCCCATAAGCCTGACTAGCTTGGCCTGCAAAGCTATGGAAAGGATAATCATGGACCTCATAAATAAAGATATTGGGGACCTACAGACACTGGATCCTACCCAGTTTGGCTTTGTTAAGGGCAGATCCTGCCTCTTAAACCTGGTTGATTTCTTTGAAACAGTCACCAAGGCCATTGACAAGGGGAAGGTGGTCCACACAGCCTACCTGGACCTCGCAAAAGCCATCGATACAATACCCCACTCGGGCATTATAGATAAGCTCACCAGCTTAAATATAAACCCCTATGTCACTAGATGGGTTGCAAACTGGCTCAAGGACAGAACCCACATGGTTAGAATTGCTGGAGCCATGTCAGACTCCAAACCAGTTACAAGTGGCGTCCCACAAGGCTCAGTCCTGGGACCTCTCTTGTTCAGTATATATTTCTCGGAGGTACAGGCCAACATGGAAGGACTGTGGCTGACCAAGTTCGCAGATGACTGCAAACTGGGTGCCATAATCGACTCTCCAGCCGACACAAGCATCCTCCAAAAGGGCCTCATAGAAAGAGACAACTGGTGCCAGAGCCATGGCCTCAAGCTAAACACCAAAAAGTGTATAGTCATCCCTTTGGCAAAAACAAAGTGCCCACAAATTACCACATAGGTGGTAATCCATTAAGTACAGAAGAAGTAATTAGGGACCTGGGGACCCAAGTTGATAGCAATCTCTCATTTGACAACCACGTGGCCAAAGTGGTTAGAAAAACATTTTATATAGCCCACCTAATCATGAAGGGATTCACATCTAGATCAGGGGAGGTCATCGTGCCTCTTTACTCATCCCTCATCAGGCCCATAATTGAGTACAATGCCCCTTTTGGGATGTACCTTACCAGACACCTGCAGCAACTGGAAAGACCCCAAAAGTACCTTACCAAGAGGATCAAAGGGCTCAAACAGATGCCATTTGCTGCCCGGTTAAAGAAACTCCAGCTCTACTCAGTGGCATACCGCCTGTTCAGAGGCAATCTGTGCCTGACGTATAAAGCCATGTCCAACCCGGAATTAATGGACATGCTGCACCTCAGAAAATCCAAATCCTATTGAGCTACACACTCGAGAGACTTGAACCTCAGCACTGAAATAAATAGGACATGCTGGAGGGACAGATTCATAACCCAGAGGCTCCCTTCACTCTGGAATAAAATCCCAGTCCAGGTTAGGCAGGATCCCTCATTGACTCTCTTCAAGAGGAATCTTGATGAGGGGATGGGAGATCCGGATATGACTTCTGTGTCACTGTTAGACAGAGGCACAGTATACTAACCTCAAAAAAAGGGCATAGCAAAATTAATTTAAAATGGGTGGCGAAAGCCAAACACATTCTGGCTAGGCTTATAAATGCCCTAGGGCAGATAGCCTAGTATGAACCTATGAACCTATAATATCCAAATAACAATCAAAAAGACACAGCAAAGCTCCGCCTGTTGTATAGAGCTAAACATTTACTCACAGATAAAGAAAGAGAAACAACTTACTTACTCACCATACCATTATACGCATCTCAAATCTTCACAAACTTGCCACCACTCCACAGAAAAAAACTTGAACAATGTTCACACAGATTTCTTCTGGCAACTGGCAACTAATATTGTGCTTTGTCAATTATGTAGGAGGTTGGATTCTCACCCTGGGAAACTCATGTGTGCGCGTGTGTGTGTGTGTGTGTGTGTGTGTGTGTGTGTATATGTATCTGGGGGTAGGACTTACTCACCATACTATTATACACCTATCAAATCATCACAGACCTGCCACCACTCCAGAGAACAACATTTTAACAATGTTCACACAGACTTCTGGGCACTGGCAACTAATACAGTTATCAATTATATAGATACATAAGCTGATTCTCACAGTGGGAAACCTGTGTGTGTGTGTGTGTGTGTGTGTGTGTGTGTGTGTGTGTGTGTGTGTGTGTGTGTGTGTGTATGTGTGTGTGTATATCTGGGGGTAGGATAGTGAAATGTAACTAACAGTTCAGTATCAAAGGGGCTATATCCACTTCCACTGAGGTAAACACATTTATAACAGAATTACAAAGTTTGCTGCAAATTCATTGTTCACCAATGAAGTTCATAGGTTAGTATTAGGCTAACTGTCCTTATGAACTATTTTAAGCCTATCCAATTACCCCATGCGAGAATCAAACCCTGCACCTTTTGTCTGTAATGTAAACACCTCACCCATTATGCTACATCTTCTGGCTTCTAGTTTCTAGTAGTCCACAGTTTAATATACAACCCAGGGAAATGCCTAGCCCTTAAAATATGATCCAGTACTATAACATAAACAGAAATATATGATCCAAAGATAAATATCTAATTACCATAAATACATCTCTGAATACAGCAGGAGATGCACTGTGCTCTAGTATGTCTCTAAAATTTAAAATCTATCCTCCCCCCAAGCATACTAAACAAATACAAACTTTTAAATGAGATCTTAAACAGCACCTAAGACAATCCTGGTCCTCCAGTGTTCATCCCCTGGATAAAATGTGGACATACTCTCAAACAACTGATCTTATGCAACACAAAAAGCTGCAATGTAAATGCATATCTGTCTATCTATCTATCTGTCTATCTATCTATCTGTCTATCTATCTATCTATCTATCTATCTATCTATCTATCTATCTATCTATCTATCTATCTAATACCTGCACATGTATAAATACATGACTTTTATATGTAGACACTTACATGTTAGGCTTTCTTCCTGTATGTGGCCTGTATATGCATTGTTATTTGTCATGTAAAGCTTATATAGTATATTATTTTTGCTGTTATTTATTATGTAGAGCTTTTCTCCCCAGGCCTGCGCTGAAAAGGGGTTCTCATGCCCAGTCAGACTGCCTGGTTAACAAACGCAAAACAAAATAAAAGAGTCAAAATTACTTTTTCCCTCTGAAAGAAAGATTATTAATCTTGCTGTAAATAAAAAGTGGCACTTAATACCACATTTTAGTACCTTTAGTAAGTATACCTCCTTTTTTCCCATTACTTTCTTTGAATTGCCATTGTCAGATCTGATGACGGAATTATCCGTTTTTAGAAAGAGATTTTCCCAATCAGTTCTAATAGCAAGTTCTTTGTCAAGATATAAGATACATTTGAGAGTCATACACCTGAAAGTAGCCAGCACCATGGCATGGAGGAATAAAGTCCTGATATGGCCCAGGTGACCTGGGCTCAAGTAGTGGCATGGGTGCCCAAGAATTTGGCATAGAAGGATGTGGATGCTTACCCCAAAGGAAGGGAGGGACACTCATCTTGGTGCTCTATGAGGGGAGGCATTGTCCATGAAAAATGGAGTAGTCCTCAAATGATTCCAGGATGGGCATAAGGCAGGGGAAATGACAAGAGGGTAGTTCATAACAAGAAAATCCCTTCCTCCCACAAAAGCAATTGCTGCCAAAATCCCCCAGGATACCTTTATGTTTCATGTTGACCCCAGACCAAGAAAGTTGATGTTAGTCTGTGGCATCAAGGGAGGGGCCAATAGTCCTGGCAATGGATGAGGCACTGCAGTACAAGACTGAAATTAATGAAGCAAGGAGGGAATGGAACAACAAATGTAGACCTGGGAGGGACTCCTTCCTTAGTTGGAGATGTTTTGCGAGAGATCTAAGGGCTGTCTCTATCCTATATGGCAAGCAGGTTTAACACTTTTGGAATTCAGCTGGTGAGGAAATAAAACATATTTTCCCTTTTATTTTCTCAGTTACACTAAGTATTATCACACTATTTCTTGTCTCCAAATTTTCTAGGTCTTCCAACTTATCCAGCAAAAAAGTAGTTGTGATTTTCTTGCTCACCCAATCTTCCTTTAATTTCAGTTAAACTTGTTTCTTTACTGTCTATATGAGTATTTTGTTGTTGGATCATAGTTTTTAGAAGTTCAGACTGTTTGTTCATATTCCCTAATGTAACACAATATACCTTGTTATTCATAATGTCTTTTTAAGTACAATTCTTGTACAGATGACAATATCTTCTCAATTCGTAGGATTATAGGCGTATACTAGGCTAGCAACCACGTTGGACTTTATAAGCCTAGCGGTGCAACCCAAATGTGTTCTACAAGTTATATGTTTTAGATGTTTATATAAGGGTGATTGTTGGTTACAGCATGATTTACTGACTACCTCTGCCCATCACAGACATAGGTGGCAGACCAGGGGTGAATTTTCTATTTCCCATCCAATGGTCCAAGATATGCTTAAATAGGTTTAGGCAGGGATTTTGTTCCACATGGATGGGAAGCTTGTTCCAGAAAAAGGAAATTATCTGAGACACATATCTGTCTCTCCACCACATCCTATTTCTGTTGCAAGCAAAATTTAGGTATTTAGATCTAGTAATTCTGATGCTGTTTGTTTTATGGATGTGCAAAGTGTTCATTGGAGTGGTGTCCAGACATATCTTGTATGGCAGGCATAGATCATCTCTCAATAGTCTGTATGAGACTGGGTATAGAGATATGACTGAGGCAATCTGCACAGAGGATTGTATTTCTGCCCTGTATACTTTTTGTAAGCCACCTTTGCAGACATTCCAGATGCTACATATGCCTGGTCAGGTATATACTGAAGGGGGTTTTATGCTCAATTGTGGTCATACGTGGGCCAAGTAAAGTGGTACAAGGACTTCCCTGGACCTAGATCACATGCACTTACTTATAATATCAGCAACATAGAAGGATTTCCTTAGGATACATATTTTATGTGGAGATGGTTTCTTGCCCAGTAGAGTGGGAAAGTGATATGTTTCAAGTGGTCAACTGATATATATTCTGATAAGATTTTCATTTGAATTATTAACATTTGACTAGTATTAATTTCATCCTGAAACAAAATGCATGTTTTCCTTCATTGACTGTATCAAATTTGTTGTAAACTCCATCAAAAACATTCTAGAGGTATAGGACAACTTTTTCTGACAAACATGCTAGTCATTTTTTACATCTTTTTGAAACTACCCTTGCAGACTGCTAGGCATTTGTATTTATTTGCGTTTGTTAACTGGGATAGAGCTCTGATCCACACATACTTTTTTCAGACTGTGTATAGGAACACTGTCTATTCAGAGAAAGAAGCTTGTTAACAGCTCATTATCTTAATCCTGTGTGATAATTACCACACCTGGATTAACTACTCTTGTCTCGCCTCATTATATTCATGATAATAAATTTATATGTCACTCTTTACAAAGTGCTTTAGCTTCCAGCTCTTAAGAGTTCTGTAACATTCTCTTCAACTTCTAACCTGATCTCTGCTTCCACAATTTTGCTTTTTCACTGATGAAATTGGTATTCCCATCTGACACATAGAAAAATAGGATAATCATTTATTTCTACATTTCTCCTTTTAGTTCGCCTCTGTGCTACATAATACCCTCTTTCTTCTATAGGTAAAGGAGACCTGTAGATGGTGCCATGAGGCAACTCTTTTTACTCATTTCTGTCTTACAAACAGTATGATAGTTTTCCATGCCCATCCACTTCCTTTTTTCATATACTGTATTATTAATATATGGCGTCCCGTACACAGCCTTACAGTCGTAATCTTTATTGCACTGTATAATTGGTGTAAATACAGCAGAGTTCAGAGACATGATCATTTCTTTCGATCTATAGTAGTTACTTTTAGATATCATTTAGGCTGGAAAGATCTTCTGACTACGTATGCTATATAGTGGTCTAAGGAGAACTGACACAACTGCATTTCTTAGTCTCTGAAACCCTCAACAGATCTGATTACCTTTTTTCTGCCAGAAAGCTTCCTCAACCACATAACTGCCCCTGACTCTATAACTCTGACTTATTAGTTCTCTGTTCTTTGTCTCTGTGATAGAACTCTGTTCCTATGTAGCAGGTAATCAGCAAACCTTTTAGTTATTATTCGCTCATTCTCTTCTTCCACTGTTTATTATGACCTTTCACATCTGAGACACGTGCAGCTTTCTGTATGTGAAGCGGCAGATTATGAAACTTCTCTTACTTAGTTTCTTTGAATCAGCTGCAGTTCAAGATGAGGCAACAATGGTCTGGATTCTGACAAGTATAATAATACAGTTGGAACTGATGGTTTAACAAGTTCTGTATATTTTATTTTTGGATGGGGTACAAGACAGTGTCTTCATTTCAAAAATATAGAAGTACTTTTTTACTGCTTGGGCTGCTTTCTGTGTTACTGCCAAAACAGCTTCTTCCTTCACAATTCAGAATGTGATATTGGCTCTACCGCTAAAAAATATGTTTTGTTCAGATATGAAGTATGCTGCACTTCAAAAATGGCAAGTTCAATGTCAGTGGGCATACAGATTTGCTTGAGCACTGTAACTCAGGAGAGTAACAAATAAACTTAGAAAACTCAAAACTCATATAGGCCTGCATGTATGTTAACTAAACACATTTTGTAATAAAAAGTATAATAATATCTTTCTTATATTTCACATAATAATGTACACCATCATAGGAGCCCTCCGACTTCTAGATACCCCTAAAATGGCTCTAACAATAAATCAGTTGACTGGTAGGTGAAAAAGAACATTACATACTGCAATCTCATTTAACATGGATACATTTTTACCTCAATTAGGGGCATTAGAGGAAGCTTAAAGGAAAATGTTGAAAATCTTTGAATCTGGAACATGTCAGCCTCTAAGGAGGCAGTGTTAGAAGCAATTGATGGAAATGGATCTATTTCTGATGCTGTCAGTTCAAAAAATAAACATTTCCACTGTGTTAAAGCTGAAAGAGGTACTGATATTTAGCTGGAAATGTTGAAGGTGTTGAACAATGTTGAGATGTTTTTGATAACATTGCTTTTCAATGTTGCCTGATAGACAGGGAACTTAACTCTGGATTGACAACCTAAGGTTGTAGTGTCCATTTTCATAAATGGGAACAGGACATTGTGTTTCTTTTACAGATAGATAACACTTATTAATTTATTTTATTTTTATTTTACAGTTGGCTACCGGGAAAGTCCGACTGGAAAAAAGTCCTTTTCAGCGGAGGCTCAGGGAGAAAGGCTCCACATATCACAAACAGAATATATGCATTTGATTGGCTGGTAGATGGCCAATCGGAAAATGTTTGAATGCAGTGCAGCGAGTTAGCATAAATGTGAACACAAATTAAGCGTAACACAAAATACCCCCCCCCCTTTGTGACCCATGGTAGCGCTTGTTTAGGTGGTAGAGCGGACGGATTTGTCGAATTCTGTGTTTTGTTCAACATTCCAACCGTTCGCCACAGGGAGATTCGACATTGCAAGTCAGTGTTATACCTGATCAATGAAAGATTGTTTGCTCAAATGCATGTATTCCATAACAAACATTAACAATTACAAAAACAAGAGTATACACTCTGTGGTATGTCTGATAACTGTGTGGCTCTATAGTAAAAATAATTAGATAGGCAGGGGTTCTAATCCCAGTACTGGCAACTGTTTTAACAGCTCAAATGATGTAGTGGTACATTGTTCTGACTATAGTGTATGGGGTCCTGGGTTTGAGACTTGACAGGGCTGATTACCTTGCTGCTAGGCAGAATAGTGGCTGATGGAGACAAAGTGATTAAAGCAGCTTTAAATGGGTTTGCTCAATGCTAAGCGATGCCAACATACAGTTAACAGTACAGATGCTTGATCCATTTTATTATAGGGTTCAATGCCCCGTTTAGCATGTATCTCACTAGACACCTACAACAATTGGAAAAGCCACTGAAATACCTCACTAAGTGTATTACTGGCCTCAAACAGATGCCATACGCAGACCGTTTCAAAAAAACTCCAGCTCTACTCCATCGCATATTGCCTACTCAGAGACGATCTCTGCCTAACATACAAAGCTTTGTCAAACCCAGAGCTGTTGGACATGCTAGACTTAAAGAAATCCCAATCTCTCTGAACCACACACACCAGGAACCTAAACCTTGTCAACACAATAAACAGAACATGCTGGAGGGATAGATTCCTGTCCCAAAGACTTCCCATATTCTGGAACAAACTACCCATTCATGTCAAGCAAAGCTCTTCATTGGCCTTCTTTAAGAAAAACCTTGACAACTGGATGGGAATAGAAAATTCACCCTGGGGATCCCTTCTGTGGCACTGCTTGACAGGGGCACAGGAAAATAATTTTCTTCGGGGGGGGGTGAAAGCCAGGGAACCTTTCTGGCTAGGCTTATATAAGCCCCAAGCCTAGTACCTACCTATGAACCTATGACAAATGAACAACAGTATAAACATTTTTCATCCGTGAAATCTAAGATAAGAACACAAGACTGTACATCAACCAGGAGAAATGTCCTCTAACATAGATTAACAAGTACAGCTTCATAAGAACAGAAAAACACTATACATTTAAATTAAGGCTAAGATTACAATAGTAACAGTTTATCCAGAAATGACATTCCATATGTTCTGGTCATGACACAAACAAAGGAATACACAAGCCTCTCTACTTGGAAGTTGTATTAGGTGATACGAGTAGGAGAGCAGTATGAGAAAAGAGATGAGCAAGACAGAGAGAAGTCAATAGTCAGATAGTGAGGGAGGAAAGTTAATCGTGGGTGACCAAAAGTCAGAGAGCTAGGGAGGAAGGTTAATCATGGGTGAGCAGATGGAGTTGGAAATAGACTAGCCTGGGGAGTAACAGTTGCAGATCCAGTTTGCTTGAAGGTGCGTTTTTAGTGATTTTTAAACTGAACCACAGATGCTGTGACTGTTATGTTAGTGGGTAAGGTGTTCCACATTTTTGCCATACAATTAGAATGGAGGGAGGCTCCTGCAGAGTTGTTGGTTTTAGTGACTTGAAGGAGAGGTTTGTAGTTGGAGCTTAATACTCCAGTACAGGAATAGGAATGTATTAGATTTTGTAGTGAAGGGATTTTATCAGGGTAGTTCAGCATCTTACAGGTTAGTAGGAGCTGGTTGTAAATGAGAAGATGGGGAAGTTCAAGCCAGTTGAGTTGTTTAAGGGCTGAGCAGTGGTGTGTTTGATGTGGGTTGTTGGTGGCGAATTTTGCAATTTTGTTATAGCAGGCAGCAGGTTTAGTTAAGTTAGACTTTCTAAGATTGGTGAGGATGGGGGAGGCATAAAGAAGAGAAGAGATTACATGTAATTGTGCTACTTTAGTCCTGGTGTTGTTTGTGAGGAATTGTGCATAGTGCCCCCAATTTTTTATGAATTTTCTTTAGGGTGAGCGAAATATGGACATCAAATTTCATGTTGCAGTCTAGTTCTACTCATGAAAGTTTGGTGTGACTGACAGGTGAGATACTTGTTTTGTTATTAGAAATAATAGTAAATGAGGGTAAGGGAGTAGAGTGACTGGTAGGATGGAATATAAGAAGTTTGGTTTTATTGGGGTTGGGTATTAGTTGAGAGTTGATAAGCCATTCTTCAACAGATGGGAAAGAGGTCTGTGTTAGTAATTGTAGCTCTTGGAGAGAGGGAGATGAACAGATTAGTGTTGAGTCATCAGCATATTGGATGACTGAGGGATGTAGAGTAGAGGAATGGAGGTTGATAGTGAAGACAGAGAAAAATAAAGGACCAAGGATGGAGCCTTGGTAACACTCTCTGTTACTGGTAGTAAAGGAGTTTTTGCCTCCACTGTACAGCTTGCTGTTTACCTGTTAAATAGCTTTGAAACCAGGTTATTGTAGGCTTAATGAGATTCCGTTCTGAGAGGCAATTGATGAGTTTGTTGTAGTGAACCATATCAAATACCTTAGAGACATCAAGAAAGATAGCCGAGACATAGTTGCCATTATTTTTGTGGTTGTTTACTGTGTGAGTGAATAATGGATTAATCTGAAAGCTTATGTCAGGTTTCTGAAAAGGTAGCTTTGTCCAATAGTCAAAACATTGATTCAGGAAAAGCAATCTGGTTTACATCATGTTCATATCTAGGAATAATGGATCAACATTTTTCTAGTTTGCAGCTGTTGAAGGGAGTTTGTCAGTATTATCTTCATGGGTTTTGTGAACATACAAAAGATACATGATTGAGACAATAGTACAGGGCCCCAGCTCTTCTGCTGTATTCTAGCTGATATGAGAATTTGAGAACTGAGAGTTGTATCTACATTCTTGGCTCTCTGCTAAATATGCTCAGGGTGAGAATTCTAATATCTATATCTATATATCTATATCTATCTATATATATATATATATATATATATTTATATATATATATATATATATATATATATATATATATATATATATATATATATATATATAGATATATATATATATGAATTTCAGTATTTCAAAATTATAATAGAGGAGTCTTGAAATACCGGTAAACCAGAAGCGTGAAATTCAAAATCTCGAAGTATATAGATTTTGAATTAGCGCTTCTGGTTTTGTGGTGTGTGAATGGTAAGATGTGAGTTTGGGTATGTATGTATGTGTATGTGTGTTGGTTAGAAGCTTTAGTGTATGTCAGTGTGTGTTTTGACTGTGATGTGTGTGTGCGAGGGTGTGTACAATGTGTGGGAGTGAGTTACCTGTGTGTGTCTGATTGTGCAATCTCAGAGTTAGTATATGTAACTAGGGGGGTGTGGGGGGAGGAGCTCCCCACATGGGGGTTGCAGGGGGGCTTGCCTTCCTGCTTATCTATAGTGTAGGATATTATATTTGAGTTGGGGGGAAGTTATGTGTATGTGTTTCTGTGTGCTGTATCTGTAGTGTACTGTCGGGATTTTGAATTTCGCTGTTGTAGGGTTTCGGTGTTTGGTGTGTTTGGCTATGTAATTTCGAAAAACTGAAATTCGTGATTTCAGTATTTCAGGATTACATAGTGAATCAATATATATATATATATATATATATATATATATATATATATATATATATATATATATATATATATATATATGGATCTACATAGAACCAACAAAAACACACCTCATCGAATCTGAAATGACTGAGCTGAGTTCTGCGAAAGTGCCTTTTAACAAAATCTCACTTTCACGAAACCCAACATTTTGAACACACATAATATAGACACACACACACACACACACACACACACACACACACACACACACACACACACACACACACACACACACACACACAAAAATAAAACAACTCAATCATGCAGGGGGCATGCCCCCTCTGCACCCCATGAGGGGGACTGCAGCCCCCACACCCCGCTACTTATATATACTAACTCCAAGATCGCACTACAGTGGGGAAAAGGGAATATTCCCTTATCCCCACTGTACCGTGATCTATGACAACTACTCGGCATACTGAGTTTTGCGAAAGTGAGCTTTCATTAAAAGGCACTTTCGTGGAACTCAGCACACTCATTTTAGATTCGATGAGTTGTGTTTTTGTTGGATTAATGAGATCCATATATATATATATATATATATATATATATATATATATATATATATATATACATATATATATTCACATCATCTTCTTTTGGCTGTTCCCATTAGGGGTCGCCACAGTGGATCATCTGTTTCCATTTTTTCCTGTCCTCTGCATCTTATTCTGTCACACCAACCACCTGCATGTCCTCTCTCACCACATCCATAAACCTTATCTTAGGCCTTCCTCTTTTCCTGTTACCTGGTAGCTTCATCCTTAGCATCTTTTTCCCAATATACTCAGCATCCCTCCTCAGCACATCTCCAAACCAACATAATCTTGCCTCTCTGGCTTTGTCTCCAAACCTTCCAACCTGGGCTGACCCTCTAATATACTTATTCCTAATCCTGTCCACTCTCGTCACACTCAGTGCAAATCTTAACATCTTTAACTCTGCCACATCCAGCTCAAACTACTGCCTTTTTGTCAGTGCCACTGTCTCCAGCCCATATAACATAGCTGGTCTCACTTCCCTCTTGTACACCTTCCCTTTCACTCTTACTGGTACTCATTTGTCACAAATCACTCTTGACACTCTTCTCCACCCACTCCATCTTGTCTGTACTCTCTTCTTCACCTCTCTTCCACACTCACCATTACTCTGAACTATTGATCCCAAGTATTTAAACTCATCCACCTTCGCCACCTCTACTCCTTGCATCCTCACCATTCTTCTATCCTCCCTCTCATTCACACACGTATATTCTGTCTTAGTCTTGCTGACCTTCATTCCTCTTCTCTCTAGAGCATATCTCCACCTCTTCAGGGTCTCCTCAACCTGGTCCCTACTCTCACTACAGATCACAATGTCATCTGCAAACATCATAGTCCACTGGGATATATTTCAGTGCTACTTTAAGATATTTGATAGCTCTTGGCTGCACAAAAGTTCAGAATTTATATCATGTGATTTTGTATGCTTTAACCATGCAGAACAATGTGGCACTAGCAATGTCCACCTTTTTCTGCTATCTTGAATATACCAAATGTGAAATGGTATTAAAAGTTGTCAGAACAAAGCTACTTTAACTCTCATTTGAGAAATGCTTCAGCTGCAGCCCCAGGGTAACTCTTTTTTCAAGTAATCTGTCTGAAAAGTGGAAACTGGGGCTCAAGAACCTTTGTTATGTTCTTTTTGTCTGTCTGACTAATGACCGTCTACCCCATTCTTCACTCAATCTTGACGCACTTGTTCCCTGAGAAAGAAAATGTGCGGTCTCAGTTTTAAATGTTTGAATTCATATATATAAATCTGGATGTATAATCCAAAGTCCAAGCAACACAGTACGTTCAGTACTGAAATATAATGAACTACTGCTTTATCAAAACTACAAACATGAAATATAAAGTACATACTTTGATGAAACAAAACAAAAAAATGTTAATTTTGCTGTTTTATTAAACAACTTTTGTATTGTGTAATTTCTTTTATTTATGCTTATAATGATTTTCAGTTATTATTTTCTGTACAACTGTACTTAAATTGTATGTATACAGTGTAACCTTCTGATACTGTTTATTCTAACAGTCCTGTATAACAAATTGTAAAGCTATGGAGCTTTTCTCCCTGGGCCTCCACTAAAAAAGGGCTACTGCGCTCAGTCGGACAAACCCAATCAACAAATGCAAAATAAAATAATAAATAAATAAAACAATCTATCCATCTATCTATATAAATGCACTGTTTACATTCAACAGCAAAATTAGAATATAAAGTGCACACGTTAATAGAACAGCATTAAAATATAATATAGACTGTTTTAGCAACATAAGAGAATTAAAGTATAAAGGATTTATGAGAAGTAAGAAGAGTGTCCACAGGTACTAGGCTGAATATATTCTGGGTGATTATTGCAATGAAGGTTTGCTTATTGCTTTAAGACATTTGTCACCTTTAGTCTGTATAAGAGTTCAGACTTTATGTCATGCAGTCTGGTATCCTATAACTACTGCATGGTCTGATATACATGCAGGTGAATCTTTTGACTAATGGTTCAGCTGCAGGCAGCAACCTGGTAACTGTCTCTTTGGGAAGTCAGTCTGAAAACTATGAAATTTTGGTTTAAAAAATATGTATGATTGCATGGTCTTTCTGTCCCTCTGCCTGCTGACCATCAACCGCTTCAGTTGGTCTTTAGTTCATTCATTCATTCATTCATTCATTCATTCATTCATTCAATAAGAAGATGATCCCTCCAATATTCCCACAGCAAGAGCTGACCAGAGAGAGCCATCATTCAGGCAAGCATGAAGGTCACTAGTTGTCTGCCTATCTCATTACATTAGCCATATGATAGGAACAAAGAATATCCTCAACCCAGTTGCCTGAGTCTGATATCACCCCTTCATGACAGAGGCATATAGAATTTAAGGGCAAATCCTAATTTTCCCCAGGCCAGAGAATTATCTGATGCCTCTGTCCCCTTAGTTATGCAATTCTGTGAAGAATGTCTCAGAAGTATTTCTAACTGCCAAACTCCAAACCTGACGGCTGATCTGCACACCTATGTTACCATGGGTGGTGTTGCTGTGCTTCATATCTGTGCATACATGGATATGCAAATACGGAGTAGAGGCTACCATCACCAGCTTGGTGAAGACAAATACACGTCTCTAATCCGGTGGAACATATTAGGCACGTGCATTTGCTAGACATCAGTAATGCAGCAGACAGACCTTTCCCTTCACAAAGGATATATACTTCAGTGTTGTTCATTCACTGCAATTGTCTTTCACTTGGCATTTCCAGTGCCTGGCCTCTACCCAATTTCAGGTCATCTGGGTCATACTCAGCGTTTTATCATTCTATTCCAGGGAGTACACCAGGGAGTACAATCAGGGATCTAGAAATACGGTTTATTCCTGACAGTCAGAGAAATATGTCACAAGACTAAAACTTACCATGTGCATTTTGTTGCATGTCACACAGGATGGAATCCTGAATGCTTAGCAAATGTGATTTTTTTCAAAGAAAGAGAACCATAATGTTGAAATGGTAAGACAAGAGTTTCAGAATTGCTGTGAGCTGAAAATAAATCTGCTAATATTATTGTCATTTGTCCTTCATTAGGATCATGGCCTTACTAATTCTACTGCTGCTAAGGTTAATCAATTAAATAATTTAATCAAAGTAGTGGGTTTCCAGTTTATGTAATTCAATAGTTCAGGAAAGGATCATGTCAGGTATCAGAACTGATTAGATAAAAAAAGGGTAGATTACTGACCGAATTCTGATTTATTGTTAACTAAAGCAATCACTGTGTTATGTATACAAAGTAATTAGTAAATATTACAAGACAAACCTAGCCAAGCTACAGTCTGTCTGATACCTTACATCTCCTGTAATAATGGCCTATGGATATTTGCAAATGATCCCTTAAGGACATCAAGTGTTTCAGTTATATGGTTTCTGAATGTCCATGGCTTTTTAATTTCTTCCTTTTTAATTCTTTATGGATTCATTCAGCTCAATAAAGCCATCTCCCCTAGCTGTGGACATGCATGTTTCAGCCTTCTTATGACCTCAAAAAACTGATGAAGCATTCTCAAGGAAGAATCCTGATATATCTCCACTGTATCCCTAGTAAGTCTAAAAGGTCTGTGAAACTGAATACATAAATCCATCCATACTTTAATATCTTCTGGGATAGGTATTCCACAACTCCCACAGGGCTGCAGACGAGGCTGACATGTACATGATGTCTTTAATGATGTCCATATGCACACAGTACCAGTCCACAATGTCAATGTCCTAGAGTACACAAAATGATAATCATGGGCAGATGACAAAGCAACTCCAGGGATGACAACATGCACCATCACAGACAGTTTGGAGAAATGAGATCTTTCAGATACACATTTATTAGTGCAATGGCAACCCTTAACATCATTTAGCAGTTCTCTTAGCATGAACATGCCATTCATCCGTGTTCAATTGCACAGCATACACAGGCCAAAGGAGTGACTTCTATACATTTATGAATCACAGCTCCATCTTGCTTTTCCTATTTTAACAATGTTACCCATCACCATGCCACTATACTACCACACCCAACCAAGCTGCTAAGCATTCCTTGCTAGTGGTACATATGTCTGTGATTTGCACACACCCTGCACGTATCCACTCATCATGAAAATTTGCTCACTGCAGAAAAGTTTCTGAATCATGTCCACTATGTATATATGGATGCTTACACAACAGTATGTGCATATGTCACTGCTTTTATTTATTTACTCAAAGCTCAACACAGCAAAGCAGGTTAGGTTATTTCTCAACTCCATACCTTCCACCTCACCCCTTTAATCTCCATACCACTAAACACTGCATACCTCCTAAAATAAGGCATGATCCAACATTCTACAAACTTCAAACCCTCATTCTTTCCTTACCTAATCTACTTGTCTTTCCTATTCATATAAACATGGTGGATACCTTCTGTATCACCCTGAGCCATGCTGCTGTTGGTTAATCTGTAAATACCCTAATAGATCAGTAACGGTGACATATTTACTGTTCCCACTTCTATTTTCCCACTCAGAGTACTCACCCAACTACTCCAACTCTGTCTAATTTCCCCTTTGTCTTATCATTTAAGTCTTCCAATCCTCCCTCCCTTATCTCTCCTACCACTGGATATATCTGAATCCACAAATGCTTCTTTCCTCAACTTGACCAAGACAAATCCACCATACTCTGTCTCCTTCCTCTAGAACCCTATCACCAGTAGTTTTTTGAGGTCATTTACCAGTCCTGATTGTCTTCTAAACTCCACAAAGATCATTAATATCTGAACTTACAGCTCATCTACATCCACCAGAAGGAACATACAGTCATCCACAAATACGTTTATAGCACTCCATTTCCCCTTTACCTCATATGTCTGTCAGCCTGCTTATTCTTTGGGTCAACCTTTGCATAATGGACATTCTTATCTATTTCTACTACCTAAATGTACTTTGCCAGACAAAGCTACATTTACCCTAATTTACATGTTTGGCTTCCTATATGAAGATCTAATGCTATGTATAGCCCACCCTTCCCCTGAGATCAACTTTAACCTTTCCATCATTAAATCCCAGTTCTTAGACATAAAACGCTTCTGTATATCTATAACTGCTACTCTTGCTAATGTTACTCTCTCCCTCTCATCCTAGCTGATGAAGTTTAACATTACTCTCCCGTGATCTATATATGGCCTGATTTTCATAAACCTCATTTGTGATTCCCCTGCTACTTTTGCTAATAGGGTGTCTTGTCTGGCTACATATATCCTGCCTGTTATTTTACCTTATTGATTGATTGATTGGTCGATTGATTGGTTGCAAACAAGCTTTATTGATCAACATGGGAAACAACTTAAACAACAACAAAAAAGAAAGGAAAAACAAATATCTACTACAATTAATATCATGATGAAGTAAACATATCCCTCATGAACTTAACCACACTGAAATTCCATATTACAAGATGCTAAAACTCATCGAGGCCTTGATCTTTGAGTGCAAAATAAATGACAGTATAATAACTGATATATGAAACTTGTTCCCTATTGAAATCATAGTTTGACAATAAGCATATTACTTAGTAGCAGTGGATAATGTTGTCACTTCACAGCAAGAGGTTCCCTCGTTCGATTCTCAGCTGGAGAGCCTTCTGTGTGGAGTGTAAATGTCCTTACCGTGTTCCTGTGGGTGTCCTCTGTGTGCTCCAGTTTTCTGACACATTCCAAAGATATGCAGTAGGTAGACTGGACACTCTAAATTGGCCATAGGTGTGAGTCTGCATGTAAGTTTTTGGTGTGGATGAACTAGCAGGGTAGCGCTAGCCACCCAGCAATGTAAACCCTGGCTCTAGATGATTGTCACTGTTGAAGTAACACCCCAATCCCATGTGCAAAAAAGTGGGAAAAAGGGGTTGTGGATGGATGGATCTATTAGATAAAGTAAAATACTCCAGGAGTCTGTCCAATATTTTATGTCTAAGGGCTTGTTGTTCCAGTATTTCAACTTTTAACACATCTTACATAAGTTTGTTTTCTTGTTCTCTGAGCCATGTTTCCTGTGTTGGAAAATCATAGCTAATGCCATTGAAATTACAGGTCTAGACCAATAAACCAGTGTGGAAAGGAGGGTGTCACCTTGAGGGGAATATACCTAAAAATCAAACCTTGGGTGCATCTTGAAAGGGGAAATCCTATCTAATAGCTGACTGTAGATTCCCTGTCATGGTTTAACATATACAAATGACAGCTAGACATGTCTGAACCATATAAACATAATTGGCATTACCTTCCCCTCTATGCCAAAAACTATTGATTTCAATGGTCCTGTTGGAATTCATCTGTTTGGGTGTAAAATGCCATTTAAAAGCTAATTCTGCCAGTGTAAAGTTGGTGAGGATGGGGAGCTCTCTATAGTGCAAACTATGTAAACAATTGGCCCATTTATATAGTGAAATTCTAGTTGGAAGGTCCCTTTTCCACCTTTCCTTCATATCTAAGATAGTCATGTCTGGGTCAGCTAGTTCTGAAACATATAGATTAATCACCATGAGCTTTACCATGTCTAATCCCAGATTTTGTATATTGTTTGAAATGTTATTAGCTACTAACTGCTAATTAGTTGTATCCCTGAGATGTAGATACTGCCTCCAAGAGCTATTAGCTTCAGAAAACTTAATGCATATGTTTTCAGGTTCAGGATTTGAGTATTGCTAAGTTCAAACATGTTTTTTTTTACAAATAAATTGCTTGCATTAATCCTTATGAAATACCACAGTGATTTCCCTTCTCTTGGTATTAACCTATTGCCCCACAGACATGAATTACAGGACAGAATATTGAGTTTAGACAATTCATGCCATATTCTGGAGTAATGCCAATCATCATAACTAACCAGGCTGAAAACTTGCACGATGGAGTGCTAAACTTCCAAGGTGGGGACTTACAATTTTAGGTAAATCTCTGGCAATATCCAAACTGTGTGTGCGTGTGTGTGTGTGTGTGTGTGTGTGTGTGTGTGTGTGTGTGTGTGTGTGTGTGTGTGTGTGTGTGTGTTTGTGTGTGTGTGTGTATATATGTGTTGGGGGAGGGCATTCTGGTTTTGTAATAATATAATCTTACCAATGCCACTCCATCAGCATAAAAATTAGGTAATCCAAAACCTCCATTCCTTTTTCATAGGATCATAGGAGGTTATTTGGCTAATATTCCCAGGGCCCTTACACACCTAGCCAAGTTTAACTTGTGTTCTCAAGGGTGTTTGGTTCAAGCAGACACTAAAATCAGCACCTACTGCTCCTGTCCAAGATGGACAAAGGTGGCATTTCTGGTTACCCATCCAATCGTCCAAACTACCCTTAAATAGGGCCAATGAGAGGCTTTGTTTAACATGAACAGGAAGGTTGTTCCAAAGGTGGGTCAACCTCTTTGAGACAAATCTGTCTTTCCAGCAAGTTCTGTTGATGTCACATACCAGGTTAAGGTCCTTTGAGCTAGTGACCCATGTGCCATTTGACTTGTGAATGTGCAGCATTTCCATTAAAGCTGGGTAAGAAATTGCTCCATATGCAAGGCACAGGTCATCTCTGAGCATCCTGTACAATGTAGAATAAAGTGACAATGATTTTGGTCTGTCCACATAAGACAGGTCCTGAAGACCCTGAATTTTCTTTGTAAGGAACCTTTGTGGCCTCTCCAATTGCTGTAGGTGTTTGGAAAGTTTTAGCCTGTACTTCAGAGAAGTAGATTCCGAACAGTAGGGGTCCCAGAACCAATCTCTGTGGAACACCACTGGTTATGAGTCTGCTAGAGGATGTGGAGTCCCCTATTTTGACTGTATGCTTTCTATCAGTGAGCCAGTTTGCAACCCAAGTGAGAATATATGGGTGGATATCCAGCTGGGTGAGTTTATCAATGATGCCCGAGTGGGGATTGTGTCAAAGGCCTTGGCTAAGTCTAGGTAGGCCATATGCACAGATTGCCCTAGTCTAGGGCTTTGATAATTGTCTCAAAAAAGTCCACTAACTTTAACAGGCATTATCTCCCCTTGACAAAGCCAAACTGGTTGGGGTCAAGTTTTTGGAGATTTCTTATATCATCATTAATAAGGTCCATGATGATTCATTCCATGGCCTTGCAAATAAGACTGGTCAGCCTAATGGGTCTATAGTTCCCAAGGTCCGTTGATGTTCCCCCTTTGTGCAAAGGGATGATGGTAGCTGCTCTCTATTCCTTTGGGATGAAGCCAGTGCTTAGGCTGTGATTGAAAAGCATGCCCAATAGTGATGCTAATTCCTGTTTTAACCAATGTATAACACAGCCGAGGATGTTGTCTGGTCCCATAGAGGCTGTGTTTTTGGCCTTGGAGAGGGTATTTAAGACCTACTCCTCAGAGATACAAGGTGGTGAACAGGTATTAGGAATGCTTTGGTGTATATGCGGTGGGGACAGGGGAGTGAAGTTTTCACTGAACGTGTCAGCCAGCCGGTTTGCTATATCCACAGGTTCTCTATAAGTAGTTCCATTAACTATAAGTTTACCACAGATCTGGGACTTACCTTTGAGGTTACAGATGTAACCAAAGAACACCTTGCAGTTATCCTTAGTTAGGAAAGCTAATTTGGATTCATAGTTAGCTTTGGACTATACTAAGAGTCTTATTTGCTTGTTTAAGTTGAGGAGAGAGTGTTTCCAGTTTTGAGACGATTCCTTCCTACTCTTAGACAGCAATTTCTTTCTCCTATTGTATAGCCTATTAATAGCAGTTGTCCACCAGGCAGGTTTGCTTTACCTTGAAGATCTTGCTTTGGTTCTATCAGGTATGGCAGAGTTAATACAATTGTACAGATGTTCGTATAAAGGATTGCTGTATAACTCAGAATAAATGTCTATTCCTTCAGTGGAGGGAGGGGCTATAAAGCTATTTATGCTGTCACTTAAGAGGTTGTAATTGGACTTGGAGAAGTTTTTTAGTCTAGTTTTTGCTAAGAGGGGGGTCTTGTGTTATAGTTGCTTCTAGCGAAATTGATTTGTGATCATATCTCACCAGGGATGGCCACACACTGGGGGTAATGCAGTGGTCCCCCATGTTGGTGAGCACCAGATCCAAGATGTTTGAGCCCCTTGTGGGTGTATCAACCAGCTGATCCAAGGCATTGGAGTTAGCAAAGTCCAGGAACCTTTGGGCAAGTGAGTTAGAACATGTATAATTTACCCAGTCAATGTATGGGTAATTAAAGTCACCCAAAACCAGGGTGTTTGGTCATAAATTGATTGAATCTAGTAGATCCAAGTAGGCTGAGTGGATGTCCTGATTCATGGAGGGGGTCATATAGCTGGCAATGACCTGAAGAGGGGTCTTACCTACAGTCAATTGCACCTAAAGTAATTCAAGGGACTTGTGTTGTTTAAACAATATAGAGGTGTATTTATCTTTAGTGAATATTGATACACCACCTCCTTTAGTTCTCACACCTTCAGTTTGTGGTCTGAATGTGTGGAAGGAAATGTAACCTGATATAGCCAGGGTGCTCTCCTCAGTCTTAAACCAAGTCTCAGTGACTGCACAAATGTCAGCATCTTCCAAGGTGAGGACTACTACCAGTGATGTAGTTTCTGGTTTAGACTCTTAGCATTTAGCAGCATAACCTTGAGGCAGTTTTTAGAGGGTATTTTTACTTTGGGAATTTTGTTCTTGTGACATTGCCTAAAAAAGGCAATATGAGGGTGGCAAGAGCTTTAGCCAGTAACTGAAATCTCAGGGGTGCCAGATGAAGGCCATCTCTGGCAAAGCATCAATGTCTGTCGAGCATGTCATCCCAGGCTGACAGATACTGGATCCTCTTTGAATGACACCAGAAACTAAGCCAATTGTTGAAGTCAATAATATTTTGTTTGTATTGAGGTATCATCCCAGGCAAAGGTAACATGCTGCTTAAGGCTAGGGACATAATTCCCTGAGACACATAATCAGGGAACTCAGTCATATCTCTCTTCATATTGTCCAGTGAGGTACATCTCAAGTCGTTCACACCAACATGGACTATGACAAAGTGATAATTCCTGTTGAATCATTTTGGGGAGAAAAATATGCTAATTACCCATGTCCCCATCCTCTCAGAAATGTCTGAATTAAAGGAGTGAATATGGCTGAAAAGCTATGGTCTCCCTCTATAGCCAACTTGAACTAAAGGGCATATAAAGTTGGTGCTAGCCTTAATCTCAGTTTCTTTAGGACCTTATTGCTGGGAAATATTCTCTTTTGCTATACTTAGGTGCAATGCCTGTCAATACAGATCTCAACAGGCCAAAACTAAGTATACGCAGAATGGCTAATCAAATAACTTACCACTACAAATACAAAAACCAAGATAAATCTGGTGCATCCCATTATTCTTAAATAATCTGGCTTTATTTATGTTAGATAAGTGCTTTTGCCTGAAGACTTCATCATATCTAGCAGTGGAGAGTCTCAGCTTTTAAATGTATAAACTTTGTAACATAGCCACATGGTATAGGAGGTTTCACAGTAACCCAGCTGGGGGTGAGGAGCAGGTACTGGCTTGTTGCCAGTTGCAATAGCAAAACAGAGGAGGATAAAAGCAGATCAAGGACTATAAATGTAACACCATAATGTGCATATTGGATGTTACAGCAGAGAAACTTTAAGGTGCAAATAGGATCAGGGCAGCTATCAAACCTTCTACTGCATTAGTCCCTATAAATACAAACATTTTCTTAATACCAAGATAGTGGGAAAAACTGAATAGCCCCCCTTTACAAAATGTAACACAAATGTGAAAATACATATATATGCAAGTTATCAATGTAGCAGTATGACTTACTTCTAAACTCAGCCCATAACAAAAGGGACAAGCCTGCTTCTGTGAAGCTTGTGAGTCCCTTTAAAGCAGATATGAATACATGGCTAACTACGGTTAAAATATTAAAAAAACTTGACAGAATATCTCATAAATCATGCAAGTAGGTGAACAGAATTATCCCTTTTTCATATCTGAGCCCATTATTACAGGGCTGATTGCGCTAAGGTGAGCCAGCTCCCCATTCATAAATACCCTATTTCATAAAAAAAAATAACTCTCAGGCATTGGAAACCAGTCCAAAACCATAAATGGTGGTTTGAGATGAAAACTGTCCAGTGACCAAATCCAATGTAAAGGTCAAAGAAGACAGCAAAAGCTGGGGGGGGGGGGGGGGGGGCAGGGATGTTACTGTAATAAGCTACTGGCTGTACTGTAGTGATTGCCTTAATACACTAAAGCAGTAAAGTGCCTACTGTTTTAGAAGATCTTGGAGTGACAGACATGGATTTAACTGTAGTGATTGGCTTATTACAGTGAAGTGCTTTTTTCTTGTTTTCTTTTTTTTATTTGCCATTCTTCAATGGATGAGCTGGGGTTCCACAGATCTAACTGTAATAAGCCATTACCATGAAGTGTTTTTTTTCTTGTTACTTTATTTATTGATCATTTTTTCTCTTCACTTGAAGAACTGAGAGGGTGGGACAGTGGTTCATGCTATCAGTACAGGGTCCTGGTTAAGCCAGCTGCACTTCTGTTAAATGCAATCAACGTCAGCATATCCCAAGTAAGTTTACTGACAAGTAGCTGAGCTATACTCAAACGCATTCATATAACAATTCAAATGTTACAAATCCTGGTAGATTAGCTCTTCTGCATTTACTTGGTTTTGGCCTTCTGATAACATGTAGAGGGCCAAATTATTGAAAAAAGGGGATTATTTCCCAAAATTAAGGTCATAAAGAGAATATTATTGAAGTTAGCACTAACTTGGAGATACAGCCTTTTGTTGATGTTTTATGGTTATTCCTGCCTAACAGCATCTCTAAATGTGGTAAGCAAGTAGATATATACAGGAGTTACCTAACATGGACACCTTAATTTGTGCTTTCTGTTACACTAAATGGTGAGACCACTTAAAAAGCAAGATCAGGTAAGTGTCTGAAGAACAGTTGAGGGGCTGAGAGTGGCAACATGTGCCCATCTCTGTAGAAGTATGACTAGGCTTAGATGTGTGTGCATGTGTGTGTGTGTGTGTGTGTGTGTGTGTGTGTGTGTGTGCGTGCGTGCGTGCGTGCGTGTGTGTGTGTGTGTGTGTGTGTGTGTGCGTGTGTGTGTATGACTATGTATCTGCCCAGGCGATCAGTAAGGGGTTAGGTAGGGGAACTTGGGAGTAGGTGTGTGTGTGTGTGGGGGGGTATTGGGGGGGGTGTATGAATGTGTGTGAGTGGATAAAAGGGTTAGTGTGTCTGTCATTACGATCTGGTAAGAGGTAGTATGTCTCTGTATAGTTAGTGTCTGTGCATGTGTGTGGTGGGGGGGGGGCTGGCATTCCTCAGTTCCCCTAGACTAATGAGCAGTAATACTAGGGAGCTCTAAATACCAGAGACACTTTAAAAATATTAATGGAAGTGCATAATATGAGAGGACATTAGGCAGCAGAGATACTTTATAACTATTAATGCAAGTCTGTAGTACAGGTGAGGCACTATACATCAGGGACATTTCATAACTATTAATGGAAGTCCATAATATGGGAGTTAGACAATATAACCAGTGACACTTCTTAAATATTAATGGAATTCCATAATGCAGGCAGGACAGTGCACTATACAGCAAGGGCACTTTTTATTATTACCGTAATCTAGTTACAAAGTTAACAGTGCAACACCTTTTGCAGCACAAAGGATGTTTTGAACAACAAAAAGTATAAGGGAATACTAGACACAAGACACTCTTTAAATATTATCCTAATTCAGTGATAAACTTAACAGAATATTGGGTTTTGCAATGTGGATTGAAACAATGAACCATTAGCATATACAGCAACTCTTTAATAAATCAGAGCTGTATTCCTCTAGACTAACTGAGGACTTATTGGGGTAACAGGTATACATCATGGTGTATATTCTGAACAATAAGAAGCATGAATGTTTAACACCTGTCATTACTGACTGACTGTAATGATCCATGAGTTATGGTGGAACAGGGCAGGTATAAGAGGCAAAATCAGGGATGTTCTGTTAAATCAGGGACAGCTGATAAGAACCAACATCAGGGACATTCTTTAAACTCAGGAACTCAGAGAGAATTAAGAAAGATGGGTGAGTGCACAAATTTGTGTGTGTGTGTGTGTGTGTGTGTGTGTGTGTGTGTGTGTGTGTGTGTGTGTGTGTGTGTGTGTGTGTGACAGAGAGAATGAATGTGGATGGTGCCTGTGCCAACATGATGCATGGATCACCAGATCTGATTACACAGTAAAATACTGATCAACACCAGCAGTAATATCACATGATTCAGAGACATGCAAATTAACCAATAATGAAGCCTTCCTCATTGTGGATATCACGTCTCTGAATTACATTTCCCACTAATACAGAAACTGCTACTTTTGGCTACAACAGTTTCCAAGAGTATAGCATGATCTTTCTGAATATTGCAATTTATTTAGTGAAAAACATGATGGAGAGGATGCAATACATCATGTCTGTCTGGAGTTAAACATAAGATAAGTCAGACAATTCAAAATGGCTACTGCAAGTGATAAGCCCATTTTACTAATTGCGGTGACCATGTCTGATCAAAGCATAGCCCTACCTCAGTGATGCACCACAAAGAAGTGCAGCGCCATGAAGGGTGATATCTGTGGCATACTGCAAATGCTAATGAGGCAATGTGGGAGAGCAACCAATGCTAATTAGCCATGTGTTCTACCCTGGAAATGCTTGTTGGAAGGCATTTATGCCACTAAAAAATTCAGTTTCACTTGTCTGCATAAGTTAGCCTAGACAGCCAGAAAAAATTCATTACTTTCAGTGGGCAAGATCTCATTAGACGTAAATACCAAGTAGTTTAGTGGACAGTGTGTTTGTGTGTGTGTGTGTGTGTGTGTGTGTGTGTGTGTGTGTGTGTGTGTGTGTGTGTGTGTGTGTGTGTGTGTGTGTTTGTGTGTGTGTGTTGGCAGGATGGCAGGGGGTTCTGCATGTGTATAACTTCTTATGTGAGTATATGCAGAGTAATGAATTGCCTCAGGTGTGTGTGCACGTGTGTGCATTTCTGAGAGACTGCATGGTAGAAGCTGTTTGCACAAATATGGGAAAAAACATTTAGGGGTTGCTTCTGTCCATTAATTGCACAAGGGGCTGTCTTGGGTTAATTTTTTGCTTTCCATCCTTATATCCAAGTTACACTTCAGTGTGTACAGGGATGAGCAGTGATTTACATAGCTGCGGAGTCTTTTCCAGAGCAATGGTAGCCTCTGCGAGATTAACCTTTGCCTCCAAAGCAATGTACAACTTCAATTTTGGTCAACATAGCAAGCCTAATTGCTCTCTTGGAGCCAGGAATTGGGTGATGGTCATCTCCAGTAGTGAACACTGAATGGAGACTGCCAGAGTCTGGTCTTTAGACCTGGGTGAATGGTAAATGTTCAGCACAGTGTTAACTCCATGCCCTGCACATTTTGGAATGCAGCCCATTATCTCTTTACTGCATACATCCTTTATTATACACCTTCTTAGTTTAACAGTTGTCAAAAAGTTCTTTTACTATCCATCTTTTTTCCAGTAACACAGAAATTTCCATACATCCCAAAACTGTGTCAGGTATGATTTATTACTACTAACATTAACTGGACCAATTACTTTATTATCAATTTCCCCTTTATCATTTTGTTTAATACTTCTTGCTTTTCAGATCTTTTACATGGATACTTGTTCAGTTGTGGTCAGCTTTTTTTCTTCTTTAGCTTCCTTCATTTCACAAACAAACATCTTTTTTTCAATTGTTAAAATGTTGTCTCTCTTCATAGTTAATGCACTCTGTACCTGTACAGTACAGTGCTTTCAGAACGTTTGATTTTGTCCTGAATAGTTAAATATAACATTTTACCACTTATAACCAATTACCCTCTTTCTATCTGCTGTTTCTTGCTCCTGTTGCTGTCCGATCTCATTTTTCACCTTCTTCTGAGCTCTTACTGCTTCTTCTTCTTCCATTTCTTCAGTTTCTGCTTCTTTTGATTCATAACCATATTAGAACTGAACATGCTCACACATCGTGTGTACAATATTTATAGTTTTAATTTGAAATGTACCCTTTCTCCACATCTCTGACACCTTGTTTACTCATAGTCTTGCATGAAATTGTTTGCATCAAAAGAAAAAAATAGTGTTTTGGGCAGTATAAAATATCTTATGTGTCCCTTTACATCCATATATGTTTACAGCATTTTTAGTATGAACGGTCCAATTATCCGCAATTCTTTGCCCATACTTTTCACTACTGGTCCATGCTCCTCTTAAGTCATTCAGGTTTACTATTTCATATACTGCAGCATACTTAGCATCCAAAATAGACCTTGGGACAGATTAATGAATGGCTAATCTCCACACTAATATTGTGTGTGCATCGCACAACTATTTTGTTTTCATTAAATGGCACTGCACATTGTGTATAGCCACCAAGCAAACATAAACAGCAGAGTATGCTTGTGAAAGCATAATCAGATAAATTACACGCTAATTAACCAATTCAAGATGATGGAGCCATTCAGGAAGCTATAAAGTAACCACATAGAGATTGTGCAGCCCTTTCCATGAACTCCAAAACCTATTGGAATTCAGCCACCATTACACTTAGAAAAAAGCAACGTTAAGAGCTGCTGCTGCTGCTGTCTTGTATGTGTATGTTCAGCAGGCTCATATCTATGCTGCTGCTCATAGACCTCATGCAAGGAGAAGGAGGATGTTCAGACCCTGTTTACCCTATCATGGACTGCATGATATTGAAATAGTAGAGCAATACAGGGTTGATAGGGGAGCACTACAGAAACTCTGTAGTCTCTGATGCCCACACTTCAGACACAAGTGAAATTGAGGAGAACCTATACTAGTGAAAACTAAGGTAGGTGTAGCATTAAGGATATTGGCTACTGGTACATTTCAAAACTAGGGGTGTCACAGGCCTCAGCCTCCAGAATATTGCACCAATGATTTAATAGTATACTGGAACATGCAAGACAGTACATATATTTTCCACACATAATAGACAAAAGAGCAAAAACAATGCAGGAATTGCATACTGTAGCACTCTTCATTGAAGTTTAGGGGCCATAGATTGTACTCACATAGAAATAAAAGCCTCACCTGGTGAACAGGGAAGGCCATACACCAACAGGAAGAGATACAACTCAGTCGACTGCCAGGTTATTTGTAGTGCCTGAGGGATCATCCTCAATGTATGTGCAGGCAACCAAAGCAGTTACCATCTCTGCACAAGATTTTCTAGGGGTGATGTTCCACAAAGCCATCTACTGGGTAATGCTGGTTATACACTGGAACCATGGCTCATGACACTCATCAGAAATGCACACACACCCACAGAAGGATACAACAATGCCCACTCTCAAACTTGAAACAACATAGGTTATGTATTTGGCATGCTGAGGTCATAATTCCACTATCTAGACACATAAGGGGGTGCACTGCAGTATGGTCCAGGCACCTATGCAGAAATTCTCTCTAAGCCTAGGCCATGTTCCACAATATCCTCTTGATGAAACAGCTGCAACAGAGACAGCAAGGGCCAGGATCAAACATTCCTTGACCACAGGCGGGGCCAGGACCTCCATGATTCTGAAGGAAAACATCCAGCTGCAGAGGTAGCCTGCAGACATAGGCATGCACAATATGCCCTTGCCCTGGCTAAAGGGCAAAGGATAGTAAACAAACTCACCAGCTCAGGAATACACATAACAACCTAAGCACATACAAATATTAAAAGTGATGCCATCCGATGTTTACAAACTTTACTTACCCATGAAATACCTGTGTACGGAGAGCATCACACAGAGAAAGCCCCAAAGCACATGACATGTAATTGCAGTAATGTCAAGGTAAGTGTAGAACCCGTAGTATACGAACAGATGTGTAAGAAGGTAAACATAAATGATATACCTGCATATTGTCAGTCATAAATGTAATCAGAACCTGCATCCACAAATGGCATTCTTAGCTTATAGGACTGATATCTGCAATATACAGGTATACATTGTGCACAATAACCGGCATCAAGCCAGTCACTTACCCTGTTGACACAAAGCAGTCAACAGGTCAATTATATTAACAGTTTCACAAGTAGAACAATAAGCAGGAATGCCATATCATTGGTTTGAATGCATGACTTACAATATTAATTGAAAAAAAAGCCTTCCAAAATGAGTATTTTGAAAAACATCCAAAATGCTGTTATGTAATAAATATGCATATAATCAACAAAAGGAGAAAGACTCTCTTAGCTATCCATTCTGTATATCAGATGTATATGCAACCCTAAGTCAAACCCAAATAAACAACGTACATAGCACAATCATCATCATTTGCACACGGTGGGGGTGGGAGGAGGCAGTAGGCCAAGGCTGACACCAAAGGAAATAGGCAAGCCAAAAAACTCCAGTTGTAAAAAGAAAAGGTTATACTATTGATGAATCTCATCAGGAACTTGATGATGGGGATGAAGGGTCTTCTTCACAACAACCGAGAAGAAGTAACAGGTTAAAGGCTTCGTATACTAAACAAGGCTTCCGGCCCAACTATAAAGGGAATCAAAAACCTTTTTTAGGGCGGAAGAACTTTCAGCAGCAGAAGAACTCGAAGAAAGTTTAAATGTGGTTTTTCCTTGTCTTGAAATTCCACATGAAATGCAGAAGCCCATCATTTTATCAAATATAAAAGGGGACTTTTTTGTCTATAATTTCTCTGACATTAAAATAGAACAAGATCTGATTGAACTTTTGGCCCTTGGGCTAACTTTCGTTCCTGACCAGAAAGTTAGTTTGCCTAAGTTATTGATTGATCTCAAATGTTTTGTACGAGGTATCAACCTTAAAGTATTGTTTAATGGTGGAATATGTAAAGAAAAACCACCTTTCAAGTTGTTAAGTGTGTTCAATCCCCCCCTCCACCCTACCTTGCAGACATTTGAGTATGCCTGTGAATTGGACCTTAGACATTTGTTTAAAAAAATAAAATGGTTTGACGCTAATAGTAACATCACTTCTGAACAAAGAAGTTGCTTGAAAAATTTGTGTAATTCACCAATTAGAGTCATTAAGCCAGACAAAGGGGGCGGTTTGGTCATTTTAGAAAAGGCCGATTATGTATCAAGAATGCAAAAAATTCTGGATTCCCCAGCTTATGAAAAGTCTTCAGTAAATGAGACTACAAGTCAATATAATAAAATAAAAGGTTATCTGAGAGATTTATTCATTGAAGGGAAGATAGATATTGATACGTTTGATTACATCAATATAGCTTTCCCCAGAGTTCCCATCATGTTTGGGATCCCTAAGATACATAAAAATTTAGAGGATCCCCCCATGCGTGCACTAGTAGATGGGAGATGTTGTATTACCCATCCTAGTGCTAAAGTAGTTGACCACATTTTACGTAAATATCTCAAGAATATTCCTCAAATCTGTAGAGATTCATGGGCTTTCTTAAATGCTATTAACACCATCCCGTTCTGTCCTTCCTACAGCTTCCTCACCATTGATGTGGTTGATTTGTATACCTCTATTCCACATCTTGAAGCTGTAGAGTGGGTGGAACTCATGCTTATGGATATGAAAGCCCCAAGAGATGAGATATATGTGGTCACTACTTTACTTGATATCATCTTGTCATCTAATTTCTTCATCTTTAACAACGAGCATTATATCCAGAAAAGGGGTATAGCTATGGGATCACCATGTGGGGGAAGTGTGGCGAACCTAGTGGTAGCATACTGGGAAAAGAACTTTCTTTTTGAACATCCTCCTTTCAAGGAGGCTTCTATATTCTACACTAGGTTCTTAGATGATGCATTTGTCCTCCTGGATGGGAACTCTGATATGGCTACTAATTTGGTGAATTACATGAATGAGTCATGTTCGTTTTTGACATTCACCCATAATTTTTCATCGAGTGAAGTCGAATATTTGGATGTGAAACTGGTTAAAGATTTATACAACAACTGTTTTTGTTCTAAGATCTTTAGGAAAAGTACTTATTGTAATGCTTTTCTTCACTTCTCCAGTAACCACCCCTTGAACCAGAAGAAATCCATCTTCAAAGGCCAATTAGTGAGAGCGACACGCATGTGTAGCACTCTTACTGACTTTGAAGAAGAGTGTAGCACCCTTAGGAATATGTTCCTAAATCGGGGGTACCCTATTGACTTCTTGGATAATCTTATTGATGAAGTTTCATTTAAAAGAAACACAGGGTTTTATCAACCTCTCTTACAGGGTGCTATAAAGAGTAATCTTCAAAATTCTACGGTGCTTGTGGTGGACTTGGGGGAAGATGTAGAAAATCCCCCTTTGATTGAACATTCCTTTGGAGTTCATGGGTTTAGTCCCCCAAGGGTGGATTTCAAAAACAGGTTTAGTTTAACCTACAATAAACACATCTACAACATATGTAGTATAGTTAAGAAAAACTGGGAGTTTATTGCAAACAATAGTCACCTTTTTGATATTTTAGGTGACTTCCCTGGGTTCATATTTAAAAGAGGTAAGAACCTGAAGGAACTATTGCAGAATGAAAATATATCCTGTGAAGTGTCTAGACAGATTGGGACATTTCAGTGTGGGTTCTGCAATTGGTGTAGGCTCTTAAGAACAGGGAATTCATTTACGATTAGGGGTGAAAAATTTTACATCAAACAAAAGTTTTTTTGTGATTCTAGGTCCATTATTTACATTGCTTTGTGCAACTGTTGTCCGGCCTTTTATGTTGGAAAAACGGACCGTAGACTACGGGACCGTGTGTACCAACATAATTATGCAATAAAAAATAAAAAAACGGACAACGCTCTTTCTAAACATGTTCTAGATAATATAGGACATAGTTTTTCTTTCATGGGGATTGATGGTGTAAAAGTAGGGGTTAGAGGGGGCCCTCAACCACTACTTCTTGAACTAAAAGAATTAGAATGGCAGTTGTTATTGAATGCTTTTTCTCCACCTGGTCTAAATGATTTATGTAATATATCTATTATTTTAAAATATAAAAGCTATCTGAGGAATTGATACCACTTTTTATCCAATTTTGGAAAAATGAGTAATTTTGGATGTATCTAAACGTTTGTGACAACTCTTTATAGAATAAGAGGCCTCATATGGCATCTTCTTTCAAGGGTTTTGTACGCAGGTTAAATTTAATGGATTAAGGGTATAAAGAACCACTTTAGTGTACGTGTTACGGAATTGAGTATTTGGCACTGTCTTGTTTAATATGTTATTAAAGTACCATGTGGAAGGAAAAATTAAATTAAAATATAAAATTATGGCTTTCCCTACCTTTTAAGGGTTGGACCATATATTTAACCAACATGGTAAATAAAACATTTTTATACATATGAGATACATATACATATATACCTTTTTATTACATATTTTTTAAAAATGGGAAAAAGAAAAAATGTTTTATTTTTGTACAGGAAATGACATCATGTATTTTTTGCATATAAAAGTCATTGGCGCCTTTTTTTAAATGTCTGAAGAAGCTCTTGGGTTTCTAGGAGCGAAAACGTTATTAATAAATATACGTTAACCTTTTCTTTTTACAACTGGAGTTTTTTGGCTTGCCTATTTCCTTTGTTTTGCTGGTTGGCTTCCCTGTTGTTTCATAAGGCTGACACCAAAGTAATGAGCGTGTGTGAGTAAGAAATGCAGAACATTCAGTAAATTCGGAAATATCTCAGGTCCACTAACAGGGGATGTATCTCAATCGTCACTAAGATTTTCTTAACTTGCATATGTGTGGGTTGTTATGGGCAATTTTTGTGAAGTGTGTGTGTGTGTGTGTGTGTGTGTGTGTGTGTGTGTGTGTGTGTGTGTGTGTGTGTGTGTGTGTGCGTGCATGCGTGTGTGTGTGTGTGTGTGTGTGTGTGTGTGTGTGTGTGTGTGTGTGTGTGTGTGTGTGTGTGTGTGTGTGTGCGGCACACAGAAGTGAACTGTGCATATTAAATTTGTCAGTTGAGGGTCATCATTCCTGACTACACACACTGCTTCTGCCAGGAGTTGCAATATCAATTTCACATCCCCAGTTCAAAGTGTGGGTGCTACATGAATGTGAGCAATGTCTGCTGGTTGAGCTCTCTTCATGACTACGTGCTGGACCACAACGCCATGATCTAC
The DNA here is from genome assembly GCF_019279795.1 of Protopterus annectens. Taxonomy (NCBI): domain Eukaryota; kingdom Metazoa; phylum Chordata; order Ceratodontiformes; family Protopteridae; genus Protopterus; species Protopterus annectens. The sequence continues at coordinate 1,426,042,961 of NC_056726.1, forward strand.
CATATCTGGGTGTTCTGGGTGTGAACACCTCAATCACTGAAAGTGCAGTTGAAGTAGTGCCACTACAGGAGTTGGATCTGGCACAGCCATGTTGGCTCTCACCAGAGGATATTACAGCTCTATGGACACGTGGATGCCAGCCCTTTCCCAGCATATGTTCCCCCCAAAAATTAATCACTGCCTGATCCAATGTGCCACTCATCCTATCCAGTAAGTCACCCACATGGTTGAAGCAATCACACACGTCAGAATGCGCCATGTTTAGGACTTGCACAATTACTTCTGAGGCCCTGCTGGCACATGCCTGCACCTCCACGATGGCCCTACACATACATCTGGTAGCACATAATGACACAACAGCATGAGGATGATGGTGGACAGTAGACTTTCTCTAGCAACCCTCTTGTGTGGTGCCACACCCTCACAATGACTATGGGTAGACTCAACCAGCTCTGCAACTAGAGTGACCACACTACCCTGATCAACTGTGTCACCCTCAACATGCTCTATACCTGACAGCTTAGTATAATAGGTATGCATAGGCATACTGACTGAGTCTGAAATAAAGTCACTGGATTTGTGCGCCACAACCTCAATGTCAGACTAAACCTGTGCACCCCTGACTGTGCCTCTATATCACCACCATCATCAGATGCTACTGATACTCTGACACCAAACAGTATGAGTTCTACTCTGCCACTGTCAGGAATAACTGTGAAAATATTCAATAAACACAAGAAGGAGAGATATGTTCTGCACACTCATGTTAAACAATTTCAAATGTTAAAGGAATAAAATGTTTTTTTTTCCATCTCTCTTTAGACTTGCATTTAAGAGATACTTATTACTAATCAAAGAGAGTTTGTGCTTAGCATGTGCAGGTGGTCTTTCATATGGAAATTATGATGTCTCTGGAAAAAGGGGAAGGCAGTGAAAAGAAGGATAATAAGCATCAAAGTAAATGACACAATGACAAGAAGATAAAGCTCTGCCTATTTTTCCCTTAATAAATATCTCAGAATCAATCAGACTGTCCACCCCCCAACACAATCCCTGTTAGACTCTTCTCTCTTGTAAGGTACACATCTTGATGTTTACAGATGTAGAAGTTGTAACACATAAAGATGTCTGGAATGGATTCATAGCCAACCCTAGGCATAGGCCAAATAGGCAGCTGTCAAGGGTGCCACTGTAGTAGGAGTGCTTTTCCAGTAGTCTGGATGGTGAAGGTATGCCAGGATGGGGGCATCAGGAGGTGGGGGATGCTGAGCCCTTTTCCCTAGGGTACCAGTTGACCAAAGGCTGGTCCTTTAAGTGTCTTACATATAGCATACCTGGAATTTCTGCTTGGAACACATTTGGGCTGTGGTCAACATTAACACCAACATCAAGGAGTCTGTGTAAAGCCTCTGCTGAGCTGTCTGGATCTCTGACGGTGGACAAGAAAAGTTCATTTTCAGTGAGTAGTGGTTCTGTAGCAGGAGCCCGACCCTGTAGCCATTTGTTATTTTGCTAACACAGCTGCCTTCCTGTGTGCCCCTATAGTCATATCAGTGGCACAATGCTGCACCTGATTATAGTTTTTGGCATAGCCGCCCACAGCATTTACATCAGTGACCACCTGCTGCCATATGTTTTTTTCTGACAGACATATCACCTCTGTCTCTGTCTAGCAGGAAAGATCTAAGGTTGTGTAAGGCTTCAATAATTACCTCATTTTTGCATCACTAAATGGTGGCTTCATGCTACAGATAATCTGGGTGCTATAATCCTGTATGACATGAAAGAAAAAAACACATTTGTAGCACATACAGAAAGCATTCTCCTCAAGCAAAATAACTGCTCCCATCCTCAGCACAAAATAATTAAACACACAATGTTCATTTTGGGCTATGCACAAGCTGAGGATACCCCCCATAAAAAAAGAAAAAAACATTATTATAGTAGCATTACATCCATTCTGTTAACATTTCTGTAATGAGGATATCAGTTCTGCAGATGACTACTGGATGGCAGGATAATCAATTACAAGGCAAAAATTCAAAGTCCAACTGCCCAGACAATTTCCTTTGGTCTCTACACTGTTATGTAGGTCACCAATGAACATCTGAGAAGACTAATACTTCCATTAGCTACACGTGCACACTCCCTTGAAGTTGATAATAAACACCCAGTTTTCTTCAGTAACTGGTAAAATTCCAAGAGAAAATAATAACACTATACGATGATGTAACCATACTACTTGGATAGCACAGCAAGAACTGACATATGTTCAGTATACCAGCAGCGAATGAAAACACTGCATACATATGAAAATTTGTATTTCTATTGCATATTGAAATATATTCAAAATGTGAACATGCAAGCATATTTTAAACATTCCTTAAGAAACAATGCAGTCATTTGTCGAATAATCTCCAGGTAACTAGCAGTAATGCTCTATCTATCTCTATGCAACCAGTCTTCCTCCCACTTCCATAGCTATACCATTACCTTTATGTATGTAGCTCTTTAAGCACTATGAAGAAGTGAATGAGGTGTGATGTCATTAGCATTCTTGAATACCAAAAAATTTGCTTGGTGTAGGGGATGTAAACATGGCATAAGTAGCTACACAATTGCATGTATGTGCTCTAGGACTGCAGGGAGGAGCAATGACAATTGTTAGCTGCTAATGGCTTGCAAATGTTGTGTTACTGATTGCTCTGATACAGAAAGCAATACTGAGCAGAGTCTTCTCTCTGAAGTATGTGCATCATGTACAGTCGACTTACAATAAAAAGTATACACACCTTGAGAGATATGAGAACAACCTTAACAACATACATCAGCACTCTGGAGAGTAATGAGTGGAGAACATCCACCTGCTGTGCAACTGTCTCTGTGACACAAGGTGAAAGTGCACTGACGTTAAAAAACAGAACACAGGTGATCCTGGGTTCAAATTCAGATAACACTTATTTTTTACAAAGGGTGTCAAAATGCAATTTCTAACCATACTTTGATTAGGAAGGTAACATTTCATAGAAATGGCTATCAAAATTACATTGATTGCAAGAAATATCTCACTAATACTTTGATAAATAAATTCTTCAAGGTAGCATATGTCATTAATGATGTAGTTATGAAAGATAGTTGAAGGTGTGTGCAATTGTTTAAGCAGGATAATTATGATAATGAATTAAAAATGCACTTGCATATCTATGATAGGCAGAATAATTAAGTTAAAAATCATATTCACTCCTCAAGTAACCCAACTCTGTGTTTAGGGCAGTATGTGTAGTGATGTATGTATGTATCATACTCCAGTCTGTATTACTCAACTCTTGAAAGTCCGTCCAATGGAAATACATTTACAAATAGTAATACTGCCTCATTCATGGGAATGCATTTCACAGGACTTGCTAAAGTTACACAAATACAGGCCTATGTGAAATGTATCTCCATTCATACTGAATGCAGTTTATCTGTAATGAACAAAGGTATATAGGCTGGTTAATCATAACTGTGCATTTTCTGGAATTATATCATCATGTGATAAGTCATGGGTCTAATTCTAATTCTCTCCTTTTTTGTTTCACCCTACCCCTTCTTTCTTGCTTTTTTATTTTTCTATTTATTTTTTTTTTTGGGGGGGGGGGGTATTTATATTGCTTAAAATGTTATGTTGACATACATTTCTGCTTACAAAAGTTGACATAAACCACAGAGAGGTAGACTGACCACTGCAGATAAGCCCATCATCCCTCAGCGGTTTGTAGCACTGACACTCAGCACTTCAGGGACCTTGGTTGTCAGTGCTGCCTCTATCCTACCTGCCCCATCTGCATCAGGTAGCCCTGTCCTGGCAGCTGGTGCACTGGTACCCTCCAGGAGAAGTAGTAGTAGAAGTGGGGATTTTGTCACCTAACAAGAGCTGACAAAGGTGGTGGAAGGTATAATGGAAAGGGGCCTTAGTGCCCAAATTGTCAGTGTAGAAAAAAAGCCAACATGATGCTACATCAAAACACTGACACAAAAAATGACAGTAGACAGTGATGACAGTTCTGAGGGTGAGGACTAGATTCTCACTATTCTCAGGATTGAAGAGGGTACACCTCCAATGTCCTCTACCTATCCCCAATCATGGTATCCCACAACCTATTGTGTCCATCATCATCCTTGTCAGCCTTGTTTGTCCTGTATGTCTGCATCTTCTTCCTCACCTAAACTACCTACCTGATCCTTACATTCATAAACCCCTTCTCCAAAATTCTTCTTGCCTTGAATGTAGAGAAAAAAGTAAAAAAACTGGACACCTTTCCCACAAGAAAATAAAGACCCATACATAGCTCTCCACTTCACCTATGTCTCTTCTTCACACACTTGATTTGGTACAACTGGCTCTACAACATTATTCTGCTGTTATCACTTACCCATGGTTTGGTGACAGTCCACATTCAGCAAATTCTTTCCACACTTCTACATTTATTTTATGAGGAAGTACTTAGCTACGGTTCTCTCCCAGTACCTGCCTGTAAATTCCTCTATTCTTTTCCATGTGTCCTCCCATCTGCTAATCCCTCCATTTCACCAATTTTCTGTCAACCCCTTTTTTTACGCATTTAATCTGGTCAAAAAATAGCACCACACATAACACACATGGCTGGAAATGACCCATAAAAAAGCCTTTATTTTTCTCTCTTTGCATGTACGTGGAATTGGCATTGCACACCAATACCAAGTGATGGTGAATGGCAGTTCGTGTCCTATGGAAAAACCTGGTCAGTTGTTGCCATCACCTATAGTAGTCCAGTTATCCTGTTGCAAAGATGCTTAAACATGCTGTACTGCAGGAATATGTAGTAAAGGAAGAGTAAAATAAATAATTGACAACAGTTACTCTAACATTTCTTTGACTATTGGACATAAACAAGTGCTGCTTCCTCTGTAGAGTGTTGACATAAATCAGTTATCTGAAGATTCATTTTTTACCATAGCGTCAAAGGTTCAAATCCAGATGTATGTCACAATATTTCTTACTGTGATGTTACACTTCTATGATGTATTTCATGGCACATATATTAATTTGTACCCAGTTAAGACCTTTAATTAACAGATTTGGAATAATGTTGTAAAATGCACTTGCAAACACATCCATGACCATAAGGAAGATTTAATAAACCACCTTTATTCTACTCATGTCTTAATCAGGTTTGCCAGTCCTACAGCTTCTTGATGCCAAGATCCATCAGTTACTGATACAGAGCATGACCACTGAAAACTGAGGAAACACCATAAAGATGTACATTAATGATCCATAACACCAACCTTTCAAATGTGTTTGTATATCTATCTCTATCATCACCCCTTCTCTGTCACCAGTTTGTACTGTTGATTATTCATTATGCTTACAGATAGAAATGTCATTTTATGGCATTTTTATACTGTCATTACTTTGCTGAAGAATAATACCTACATCTTCCATTGGCTGAATAGGTTATCGTTGCTCCCTCGAAGGTGTAATTTTGAGATCTGTAAAGTAAGATTTTCTTTTCTAGTGGTCTGAGATAATGATCAAGTCTATAGACTTAAGTTTTTTTATCTTGACAACGGTTGAAATCAGCATTAGGCAAATCACTTACTGCCTGTTTTTATAAGTGTCTTTGGTGAGAATGGGTTGCCTAGGTATCTGTCTAATCCCCTTCTGTTTTATCAGGTGTAGTATTCAACATTTGAGCAAGGACTGGCAATGGATAAGTGTAGTGTGTGATACTAAATGGGATTTCAAATCTTATTGCAAAATGTGGTGAGTTTTTGCCATACCCCAGATTGTACACTCAACTAACATGTGATTTCCCTTGAAGTATGTCTCATATGTAGTAAATATAAAATATTATTTCAGTAGTCATTATTGACATAATTTGGCCAAGCACCATATTTAAGATAATAACGTCTATGCATTCTTAAAGTCATAATCAAAATTAATTATGATAATCACATTCTGGCACCCTTTGTAAAATGATCTGCTTATTGGACTTGAACCCTGCTTTTAACTCTGCTTTTTCATTTAGCTCAATAAGCTTACACCTTGTGTGACACACAAAGTTAAGGTGACAGGTAGATTTTCTCCACTAGGTACTTTCCAGAGTGCTGTCAGCATGCATCACCACTAAGCCTATTTGTGCTACAGAAAGTTAAACAAATTAAAGTTTACATTTTTTTTCCTCCAGCAGTCAACCCTGTTTGTTCACTGATTAATATCATGCAATGGGGAAGGCAAGCACAACACTTCATTTTTGAATTGAGTTTTTGAGCTAACATGGAAAGGTATAATACAACATGCAAAGCATGTGTATGCAACATGTTAAGACAAAACAGATCTGTTCTAAATGTAATTAGAATCATAACATTTCATCTCTGCTCCTTATTTGTGCAAAGGTTGTCAGGGAGCAACAACGAGCACCACTGAATACTAGCACTTCACAGTTCCAGTTAAACACAACAAAGTATAATCATCCATGCACTAACACTTTGACAACATCTGCTCAAATATTTTCTCAGTATTTTGCTTTAGGAAAAGGTTTTGAAAGGAAAGAAGTATCATTACTGGATTATATTGCTTTGCTACATGGAAATTGCTTAATGTAGTCATGTGAAATGCAATGAACTGTGAGGTTAACTGATCAACTCATTCTGGAGAGTCCGGTCTGCACTCCAGCACTGATGTTTACAAATGATATACAACCACATTCAGCCTTGGCACACATAGTTCATTATTACTTAGCTCTCCCGCATTGGAACAATAAGTATTGCCAGGTACTGACAGTCCATATTGCCTATGCATGAGCACATACCACTGCTAATATTAGTACCATTCATTAAATTTTACATACCATCATCATAACCTGATGATCCATGAATGTTTCATTGTCCCTCCTGTGTTGCATAAGAGTGTGTGTCTCATGTACAAAACACAGTTACATGTCAGTCACAGTTCTGCAATATACATTAATGACAGCGTTTGTGACTTAAGTCAGCAGTATATATTCATTTTTGATCATCATACTTACTCCTTCATATCAACAAATATGGATTTGCACAAAACCTTCAGCATCACAATATTTTCTCTGACACAGAATGAGAAGCTAATCATACCTACACTGCATTGTCACACTCTAAGAGTCAGAGACTTCTGCAATGGTGCTTGCATTAAGTACTGTGTCCTCTACACTGTGTAAATCAATAGGTAGGGGGTTCTAATCTCACAGCAATCAATGTGTGTGTGTGTGTGTGTGTGCATGTGTGTGTGTGTGTGTGTGTGTGTGTGTGTGTGTGTGTGTGTGTGTGTGCGTGAGTGTGTGTGTGTGTGTGTGTGTGTGTGTGTGTGTGTGTGTATGTAAATGTTTGCAGGAGTGTCTTACAAATCTTAGTATTCACAACATTTAGAATTTCACATTATCTGTAGAAGTAATTTTTCCACACACATCTCCTTTGGATGACACAGCTGATGACATATTTTCAAAGATGCAATGTGGCTCCCATGCAGTCAGACTTCTCATGTGATGTGTGTGTATAATTCACTTGTATGTAGATTGTTTCAGTACATAGCTAGGGACTTCAAATACAGGAATTACTGTCTGTAAGTTTGTGACTCCTCCTCTTACTGTGCAGAACAGGCTGCAAATACATGCGTGAGCTATATCTCTACAGTGTGTTTCTGCTGTACAACCTTTTTTTTATCAAAAAATGAAGGTAATACATGATGGTGATGTCATCCATTGAAACTTGCTGTGTATCAGTTGTCAAATAAATATGTAGTTGTGCTTGTGTATCAGCAAACCTTCATTAGTCTGTGATGTTAGTTAAATAGTTCAAATACTGATGTCACTGCTTACAGTGAGTATACATGTTCTTAACAGTGTTGTCACCTACATATGCTATGTTCATGTGCAGCTGTTGTTTCCTGTTACAATAGTTTATTCTATATTTCATTTAGAAAGGTAGAATTGAAGACTGATGCTGCCATTTGAATAGATTGTCATTCCATAACAGTTGTAGTGAAACATCTTCTAAGGACATGAGACAATGTAATGTATGTTGTTACCTAAGTGAGGCATGTGTTCCACTATGGAATTATATACACATTGTACATAATTGCTGTTCTACCATCAGAGTGTCAACAACAGGGGGTTACAGATGTGTTTGGGTATACCTAACATCAGGCAATGTTGTCTGATACACAGCACGATTCTTTCTAAGTAATTACAGGGACACATATTCATTGAATCATGCACATGATGTAATGCTTTCACATAACCACACATATGACAATCAGCGGTGTACTTATACCATGACACATTTAGTGATCCTACTATGGTAGTGATTTTCTCAGTGCTTACGCAAGTGTTCCAAACCAGCACTGACTGTAAACATCTGTGTCCTTAACTGTTCTGCAGAAAAGAAAATTATACTTTGTACATATAGAGTGACAGAGGTATCCCCATCCATTTTAGCAGATACAAGTTATGGGCAAATAAAGTACAGCTGATTGAATGACTTCACATGGGTGGAGTTCAACAGCTATGATAACAGTTTACAACTTAATGTTCAATTCTAGGATAGGTATTCATTTTGTATGAATGTACTGAAGTCACACAACAATCATTACAGCACATCAGTATTATCCCTTGATATGTTGCATGAACAGATGTGAACACAGCTTTGGATTTCATGGCAGTAAATAGGTGTACACAAGTGTGCTCCAGTTCTTGGGTGGTATATGTACAGACATACAGAGAAACCTTTCTTGACCATGGAAAATTGATATAGGACTAATCCCAACTGTGTGCACATGAGCATACTAATTTAATTGCCATTGGTTTGACATGTTGATATGACGTTCATTATCAGGGATCCTTTCTTAATTCACACTGCCAATAATACACAGCTCTGGTGAATACATTGCATCATAGTGTGCTGTTTGTATCTGTTCTTATCTGTCTGCACAATTACTGTGTCAGATAGCAGTGCCTTACACTAGGGTATTATATATGTGACACTTTGCTCCATTTTTGACACCACAGACATCTAAATATGGGATGTATAAGCATTAGAATATTGAAGTGTGTAATTTCTTTCCAGGGTGATCATCCTTGTACATTTGTTAGGCCTGTTTTTGGGGTGCACTTGGTTAATAAACAGGTCAGCGGTGACATTGAAAGGGTGAGTTTGATTCTTGCAAAGGGAGATTATGGCTTCTAAGCCATTCCTATTTTCCAGAAAAACATCCCTGTAATTCTATAAGCATGATGACAAGCATGCATATGCATGTAGCACTGCTGACCATTACTCTAACACATAAACATCATGTAGGCTTTGTGCAAAGCCTACACAATTATTCATGAATCACACAGCTTAGGTCCTTTTCACCCAGCACATCTGCCTTGCATGGTAAAGAAATATTTTTATATTTTTTAAGCACAGGATTAAAATGTCATGATTTACATTTGTAGAATCATTTATAAATCTGTTTGCGTAATCAAAAGCTTCACAAATATATCCATAAATGATCATCTAGTTGGATTATTATGTTCTTTGGATTGTCTGTGATGTAGCAGAACCAAGCTGTTCATGGTGCCATTCAGTCTCATAAGAATTTATTTCCATCAGGTTTTCTACTTTACTGAAAGACCAGTTGTCATAATGGGTAAGGTCTTTGCTTCCCATGCACAAGGTACAAGGTTTGAACCTAACCTCCAGCCAATACCTGTATGAACTTTGCATGTTTTTTATGTGTCTTTGTGGGGTTCCTCCCACCTCTGAAAAACATGCTGAGTGTTTCCATCTCAAACTCACCACAGAATGGAGCTGTGAGCAGTAACACATGCTCTACACTATACTCAATAGTGGGAAGAGTTGTACAGATCAACTGCCTTGGGAATCTACTGTGGTGTGCAGTATCCTCAAGATAGCAGAACATGGATAACAGACTATGCACTATGGCAGGGCTAGCCATTTGATTGCATAAAATACAGGTCTAGGTGATTTGGTTGTGCCCAAATAGGCATGGGTATTTGCCGGTGATAAGTAGGTTGAGGAACCAGCCTACTCTGACCTACACCTGGCACCCATATTAATGCTAAGAGGGCTGTATGTGCTCCTATTGACCAGTGTGTAATAGGATGGAGAAAGGAAGTGGATGATATGATGGTACAAAGGAGGCTGGACAGCCTATGTATCCAAGAGACAAGATGGAAGGGCAGTGCAGCAAAGCCACTTGGTTTGGGATCCAGAGTCTACTCAGATGGAGGACAGGCTGGAAATCATGTGGGCATTGTGGTGAGGGAGAGGCTTCAGAAGATAGTGAGGAAAGTCATCAGAATTACCATGGCAATCAGACTCCAAAGTAAGGATAGGACAGTATTCCTAATCTCAGCCTAATGAGCAGGGTTGTGATAAATAAAAAAGAGTACATTTAGACAGCAGTTGCAGGATCTACTAGATAAAGCAGGACAACATGAATTGGTGTTGATAATGGGAGACCTGTATGCACATATTCAAGCAGACAGAACAGGATCCGAGGACTGACTGGGTCCACATGGATGAGGCAACAGGAAGAAAGAAGGAGAGGTCATTCATGACATCTGTCTGCCAAATGGCTTGAGTGTAGTCAACACATGGTTCAGAAATAAAGACAGTCATGATGTCACATGCAAGAGTGGCCAACTTGTAATTCAGGTAGACTTCCACCTATTAAGGAAATGGCAATAGGGAGAATCAGTGATTGCAAAGTCATCACCAGTGGAATAGTTGGCCCACAGCATAAACCACTGGTTGCCAAAATCATCTGCAAGCAGTGGTCAGGGAAGGCTCTAAGGTCAACGGAGAGGAGGCTGAAGACCTGGTAGCTGACTGGAAAGAAAACACAGCAGTTCAAGGAATTACTCAGGGATCTGGCATCACAAGAAGAAGAGGAAATAGGTGGCATTGAAAAAGAATGGCAGCACCTCAAAACAGCATGTGTGAGGACTCCAGAACAGATGTGAGCCAGGTATCTAAATAAGGTACATAAGAAAAACTGGTGGTGGGATGCAGAAGTCCAGGAAGTCATAAAAAGAAAAAAAAAGTGCAGAAAAAAAGTGGGAACTAATAAAGACAGTGCAGGCTAGGAAGGAATATTAGTTGGCTAAAAGAAAGGCTAAGAAAGGGATTGCAATTGAAAGAATAGGGCATCAGAGGCACTCTACCAGCTTTGGGAAAGTGACTCAGTAGGTGGCAGAAAGAAACTACATCAGGCTGCAAGGCAAATACAGAAAGAAAAAGAACATAGTTAGACATACTTCATAAGGCATGCCAGCAACAATTTGCTCACTGGTTCACAAGACATCAAAGGCAAGTTGAAGGAGGACATCCAACAGCTTCTGAATAAAACAATCCACAGAAGTTGTCCTGCCTCAAACACAGCCTACAATGAGAGAAGAGGAGAAGCCCACCATAGAAGAAGTAAGAACAGCATTAAGGAAAATGAATTCAGGGAAATAAAAGGCTCAGATGAGGTCATAGCAGATATGCTAAATATGCTGGGTGAGATATAGGTGATATGGCTCCTGAGGGTACTCATAGCAGTGTGGAGAGAAAGGTGTATCCCCAGATGACTGGAGAGTAAGCATACCTGTGCCAGTGTACAAGAACAAATGGGACATCCATAACTATAGGCAGTGCGAGGTATCAAACTCCTGTCCCAAAGAATGAAAGTTCTGAAGAGAGTGATTGATAAATGGATACACAGAGTAGTAGAAAGTAAGATGGGAGATGAACAGTTCAGATTCACATCAGGATGCAGCACAACTGACCCGATGTTTGAAGTGAAACAGCTAGTTAAGAAGAAGCTAGAGATGAGGAAAAAGTAAATCTGGGCATTCCTGGACTTGGGCATTCCTAGACTTGGAGAAAGCATGTGACAAATGCCCAAGAAAGTTGATTTGAGCAGTTTTGTGATGGTTCAAAATCCCAGAAACATTGGTAGAATTAGTGAAAGCTATATACAAGGTCCCAATGACTCAAGTGCAAACAGTGTTCAGTCTCACAGAGAGGTTTCGAGTGAAAGTGGGTGTGCATCAGGGTTCAGAGCCCACTGTTGTTCATACTGGTGATGGATTACATTTGCAAATAGGTTAAAGCTACTGTATGCAGATGATGTGCCACTACAGAGAGACTGAATAGGAACTGGAGCAAATGATAGGTGACTGGAATGCAAAACTGAAGATGCATGGGATGAAACAATGCAGACAAGACAGTAGTCATGGCAGCAAATGGGGCAAATCAGAAGACCCTTAAAATTGAGATAGAAAGGACAGCAGTGGAACAGCATGAAATATCACAAAACGACACAGGCGGAAAGGTATTAAACAATGACCAAGACCAGTGAAAGAAACCAAAACTTTAATAAAAATGTGCAAAAACCAACACAAGCTGCAATGTCTCGGCCAAAAAGGCCTTTCAAGAGTCAAAAAGCATAACACCAACAAACAATTAAATACATCCCTGCACAATTTATTTTTATTTAATTGTTTATTTGAATTAATTTTATTGGTGAATTTTTTTTAATGCAGTGATGTATTTGTTTGCTGGTGCTATGCTTTTTGACCCTTGAAAGGTCTTTGTGGCCAAGGTGCTGGAGCTTGCATTGTTTTTTTTATATTTATATTAAAGTTTGGCTTTCTTTCACTGGCCTTGGTCATTATGTAATAGCATGAACTATCTGGGAGGAGTGGTTCAGAATTGGGAAGTCTGAATGAGAGAATCAAAGCCAAAACCAGAGGTGCTGCAGCCAAATGGGTAGTGTGTGACCAGTGGCGTCGTATAAGACAGAAATATGGGATATGAAGACAGAGCAGCAGAATAAGCCAGACATTATGTAGGTGAGGTGTCTTAGGCTGGTAGCATGATGCATATTGTTGGTTAGATGAAGAAATGAGGACATCAGAGCAGACACCAAAGTAGCTCCAACTGTCAAAAAGGTCAAAAAGAACAGATTGCAATGGTTCATTCATATGTGTAGGCAAACAAAGACAATTATTTAAGTAGATTTGAGACAGAGAGACCGAGAGGAGTAAAAGGCCAGGTGAGATGTTATGACTGTTGAAGAAAGCCCAAGAGTGTCTTAGTATTCTGATCTTTCTTGTACAAGAAAACAAGCATCAGTGTCAAATCCTCTTGAATCAAACCTAAAGATTGTAATGTAGTGTTTATGGCACTTCAAACATTTTGTACTCAATAAACTGACCCAAATATGATTAATAAGCTAGAACCATTTGACTTACAACTGTCAAATCATTTCTTGTTTTACAAGTGGTTTTGATAACAGGAGAATGATAGCAACATCAACTACGGTATAGTGAAGCTAAGAGAGTAGGAGCTATAGGTGTAGTGCTTCATGGTTCATTCCAATTCAAGTTCCTCTTTAATGTCTGTAAATAAGAAATCAAGTTGTGATTACTCTTACTTGCTGGGAAGTTGTTCTACTAAGCAGTGCAGCTGTAAGTTCTGCTATCAGAAGACTGCCATGCATTTAGTATGTGGGTTTTAGAGTTAAGATTATGGTTAGTGTTATCACAGTATGTTTACGGTTCTCATGTTGATTGGCAAGCATTTCCAATAAAAAGAAAACAAAAACTCCGAAAAATGTATTTCTGATTTCACTGGGTTGGTGTCTCATTTCTCCCTTTCTAAAAAATGACATACTCAAATGCTGTCCAGTGAGAGTAACTTTTGCCAAGAAATTATTGATGAATGAAGAGAAAAGCATGTGTCTTTGCAAAAAAAAAAAAAAAAAAAAAAAAAAAGAAAGAAAAATAGAAAAATACAGGAATGCACATCCAAGCTGGAATTTAATTAGGTAGAAAAGCCACTCAAAACATTCACTTTATAAGGAGTTAGGAGTGGATAAGTATAGGGTGGCAACAACTTAACGATAGATATCTTACTAGGTAAACAAACAGGAAATATTTTCTACCAACATCAAATATGAACAGAAATTTCTGGATTTTGTGCATACCAATACACTTGTCTAAACTGCCTACCTATCCTTCACAGGTGTTAACCCCCATGATCTTGTCCCCATGAACATTTCTTTCAGCTGAACTCTCCACTTATTATCTCAACAGTCAAATCTGTCCAACTTGTTTTGATTTTTCTACAAAAAAAAAAATACCTTGTGGCCTTTAATTTTTCTTTACTGTAAGAGGTTACTCCAAAACCATGAAGTTACAATTTAATGATCTTATTCATAATCACAAATGGTTTGGCTCTAGGTAAACATTGTCACTGAGGCTTTTGCCAACTCATCTGAATAGTATTTCTTCTTTGATAGATGCTGTAACAAACTGAAATGCTACCAGCCCAGCTATCTGGAATTTTGTAAATAATCATATGTCATTTGTGAATATTATTATGATTTATATGCTTGTCTTACCAATGTAAGATAACTATATGTTATGTGTATATTGAACTACTGGTACAGAAGTGTGTCTTTAACTATATGCTATGTACTGAGCTTCAAGAATGTAACCACAGTGTACTCTACTGGAAAAGAACAGAAATGTATAAAAACTATATGCCTATGCAAATGCATGTTTTGATGGTAGAAGCTGGAACATACAGAGTTAACTTGCAAACCATCAAGAAAAGCAAAGAGTTTTACAATTGCGTTTATCTCAGTTTCAAGGCAGCTAGGAAACAGGATGTCTACAGCTAGAGGTTTCTTTCTATTGTCTGGAAACAGAAATAATTACAGGTTTCAAATGTAAAAGTGTTTAACTGTTTTATGACTTCCAGTTCTAGGCAAACATCTGAGAGATAAGTAATTTTGACACAGGGGTGGTAAATTTTAAGTTTCTGTTAGCTTGGGAACTGAAGGTAGAGGTGACAAGTAGTGATATCATCCAGTTGACCCAGTGGTAATGTGTTGTTATTAATTTAAGAACTGTCTCTCAGAGAAAGCCAGTGCATTTTGTATTTGTCTTTGGATCTAGAAACATTCTCTCATCAGCACTTCTCTTCTCTATTTGCCTTGCTAATAGTAAGTACTAGATTACAGTGATTTCTCTTAGAGATAGATAGGGATATAGTAAGATTAGTTTAGATGTTTTCTGCATTTATGTGAGACTATCCTGCAATGTTGTTTTAAAAATATTTCCTGTGATTCTGAACTCTGTTGTCACTGTATTGCATTATTGAGTATTGTCTTGTGCTTTTATTATTTATTATTAAGTATATTTAAACCTTTTAATTCTGGCTGGTTTGTTTAGAGCTATTTAAGCTCTTTGAGTACTTGCATATGTATTTAGTGGCACTGTATAGGCCATGCCTAAATAGCCTTAAAAGTCTTGGTCACACATATCATTTGGAGAATAGTAACATTACACAGTAGAATTGGTCACCCTTTGTAATGGCCTTATAGTAGCTGATAAGTAGTGCTTGATGGCAGCTGCTACTACCTTAGTAGTCTGGGCAGTAGGGGGGAAAGCTAGGGAACCTGTGCCAGCCTTCCCCAGGAGTGTCTGTCTATTTGTATATAAATCAAATCTCAAAGTTTGTATGTGTGTGTGTGTGTGTGTGTGTGTGTGTGTGTGTGTGTGTGTGTGTGTGTGTGTGTGTGACTGTAATCTCTGTGTGCTCTTAAGGGGAAGTGTGTGTGCTTGTCATCCTCCCAATGTACACATCTCTCACTGGTGCTAGTGGTGAGGACTGAGGCTCCTTGATTACTGGGCCAGTGCAGGGGCATCACGTATTAATTGTTTAGTAGTGGTGGGATAGCCACATCACATATTAATTGGCTTGTAGTGGTGTGGATATTGAATTCCTGTAGCTTGTGTACAGTGGTCACTAAAGGTGTTTGCGCTCTCAATCAACCATGCACTGAACATTCAGAGGTCATATCACAATTCTTTTATTTTTTTTTTATTAGCTTAGTTAGTCAGGGACAGCAGGCAAGCATGTCAGCAGAGGAGCATGGCAAGCTGACAAGGAGCCAGTTGGCTGAGATGTGCCAGGCTAAAGGACTGGTGCATGTCAACCTCACTAAAGCAGATATGATTGCAGTTTAGTCACAGTTGCATCACAGAATAGCAACCAGAAGGACAATCAGACTAGCAGTGGAGATGCACAACCATCAGAAAATGGACAGCTCCACAGCAGACTTAAAAAGCCATCTGGAGCTAAAGAGACTTGAGTTGGAGGTCAAGCATTTGGAAATAGAAGCAGCAGAGAGACTGAGACATCTGGAGGCTGAGGATAATGAGAGGCAGGGGCAACATGAAAAGGAAGTGCTGACTCTTCGCCAGAATCATTGAGGTAATGAGGAAGGGAGTAAGGTCAGTAAATTTCTTCAACAATTTACAGAGGGGGTATAATTTTGATAGTTTCATTCATAAGTCTGAGCGGGTATGCAAACAGTACAATGTTGACCAAGGGCTCTGGGTTAACGGTTCCTAACCCCCTTACTCCATGGTAAAGCTGTAACTGTTCTTTCCAAACTGTCTGATATTGACTGTTTAAATTATAATGTTGTAAAGAACTGTTTGCTAGAAAATGTTAAGTTAATACATGAAGCTTATAGGAAAAAAGTTTTGTGAGCATAGAGACAAGGCAGATGAAAGTGTGTGTGAATATATTGCTGAACTAATCACTTATTTTCATAGATGGATTAGTGGATGTCAGGTCACCACTTTTGATGGGCTGGCAGACCTTTTGGTGAGGGAGCAAGCTCTTAGTACTTTGCCTGAGGACATGAGAATCTGGTTAGCTGATGCACTACTACAGATGAGTTGAGGAAGAAAGGAGACCTATACCTAGCAATCGGGGAAATCACTGCACACAAAACGGACACCCATTGCTGCTCATGGGTCTAAGG
Source organism: Protopterus annectens (assembly GCF_019279795.1). Taxonomy (NCBI): domain Eukaryota; kingdom Metazoa; phylum Chordata; order Ceratodontiformes; family Protopteridae; genus Protopterus; species Protopterus annectens. Next base: position 1,426,059,855 of record NC_056726.1, read on the forward strand.
GAACACATGGTGGGCAGCCCAGACTGCCTCAACAGAGTCTGCCAGGAGCAGGGGAAGCCACTAGTCCAGGTACATGTCCAGGACCAAGTGTTAAATGCAACCAGTGGGGCCATGTAGCATATAGATGTCTACGAAGGCAAGGTGAGGAACAAAAGGTGGGACAGCCAGTAAGTGGAGATGGCAAAATGCCAACAGTAGGTTGTCTTGTGGCAACAAGGGTACCAAACTACCACAAGAGGTTATATCCTATCTTAGTGAATGGGAAAGAGGCCATAGCTTAGAGAGACACAGCCTCTGACCTAATCAGTGTGAAGCCTGCAGTGGTTACAGAGGAGCACTACTTGCTATGTTCAGTCTACTCCAGTCAGATCTTAAGGAGGGACGCCATTCCACATACCTTTGGCTAGGGTTCACCTTGAATAGTAGTGTGAAAAAGGAAGTCAGCAAGTAGGTGTGTTTGAGGATATCCCTGCAGATGTCCTAATAGGGAATGATTTTGATAATACAGTACAATGTGTGCATGTAGTAACATGCAGTCAGACTTGGAGACAAGCATGTGGGTCTGGTAGCCTCAGGGAGACCCATACAGACCACACACTTGCAGCCAGGACTGGTGAGGTGGTTACTTCAGGAAGGGAGTTACACTGTAGTAGTGAGACTGAAGGTGAGCCACAGCTGCTTGTGGCTACAGATATTCCCTTGGACAGAGTGACTGCAAGGGCAGAGGTGAGTAATAGTACCCGGGCTGACAGTGTACTGTTGTCAAAGGATGCCAGACTTCCTGTGGAAGGGGAGCTGGGAAGGGTTACAAAGAGAGAGAGCTGAGACAGGCTCAGCTCTCAAGACCCTACATTAGAAGGCCTGAGGGGGGTAGCTAGTGAGGCACCTGATTCTCAAGAGAAGGGAGAATCTGTATACTGGGACAAAGGGTTACTGTATAGAGAGTGAACCCCTGAGGGAGGGCTAGAGGGTGAGTGAATACAGCAGTTGGGTGTGTCCCAGAGACTATCATCTGGCACTTCTAGCCATAGCCCATGATATTCTTTTTGCAGGTGATATGGGCAAAAAATGTACAAAGAGACATATTATGCAGAATTCTTATTTGCCTAGGATTTCTAGAGATGTAAAGGGTACTACAGGACCTGTGAGCAGTTCCGGAGACAAAGTGAAAGCTTATTTGATGCTTTTGCCTGTGACTGACGAGCCATTTCAGGGGGTAGCTATGGATATTGTGGGGCATCTGAGTACCCCAAGTGCCACAGGGAAATAATATATCCTAGTGGTAGTAGATTATGCTACCAGATACCCTGAGGCAGTGGCTCTGTCCTTCAACTGAGATAGAAAAGGTGGTAAATGCTTTGTTAGAGATTTTCAGCAGGGGAGGTTTCCCAAAAGAAATACTGACTGAGAGAGGTTCCAATTTCATGTCAGACCTGCTGGCTTGTCTGTGGAAGTACTGTGGGGTGAAGCACCTAAAGACCACCTCCTACTATGCCTAGACTAATGGCCTTGTTGAGAGGCTAAACTCTACACTCAAGACCATGCAGTGGGCATTTGCAGACCAGTTTAAAAGGGAGTGCGATAAATATTTGCCCCATCTGTTGTTTTTTATGGAGAGGTTACCCAGGTATCCACAGGTTTTTCACTCTTTGAGTTGTTGTATGGGCATTGGGTGAGGGGGCCTCTAGATTTGATTCAAGATGAGAGGGAGGGGAGTGTGAATCCCACAAGGAGTATGTTGTGGCATATGTCCTAAACCTCAGGACAAGGCTCAGAGAACTCTTGGGTTTGGTGCAGGGGAACTTGGCAGAAGCCGAACAGCACAAAAGGTCTGGTATGACAGAAACGCTCGAGCTAGAGAATATGCTGTAGGGCAGCAGGTAATGTTTCGCATTCCTGTCAGATACAACAAGCTGAATACAGCTTGGGAGGAACCCTACAAGATGGTAAGGAAGGTAAGTGATATTAACTACATGGCAGATCTGCTAGGCAGGATGCAGGGGCACAAATTACATCATGTTAACATGATGAAACCTTACCATGATAGGGAGGACCTTGTGCTAAGTATTGGCAATAGGAGGCAGGAGGAGTCTGAGGGGGATCTATGGCTACAGAGAGCCAGCCAGGAAAATCCCAAATTACTATGGTGGAGCCTAGGGTTGTGGACATGTGATGGGACAGTGCAGCACAGTACTGGGATCAGCAATGCCAAGGTAGCTGGAATCTCAAGACAAGGAATGGGTAAGGTATTTCCATATAGACTCAACCCTCTCAAGCAATGCTTCTCAAAGGTCACTTGAAAAATTAGATTGAGTTCTCATGGTGGGGGGGGGGGAGTATGACAAACCAAAATGCTGCCTGCCCAGCTATTTGGAATTTTGTAAATAATCATATGTCATTTGTGAATATAAATATGATTTATATACTTGTCTTACAAATGTAAGAGAACTATATGTTATGGGGATATTGAACTACTGCTGCAGAAGTGTGTGCTGAACTGTATGGTATGTACTGAGTTTGAAGAATGTAACCACAGTGTACTCTACTGGAAAAGAACAGAGATGTATGTAAACTATATGTCTAAGCTGGAACATGCAGAGTTAACTTGCAAACCCTAAAGAAAATAAGTTGAAATTGTTTATGATTGTGTTATCTCAGTTTCAGCTCAGCAAGAAGACAGGATGCCTAGAGCTAAAGTTTTTCTATTGTCTTGAAACAGAAATAATTACTAGGTTTAAAATGTAAAAGTGCTTAACTGTTTTACGACTTCCAGTTCTAGGCAAACTTTTAAGATATATGTATTTTTGACACAGAGGTGCTAAACTCTAAGTTTCTGTCAGCCTGGGAACTGAAGGCAGGTGACAAAGAGTGATGTCAGCCCAAGCTGCCCCAGCAATAAAATATGATATTAATTTAAGAACTCTTTCAGAGAGAAAGTCTGTGCATTTTGTATCTTGTCTTGGATCTAAAATCATCCATTCAGCACTTTTCATCTGCATTTGCCTTGCTCTGTACTTAAGTTATTTAGGGCTTAGTTTCTTTTAGGGGTAGTTAGGACTATAGTAAATATTACTTTAGATATTTTCTGTATTTATTTGAGAATATCCTGCAATGTTGCTTTAAAATACTTCCTGTGATTCTGAACTCAGTAGTCACTGTGCTGAGTTATTGTGTATTGTCTTGTTCTTTTATTATTTATTATTAAATATATTTAAACCTTTTAATTGTGGCTGGTTTGTTTAGAGATATTTAAGCTCTTAGAGTACTTGCATATGTATTTGGTGACACTGTACAGGCCACTTTTAAATAGGCTTGTAAGTCTTGGTCACACTTACCATTTGGATAATAGTAACATCACACAGCAGGATTGGTCACCTTTTGGGAAGGGCCTTATAGTAGATGATAAAGAGTTGTCTGGTGGCAGTGATAACTACCTTTTAGTTTGGTCAAAAGGGGCCATAGCTACTAAACCTGTACCAGCCTTTCCCAGGAATGTGCGTGTGTTTGTATATGAATCAAATCTCAAAGTGTGTGTGCCAGCTACTTGGACAGGGACACAAAGTACTGGTTGGACAGATAGGGTGCAGGAGGTTTTGGCTTGACTGCTTTGCTGCGATCTTAACCCTATAGCTATGCCAGTAAGGAGTCTTATTGGTGATCTTGAAAAAGAGGAAGAAACCAGCACCAGACTGACTGTGATCTCTGTGGGCTTTTAAAGGAAATTGTACTTTACTGTGTGTGTACTTGTCATCCTCCCAATGTGGATGCCCCTCACTGGTGCTAGTGGTGAGGATTAAGGCTCCTTGATTACTGGGCCAGTGCAGGGACATCACAGATGCTTTAAGGTGTCCATACAAATTTGGTGAAAGAATAATGGCAAGTTTAAAACTCAACCCATATTGTAAAAATACCCTCTTCTTTTTCTTTCAGCTGCTTCCATTACGGGTTGCTTACAGCAGACCATCTGTTTCCATTTCTTTTTGTCCTCTGCAACCTGTGCTGTCACATCAACCCCCTGCATGTCCTCTCTCACCACATACATAAACCTTATCTTAGGCCTATCTCCTTCCCTGTATCCTGGCAGCTCCATGCTTAGCATCCTTCTCCAAATATACCCAACATCCATCCTCAGCCCATGTCCAAACCAACACAAGCTCTCCTCTATGACTTTGTCTCAAAACTGTCCAACCTAAGATGACCCTCTAATAAACTTATTTCTAATCCTATCCATCCTCGTCACACCCAATGCAGATCTTAAAATCTTTAACTCTGCCATCTTCTGCTCTGACTTCTGTCTTTACTTCAGTGCCACCTTCTCCAAACCATATAACATAGCTGGTCTTACTACCATCTTAGAGACCTTCCATTTCACTCTTACTGGTACCCATCTACCACAAATCACTCCTGACACTCTTCTCCACCCACTCCACCCTGCTTAAAGTACTTTTTCACCTCTCTTCCACACTCATCATTACTCTGAACTGTTGATCCCAAGTATTTAAACTCACCCACCTTCACCAATTCTACTCCCTGCATCCTCACCATTACTATGTCCTTCCTCTCATTCAGACACATGTATTCTGTCTTAGTCTGGCTGACCTTCATTCCTCTCCTCTCTAGAGCATATCTCCACCTCTCCAGGGTCTTCTCAACTTGTTCTCTAATCTCACTACAAATCACAATGTCATCTGCAATCATCACAGTCCACGAGGACTCCTGTCTGATCTTGTCTGTCAACCTGACCATCACCACTGCAAATATGAAAGGGTTAAGAGCTGATCCTTGATGTAATCCCACCTCCACCTTCAATGCATCCATCACTCCTACTGCAGACCTCACCACTGTCACACTACCATCATACATATCCTGTACCACTCTTACATACTTGTCTGCCACTCCCGACTTCCTCATACAATATCACGACTACTCTTTAGACACCCTGTCATATGCTTTCTCTAAGTCCACAAAGACGCAATACATCTCCTTCTTACCTTCTCTGTACTTCTCCATCAACACCCTCAGAGCAAGTCTCACATTTTGAAAATGCACATTATTAAAATCAATCCAAAATAGAAGAACCTCCTGGCCATCAGTTAAGGACATTCACTTCATCACTGCAATACAGATTTGATACTAGTAATTAATTCTATCAAACTTATCAGCAGGAAATATAAGGATAGCTTTGATTTTAGGGTTGCACGCCATTGACAGTTAAGCCATAAGCCTTCTTCATTTCTATTAGGATGCTTAGAACTAACAAACAGACTTATCTCCAGTGGTACTTCCTTTTCTAACATGTTTTTAATTTCTCTACGTTTTTGGGGTTTCTAATACTTTGACAGGAATGGACCCCATTCCCAAGTCAAAGTATGATTAAAGTTCATCAAATTAGTATTATTTTAATATTTGTTGTTAGCCAAATGTACTGTTTGCAGTACCTGCAATGTGCCCAGAACTGACTCTTTCTGCAATTTATACAACATTACATGTATCAGTAGCAGATCTAAATACGACTGCAATTTTTTTTATGACATCCATTGCTCATACTACTTGATCAATGCTACTTTTGCCTTCTTTTCATGGACTACTATATCTGGTTTTCTGAAATCTATTTTTTTAGCTGTTGGTAATGGGTGATCCCATGTAATATAAACTTCATTATTTTCAATAATGCTTTGTGGTTCATGTTTCCAATGCTTCTCAGCTACTTCAGTTTTGTAATGTTTGCACAGTCCTCAATGCAACAGTCTTGCCACATTTTATACCTTTCAGTATACAGGCCCTTTGCCATTAATCCATCACACCCAGCAAGAATATATGTGATGTTTCCAGTTCTGTTAAATAGAACCTGAATTTGTCTGTTTCTCCTGTATGTTCAATGGTCATTGTAAACTAACACTGCTGTTCATACTGGTGATGGACTACATTAGTAAACAGGTTGGAGGGGACAGATCAACAAAGCTGCTGCATGCAGGTGATGTGGCAGTACAAGCAGACTCTGAGCTAGAACTTCAGCAAAGGATAGGGAATGGAATGCAAATCTGAAGGCACACAGGATGAAACTAAGCACAGATAAGACAGTGGTAATGGCAGCAAATTGGGGAAATCAGAAGAAGCTGAGAATAGAGATAGAAGGGAAGATAGTGGAACAGGTAAACAACTTCAAGTATCTGGGAGGAGTGTTTGAGAAGAAGGGTAGTCTGAATGAAGATGTCAAAGCTAGAAACAGAGGGGCTGCAGCCAACTGGCATAGAGTATCAGATGCAGTCTATGGCAGAAGAATGCCAGGGAAGCTGAAAGGTAAGGTGTACAAGACAGTGGTGTGGCTAGTACTACTGTATGGTACACAAACCTGGGCAGTAAAGGCAGAACAGTTGAAGAAGTTAGAGGTGATGAAAATTAAGTGCCTGAGAAAGGTGGTAGGATGCAGATTGTGGGACAAACAAAGTAATGAAGACTTAAGAGCAGAAGCCAAAGTAGCTCCAATTGCAGAAAAGATCAAAGAGAACAGATTATGGTGGTTTGGGCACATGTGTAGAAAAGCAAAAGACAATCTGGTGAGGAAGATTTGGGACAGACAGGAAGAAGGTAAGAGGAAGCCAGGACATCTAGCAAAGTGGTGGATGGATTGTGTGAAAGAAGATCTGAAACTGTCAGGCATGAGTGTTGAAGAAACCAGGAGTGTGGCACTGAATCGAGAGAGTTGGCAACAGTTAACACAATACTCCGACCCCATGTAGAAAAATGGGAAAAAGGGGGCTGATGATGATGATGATGTTGATGAATGTAGTTCAATATCCTAGGGCACCAATATTAACTTTCCATCTTTTAGGATCATAGGGTCATAGGAGGTTACTAAGCTAATGACCCTAGGGCCCTTTTAAGCATAGCCTTACCCTTATTTCCGTGATCAGCACATATTGCCCCTGTCCAAGAGGACCTGGCAGTGTCATCCTTAGCATTCTTCTCCCAGTATACTCTGCATTGCTCCTCATCACATGTCCAAACCAACTCAATCTTGCCTCTCTGGCTTTGTCTCCAAACTGTCCAACCTGAGCTGACCCTCTAATATACTCATTTCTATTCCTGTCCATCCTCGTCACACCCAATGCAAATCTTAACATCTTTAACTCTTGGTTTGAATTCATCTCTCCTTAACATTCCTGTGTCAGATTCTGATCGACTTGAGGTTGTTCCAGGAGTTTTCTGTACTTAAAATTATATTTATGCATTTTCCACATTTCTTGCCTTCTTATCTGATACTTCACCTTATATTCTTTCTTTTGTTTTTTGGCACATTCAGTTGCTGTCTTGATTTTATCTACTTCTGGTTTGATTTCCATTTCTGTTTGATACCAATATGCTTCTGCTAAACTCAGCGGGGAGTCATCTTAAACTTATTCTCACCATATTTTTAAACTTTCACTTTGTTTGGATCTGGTGTGAAGTCTTACGATTGCAGATCTATGCAAGTAATCAATTTCAAGGAGGCCCATACCACCTTCAGAACTAGGAATATATAATCTTAGTATACACTGATTTTTATATATCATTTGATAAGAGTTAAGCATTTTCCTTGTTTTCCTGTCCAAGTGATGCAATACCTTTTGGGGCCAGTCAGTATCCCCAAATCTGCAAGTTAGAATAGAAAGAGCAAATTGGTTTATAGCTTGAACTTTGTTCCTAGATGTCAAGGCTGTTTTCAGTATTAATTGTAGTCTTATAAAATATTCCTTATTGAGTTTTGTTCAGATATGTTCATGTTATATTGTTGATCCTTTAGCAGTTCCTAAATATTTCTACAATCCCTCCTGCTCAAGTAGCATTATATCACATTCCTGTCACAGATTGATCATTTCTTGGTGTGGCAGCTTTCCTGCTTTAAATGTTACTTTTGTACATTTATCAAGACTAAATGACATTTTTATATCATCTGAGAACGTTTTAAATGCTTGCAGTTGTGCTTTCGGCTCCTTATCTGATGAGCTATGCAGTTTTAAATCATCCACAAAAAGAATATGAGAAGTCTATGCACATTGTTGTTTTCTGGGAACCAAATTGTAACCATGACCTAATCTGTTAAGTAGACAGCTTAATGTGTTAAAGACAAGACAAGAAAGTAGCAATAACAAAGAGTCACCCTGGAATATCTCTCTGTTGAATTTTTATCCCTGGAATAATAATTTGTCCTTTATCATGGCTTAGTTGCAAAGTGGTTTGTCACTGTTTCATGGGTATTGTAATGTAATTGATCAATGTAGGGTGTATTGTATACATTTATGAACAATTCTTTATCGATGACTGTGGGATGCTTTTTTGTAATATATGCATGCTATACTTAGCTTCCTCCCTTTTTTGCAATACTCCACTATGACTTTAGTTTAAAACAAATGATCCTTAGTTCCATATGACTTTCTTTTGTTATCCTTCTGTTCTATTGTCATTACTGACCTTTCTTCTAAATAACTATAAACTCTGTTGGCATCAATTCCAGTTATGTAATTTATACATTTTTCGGGAGGCAAGTTACTGGTCTATAGGTTTTAGGATAGCATGAAGGTTCACTCTTAAGAAGGAGTATCATTTTTCGTACAGACAAGTGGAGAAATTAATTTTTAACGAGACCTCTGTTTTCTTGAATTTACAGAGTTTATAGAAGGTATGTTGAACTTAATGTAACACCTAGAGATTTGCAGGCAGTAAAAAGTCCATCAACTCCTTTCAATTTAGAGGATGAGGAAGACAAAAAATGTCTTGCCCACTGGTTGCAGCAGCACATAATGTAACACTGAATGGATTAACATTCTTATAGAAAGAGACCTTTAAAAGAAGCATAAACTGAAGGAAGAAACAAAGTCTCTTTGCCATAATATAGTGCAAAAAACTAATAGTGAAGTCCTGGGTAATTTCCTTTCTGGGGTTAATGACAAGTTGTGTGCTTTTGAGAAGGAGTTAGTAGAATGGAAAAAAAGGCAAATTAATTCATAACTTAAGAGACTACGAATGCAACCTAGCATTCATAGTGATAACCTAACAGCAATGGAAATTTAACCAGGTGAGGTTTGACCATAATCAGGAAGCGGTTAGGGAGTTCAGAAAACACTTTCTAAATTGGTGGGAAGTTTGGCATCCTCAGTGGACTATGAAAGTGATGATGATTATCCCCGCTTGCCTAATGTGGGTAATCCTGGTTATTTAAAAAAAACTTTTCAAGGAGAAAGGGCTTTTCAGAGCAACAAGTGGAAAGATCCAGGAGCAACCAAGAAAGTGGACAGGATTATTATAGGGAATTACCATGCAATTCCTGATTGCACAAATGAGGCAAGTGGTATTAATGTGATTGAACAATCAACTATTTATGGACAAACTGACTATTTAGTAAATTTATCAGGATGTAATATAACAAAGGATGAAATATCAGTATTGAATAGAGTTCTGAAGTTTATTCCCACTGAAGTGCCCAGATTGCATGAAGTCAAATGTGAAAATGTTAAATTAGTTAGAAAGCTGCATTTAAGGGATTATTTTAAGGGGGACAAAACAAATGGGGGAAGTGGAAGAATGTAAAAATGAAGAGAGTGATATTAGTTTGAGTGATGACAGTTTTTATTCTTATGTCGGAATGTGAAATTAATGCCAATTGCAAGTTCAATACTGGAGTTGTATACAAAAGTGATTTCATACCCCCTTTTAAAAATGATATAATACAACATTTTTCCACCTTGGTACATTATAGTATGGAAAAGGAATTGAATATGTTTTATGAAAACAAAGCTAATATTGCATTTAATTTATGTAAAAGTGAATGGCTAAGTTTACAAAAACTTAGACTAGACAATTGATATTTAAGCCTGCGAACAAAGGTGGAAAATTGGTAGTTCTTCATTTTACACAGTATTTAAAATGTGTTATGCACATCTAACTAATGTTAGAATTTATGAAAAAGTGGGCTTGGAATTTTATTATGCAGCACTGCATCAGTATAGAAGTTTATTGAATAAATTGTATAGATTGAAGTATTTTTCATATTAAGACAAACAATATAAGTTCAGTATTAAAAAATGTACCATGGCCTACTTTTTTGTGTACCCAAAATCCTTAAGAGTTTAGTAGATCCACTGGGGCGCCCCATAGTGTCTGCATGTGGGTATTTCACCCATAATTTATTTTGGTTTTTGTAGAAGTATTTATTGGAAGAAGTTATGAAATTGCCTTCTTTTATTAAGGATGTCTTTGAATTCATAGATAAAATTAAAAAAAATATTAGATGAGTAAATAATATGTATTTTACGGTAATAGATGTAGTAAGTTTATATACAATTGTTCAACATTCATTTGGTATGGAGGCTTTGCTGTATTTTTTAAAAGATTCTCCAAAAGCACATTATATTATAGAGTTAATTAACTTTTGTTTAGAACATAATGCTTTTGAATTCAGTGGGGAATTGTACAGGCAACTGCAGGGGACAGCCATGGGGACAGCATTTGCCCCCATGTATGCCAACTTATTCATGGGACTTTATGAAAATCAGTATATTTATAATAACATTTTTTTAGGAAATATGTGGTAAGTTATTATAGATACATAGATTACTTTATTTTTATATGTAAAGGGGGTCAAGACCAGGTGGAAGGGTTCATTTCAGGTCTACATAGAAATAGATTTAATATTCAGTTTGATGGTCTACAAATGGGAGAAGTAGTTAATTTTTTAGATGTAACTTTACAAGGTAGTAAAAATGGTGTTATACAAACAAGGATACATATAAAGTTTGAACAATATGATCATATTTTGTTTGGAGAAAGCTGTCACCCTCACCATACTTTAAAATCTATTCCAATTTCCCTATGGAGAATTCCTAAGAATAAAAAGGCTGTGTATTAATAAAAAAGAATGTCAGTATGAGTTAGAAAAAGCAACACAAATGCATTTAAGTAGGGGCAATGAAAGGAAGGTAATAGAAGAAGGTACTACAAAATTAAAAGGTAAAACAATAGATTTAGAGAGACACCAAAGAAAAGGAGAACTAATTAATAATGAGAGAGAAGCATTAATAAAAATGTTCTTTGTTACTAAATATACACTATTTTCTGAGAAGTTAAGTAGCATAATAAGATATTTTTGAGAGATTTCAGGAAGGTGTTAAAACCTGGATTTAATATCTAATAACCGATTGTAAATATCTTACACATGGGGCAGAAGTATTCAGGATTTTGTGGTACATGGGAGGCTTTGTTTTCACAGCACAAAAATAAATAAAGAGCCACTGTTAAAGGGTACCATGCCGTGTGGAAAATGTAAAAGTTGCAAGTACATAGTAAATGGTTTTGAAAAAATAAATGGAAGAAGGTTTCAAATAAGAGGAATCTATGGGTGTCAGAGTGAAAGGATAATATATGGAATTAAATGTCTGTGTAACAAATTTTACATAGGGGAGAGCAAAAGAAGCTTTGCAACTACATTAAAGGAACCTATTAGGGATATTAAAAGGGGAAGAGTAGAAAACCCTGTAGCGCTACATTTTTAGGATGCACATGGTAGTAACCAAAACGGGTTACAAGCCACAATTTTGGAACAGATTAACTGTGATGGGGTGAATATAAATAATGTGAAAAGGAGGTTATGGAAGAAAGAAATAATCAATTTTTCTTTTAAAGTATGGTTCTTTGTCCCCAGTGGATTGAATAGGGAATATTATTGGAAGTGTATGCTGTGATTAACTGATTAATTAATTAATTAATTAATTAATTAAACAAATGTGATTATTTAACTGGATAAAGATTTTATGAACAAATGTATTTAAGGGGTGTAAGATAGAGGGTATGGTATACTCTGTAAAGGCATATCAGCTGAGATGCTAGCGAGGCATTACTGTTTGATGATCTTTACGTGTTTGTTATTTTAAAGTTCATTCTGAGTTTGAACTTCTGGACGCTTTTTCTGTGGTTGCTATATTAGATTTTTGCTCTTTGTGGTGATATAATATTTCATTTTTCTGTGTTGCTAACCAGGTCGGTGTCTGTTCAGGATGCTTATATGGGTAGTTCTTACTCAGGGCTAAAGATGTAAACATTTTTATCCAGAAGTTAAATATTGTATCTGGGCCTGGGATTTTCCAGTTAGCACCTTTTCTTAATTTTCTATTTCTGTTTCAGTTTGTTTGACCATTACTTCATATTTCATATCCTGTACATTTGAAGTTCTGTTTCTTTGAATTCTTCTATATAATCAGCATCTTCGTTATATTCACCAAGGTCTTTTTTTTTTTTTTTATGTTTCTATTCCTTTGCTCAACAATTCTCTATAAAACTTTCTTTGGGCCATTAATGAGTTGCTTATTTTGTACTTTTCCTTTATATTTATTTGCATATCTTCTAAGCTTTTTTGCCTGGGCTGATATCTTTAGCTAATTATTTGTAATAGTGTACTATAGGTCCTGGTCTCTTCTGATACTGATCAATGCTTTTACCAGGTGTGTCTAAGTATCTTTGTTGATCTGTTCCCTCTTTTATACTCTTCTAGCAGGGACACTTCTTGTCTTAATTGATTTATAGTTTTCTCTATTCAATATTTCCATGATGGCATTTGATTTCTTCCCTCCCTTTCCTTTATTGCACTGTGTTTTTGTGGTATGGCTTTTTATGTTATTAATTTAGCTAAGTAGTAATATATCTTATTTACTTCTGTCACGTCACATGAATTTTTATTAATAGTCTTGATTACTGTGTTCATTTGCTTTATCAGACTTCTAACATTTTGTGTCTTAGGTACTTTCTCTAATCTATTTCTTTCATTGATCTTAATATGTCTCTCCATGTCTACTAAACCAATCAACTCTTCCCTTAGATAATTTTCTTCTAAATTAAGGGCACATTCTTTGTTCTTCATAGGTTCAAAGGTAGGTACTAGGCTATTGGCCCTAGGGCCTATACAAGCCTAGCCAAAAAGGTACCCTAGCTTTCGCCACCCAAGAAAATTATTTTCCTGTGCCCCTGACAAGCAGAACCACAGAAGTGATCACCGGGGTGAATTTCCTATTACCCATCCAATCATCAAGATTTTTCTTGAATAGTGTTAATGAGGAGCTCTGTTTGACAAATATAAGTAGTCTGTTCCAGAGTATGGGAAGTATCTGGGACAGGAATCTATCCCTCCAGTATGTTCTGTTTATTGTGGTGACAAGGTTTAGGTCCTAGAGCGTGTAGCTCAGAGGGATTGGGATTTCTTTAAGTGGAACATGTCTAACAGCTCTGGGTTTGACATTGCTTTGTATGTTAGGCAGAGATCGCCTCTGAGTAGGCGATATGCGACGGAGTAAAGCTGGAGTTTTTTGAGACGGTCTGCATAAGGCATCTGTTTGAGGCCAGTAATCCTCTTTGTGAGGTATTTGTGTGGCCTTTCCAGTTGTTGTAGATGTCTTGTGAGGTACATACCAAAAGGGGCGTTGTACTCTATAATGAGTCTAATGAGTGATGAGTACAGGGGAACAATGACCTCTTTTTTTCTGGATGAGAAACCTTTTGTGATGAGGTGTACCACGTAGAAGGATTTCCTGACCACTGTGGTGATGTGATTATCAAAGGAGAGACTACTGTCCACCTGTGTCCAAAGGTCTCTTATCACACTTTCGGTGTTAAGTAGACTACCGCCTATGTGGTAGTTCATGGGTACAGAGTTTTTACCAAAGGGGATGACAATGCACTTTTTGGCATTGAGCTTGAGACCATGTCTTTTACACCAGGCATCTGTCTCAGTGAGGCCCTTTTATAGGATGTCCACATCATTAGGAGTTTCAATTATGGCTCCTAGTTTGCAGTCATCTGCAAATTTAGTTAGCCAAAGACCTTCTGTGTTAGCCTGTACTTCAGAGAAGTAAATACCAAACAGGAAATGACCCAGGATTGAACCCTGTGGTACTCCACTTGTCACTGGTCTGAAGTCTGATTTGGAGTCTGCTACTTTCACGGTGTGGGTTCTGTCAGTAAGCCAGTCGGCAACCCATCTTGTGACATAGGGATATATGCCTAGTTTAGTGAGTTTATCTATAATTCCAGAGTGGGGGATGGTGTTGAATGCCTTGGCAAGATCTAGATAGGCTGTGTGAACCACCTTACTCTCATCTATGGCTTTGGTGACTACTTCAAAGAAGTCTATCAGGTTTAGGAGACATGATCTGCCTTTTACAAACCCAAACTGTGTGGGGTCCAGAGTTTGGAGATCTCCAATGTCTTTGTTTATGAATTCCATGATGATACATTCCATGGCCTTGCAGACGAGGCTCGTCAGGCTAATGGGGCTGTAGTACCCAGGGTCTGTTGTGCCCCCCCCCTTGTGGAGTGGGATAACTGTCACGGTGCACCATTCAATGAGCACAAAGCTTGAGGTGAGGCTATGATTGAACATGGTACTTAGGTGGGGTGCCAGTTCATTCTGTATTTCATGTAGAAGGCAGCCTGGGATGTTGTCAGGTCCCATGGATGCTGTGTTCTTGGCTTTGGAGAGTGAAGTTTTTACCTGTGCAGCCGTGATTACAGGAACTTTGCATTCTTCTGGCATAACGATAGGCCCTTTAGGGGGTGAGAGAGGGGTAAAGTTAACACTGAACCTATCTGCCAGGATGTTGGCAATATCAGTTGGTTCTGTATATTTAGTGTCATTGTGCTGTAACTCAGAGCAGATCTGAGTGTTGCTATTGAGATTTTTGACATATCTATAGAATGCTTTGTGGTTGTCTTTAGAATCAGTGGCAATTTTGTTTTCATAACTAGCTTTGGAGGATTTTATGAGGGATCTCAGCTTCTTACTGAGGCTGACCAGGGAGTTCCTCCAATCGTGGGATTTTACTTGTTTTTGCAACAGTTTCTTTCTTCTGTTGTATGGCAGAAGACCACCAGATTGGCTTCCTTTTTTTGGAGGATAGCATCTTGGTTCTGTTAGGGATAGCACAATCCATGCACTCGTGTAAGTGCTTATAAAGTGCATTTGTGTATGATTCAGCAGTCATACCTCTATTGTCCATCTGCATGGGTGTCGTGAAGTTTGCCACTTCTGTCTTAAGAAGCTTGAAGTTGGCTTTGGAGAAATTTTTTACGGTTGTTTTCCTAATGGGGGTGAGAGCGGGATGTGGATGTCTAGGATGATTAGCTTGTGGTCGGATCTGACAAACGAGGAGCTGACCTCTGGTGTGGAACACTGGTCACCCATGTTGGAGATGACCAGGTCTAGGATATTGCTGCCCCTGGTGAGGGTGTGGATAAGTTGATCCAAAGCATTGGAATTGATGATTTCCAGAAAATGTTGAGCAAAAGAGTTGGTACATGAGTAGTTTTCCCAGTTAATGGTAGGGTAGTTGAAATCACCCATTATTAGAGTGTTGGGTTGTACCTTAATATTTTCCAGTGTATCAAGAAAAGTGGAGTGGGAATCCTGGGGCATGGTGGGAGGGTCTGTAGCAAGCTACAATCTGGATTGCGGTTTTGCCCAGAGTTATTTGAACTTGGATAATCTTGGATGCATTATGCTGAGCAACTAGCTTGGAGGTGTGGATATCCTTAATGAATATGGACACGCCTCCACCTTTAGTGTTTCGGTCCGGGTTTGGTGGCCGAAAGGTGTGGTATGAATTATAGCCTGGTAATGCAGGGATGCTCTCTAGAGCTTTGAACCAGGTCTGTGAGTGCATTTTGAGGTTTAGACTTCAAGCATTGAGTAGCATTACCCTCAGATTTTGCTTGCTTTTACCTGTTACGGTGGTGAATTTGTCATTTGAACCTTACCTAAAAATGGTACTATAAGGGTGGCAAGAGCCTTTGCCAGTATCCGGAATCCCAAGGGCGACAGGTGCAGGCCATCTCTGGCAAAACAGCGTGATCTGTCAATCATGTCATCCCAGGCAGACAGATACTGGATTCCCTTAGAATGACACCAGAAGCTTAGCCAATTGTTAAAGTCAGTCATTTTGTCCTTGTACTGAGGTGTCATTCTGGGTGATGGCAGGATGCTACTCAGGGCTAGGGTCATACAGACCTGGGCTACAAGATCGGACAGCTCCTCCATGTCTCTTTTCATGTAGTCCAGGGAGGTATGTCTCAGGTCATTCACACCAACATGTACAATGAGAGAGTCATATTTGTACTTGTTGTGGAGTGACCTGAGTGCATGCATTATGTGGTGGATCCTGGCACCTGACAGGCAGCTGACAGTAACTTTTTCCTTGTTTAGCCTGGTGAGTGGAACATCAGTGTGCCTGACTATAGAGTCACCTATGACTAGAGTGTTGGGTACGTTATGCCTTATGGGCTGTAGTTGAGTGGCACACTGATTATGTGGGCTATGTGTCATTTGGGTTGTGTTGGGGGGTGGAGGTTGCTTGCATTTCTGCTTTGGAGGTCTCTGTTGTTTGGGCAGATTTGTACTGAGAGCCTCTGTGAATGTAGGTGTTTTTTTTTTGTGGTTCTGTGTGTGTATTTTGGTGGTGTAGGTTTTGAGGGACTATGTGATGAGTGTGGTGCAGTGCAAGTGTTTCCCTTCTCCACTTGATTGTCTAGGCCAGTCTTTGGTGAAGAGAGCTTTGCTTCCAGTTTGGCTATATAAGCGCATCTCTCACAGGTCATAGTGTTGGGTGGTAGGAGGAGAGGGTTGTCTGTGTACATGAGGAAATTACTGCATTGTCCCAAGATGCCCAGATTCATCAGGTAGACAGGAGAAAACACCGGGAGCTGACCTTTAGACATGCCTGAATAGGTGCTTATTTATTAAGTACTAAAAACTGTTTTCCTCTAGACAAGTGAAGAAAGTTGAGTGCTGCAGTAGTTTGTAACTTATTTAGTGCTTACAATGAGTTCTGAACAAGTGCTGAGATCAAAGAAACAGATGAGTGCTAAAACTAAAAATCTTGAAGAACAGACTTTATGGTGTCAGGAATAGTTTAACCCTACAGGCACTCTACAGAATGTTCCAGAACATCTTCCTGTGACATATTCTCTTCAGCTGCATCCAGCAGGAGTTGTTTTTCTGTCATAATACTTAAGATCATTTGGACATTGGTCTGATTGTATTATAGCCTAATTCCTCAAATTTAGTCTACACAGGGGTTCACAAAAGTCTTTTCTTAACCTTCCATCATTTTGAGTTATGTTTAATGAGTACCTTGCTGCCACTTTGGTGCTTAATATGTCTCCAACATGACCTACCACTCTTTGTTGGCTTCTTCAATCCTTATCTGGGTATTTTCCTCCCCCACCTTCCTTCCTGCTTGCTTTGTCCAATGGGTGGATTTTTTTTTTGGATCTTCTGCCAGCTGTACTCCCCATGCCCATTGGCTTGGAAACCCTTAACAGACTTTTTCTTCATCTATCATCGCTCTTTCCTGATTGACTACCTTACTCCCACACCCCATATACAACATATGCAGTACTCTGCTGGGTAGCTCCCCCTGGCCCTACCCTCATTCCACCAATAATTCCCACCAATTCTTCTGATTCCTAATTTGTAAGTTGGTTCCACCTTCCATCCAATCACAACCCTGGCATTTTAGACCTATCCTCACTTGGTCTTCCTGCCAGCTAACATCTAGAATTCCATTGGCTCAGCTTTATCCCAGACCCTCAACCACTAGCCTTTTTTTTTTCCAATCCATAAATCTTTATGCCTCCAGCCAACTTTACTCCCCATGCCCATTGGCTTGGTAACCCTTGGTGGGGTTTCCCTTCCTCCACATTATAGCTTTTTCCCTATTGCATTCATTACTCCCACACACCATATATAATGTATGCAGTACTGTATTGGTTTTCTTCCGCTGGCCTTCCCCCTTCTGACTAGTAATCCCCGCCAATGCTTCGGATTCCTCATTGGAAAGTTGGGTCCATCTTCCATCCAATAACATCCCTTTCTGTTCAGACCTATCCTTACGTGGTCTGTCTTCCCGACACCTAACATCTATAACACCATTGGCCCAGCTTAACCCCGCACCCTCACCCATTGACCCCTACTATTGATACATGAGAAAAATATCATTGGCTTGTTTCCTCCCTTAATTTCAGCCAGCATACAATAATATTCTGTTACTAATACATACTTTATTGGCTTGTTACCCACAAATTAAAAGACCTATTGGGTGATTCTAGATATGTTCATGGACCAATAATTTTGCTTGTTTCCTCACCAGTTTCTAACCATGAGAATTATGGATGGACAATGTGACAAAAGGAGGTACAGCCAGCACACTTAGCTGGAATTTAGTAAATAATCATATGTCATTTGTGAATATCAACATGATTCATATGCTTGTGTTACAAATGTATTAGAACTGTATGTTGTCTATATATCAAACTGCTGGTACCGAAGTGTGTGTTCAATGGGAATGTAAAGTATTGAGCTTAAAGATGTACCCACAGTGTACCCCACTGGAAAAGAACAGAAATGTATAAACACTATTGTCACTGTGTAGATGTATATGTGAAGCCTGTGTCCTGGCCAAGCAATCAAGGAGCCTCAATCCTCACCACTAACACCAGTGAGGGGCATCTCATATAGGAGGAAAGGAAAACAAATACAAACAGTAAAGTGCAATTTCCCTTAAGAGCACACAGAGAGCCCAATCAGTCCAGGGCTGGTCGCTCCCTTGCTCCCCAGGTCCCCAATAAGACTCCCAACTGGCACAGCTATAGGGTCCAGATCTCAGCCTATTGGGCAAGCTAAAACCTCCAGCACTCTTTCTGTCCAACCAGTGCTTCATGTCCCTGCCCAAGTAGCTGACACACACATACACACACACTTTGAGAAGAGTTTATACAACCACACAGACACTTCTGAGAAAGGTTGGCACAGGTTCTCTAACTGCGCCTCTTTTACCCAGACTATACAGTAGAAATCACTGCCACTACCCAGCTAATATTTATCAGCTACCCAAAGGCCCTTAAAAGGGTGTTGAATTATTATTGTGCAATATTATTATCCAATTGGTAAGAGTGACTAAACAGTCAAGGCTTATTAGAGTGACTTGGTACATGATCCCTATATACATGCAATGTACTCCAGAGCTTAAATCATCTCTACACAAAACAGCCACAGTTGAAAGGTTTAAAAATATTTAATAATAAATATTAAAAACACAAGACAATACATTCTACTACACAGTGTTAGTCCAGAGTTCAGAGATCACAGATAAATACTTAACATAATTCAGTAGTACAGTTCTGACATCACAGAAAAAGCACTTAGTCTAATCTTTCTAGCTTCTGGCTATTTCTAAGAGAAAACACAAATCTAAGATAAACTTACATACAAAACACAGGCAGAGTGCTGATGTGTTGGATGGTCAAGACAAAAATGCTTAATGCTCTCTGATTCACTCTGTTTTTAAAATCACATTCCTGGTTCACATCACATCATTCTTCATACTTCCCTGGGTTCCCAGGCTAACAGAAACTACGTTTGCATTTTAACATCTCCTTTTGTTATCTTGTAGCTGGTCAGGAAGCAGAGCAATAAAAATACATTTGCATGTTTAAATCTAGCAATTTAACTCTCGGTTGAAACAATACAAAGAATGTCTTCATTTAGACATTTCGGCATCGTGTTTAGATCAAAGGGTCACAATATGCTTTACTTGGTTAGCTTTCTGCCAGCAGAGTGCACTGTTGTTAGATTTTTTGCAGTTCCACATCTAACAGCAGTCTTTTCACATTTAAGAGACAAGCCTGTGGCTTATATTAATATTTAGAGATGACAGAATTATCTCCAAAATTCTATCTGGCTAGGCTGGCAGCCTTCATCTATCTTCACACAATCTTCACAGTATAGATTTTAGCAGTGGAAACTGGAACATAGAAGGTTAACTTGCAAAACTTCAGATGAATAGTTGAAATTGAGTTATTTTATAACTGTGCCGTAAAAGATGGTTTCAATGTAGCAAGGAGACAGGATGTCTAAAACTAGGGAGTCTTCTGCATTGTCTTGTAAGTGTTTTATTGTTTGCTATCTTACAGAAGCTACAAGGATCTGAGGGCTATGTATTTTTCACAAGTAGATGGTAAAGACTGGCAGTTTCTAGCAATGGGGGTTTAGCTTTGGAATTAAAGTCAGATGGCAATAAGTGATGTTATCCTGCAAGCTAACCCAGCAGGAATATCTGAGATATTAATTTAAAAATTCTCTGAGAGAGACAGTGTATTCTGCATTTTATCTTTGACCTGACGAGAAGACTCATGCATCACACTTGCCTTGCTCTGTAAGTTAACTAGGGTACAGCAATTTTTTTAGATATAGTCAGGAATATAGCTGAGCTTAATTTAGATGTTTTTCTTTATTTATTTGTGACTGTCCTGCAACATTGTTTTAAATATTTCCTGCGATTTTTGAACTCTGATGTAACTGTGATATTTTACTGAGTCTTTTCTTGTTCTTTTATTATTTATTAAATATATTTAAATCTTTCATTGTGGCTGATATTTGTGAGACATATTTAAGTTCTGAGATACTTGCATATTTATTTGGGGATACTGTGGACCACTCCTAATAGCCTTCCTCTTGGTCAAACTACCATTTGTATTGATAGTAACATTACACAGTAAGCTTGAGCACCCTTTTTAAGGTCCTTAAAATAGCTGATAAGGAGTGACTGGTGTCAGTAATAACTACCTTATAGTCTGGGCAGAAGGAAGAATAGCTGGTAAACCTGTGCCAGCCTTGTGTGTGTGTGTGTGTGTGTGTGTGTGTGTGTGTGTGTGTGTGTGTGTGTGTGTGTGTGTGTGTGTGTGTGTGTGTGTGTGTATGTGTGTGTGTGTGTGTGTGTGTAAATCAAACCTCAAAGAGTGTGTGTGCCAGCTACTTGGGCAGGGACACGAAGCACTGGTTGGACAGAAAGGGTGCTAGAGGCCTTGGTTTGGTCACTCAGCTGATATCTCAATTCTATAGCAGTGCCAGTGGGGAGTCTTACTGGGGATCTGGAGAAGAAGAGAGAAACCAGCCCCAGACTTGACTATGGTCTCTGTGTTCTATTAAAGGAAATTGCACTTGATACAGAGAGCTGCATCTGGAAATACTGTGTATACCTGTCATCCTCCTAGTGTGTACACCCCCCACTATTGCAGTGGTGAGGATTGAGGCTCCTTGATTACTGGGCTTGTGGTGAGGCATCACAGACAGCATGATGTTTATTAGATTATGTTACAAAATATATAAAGCAATCACTAACTGATCGGATGTAATTTAGCACTCATATGCCTTAAAGTATTAAAGTCTTTACTAATAACCTTCTGTAGTTTACTCAGTGTACTGTTTATTGGATTATTTTGCTGTGTCACAGAATCCATGACTTCAAGCAAGACACTAGGACTTATTGAGTTTTGGTGTCATACAAATTGTACTCTGCCAGCTTTATAATCATTGGAACGTTTTAGGATCAAGTTTTTTTGGTCCTAAATTGTCCAGACACACACGTTTTAATGATTTAGTGCATTTTCCATTATTCAGTTTTTTGGTCTTATCAGCTGCATCTTGCATCATCCATTAAACTTTCATATGTGAACTCACACTGGCCTATCACTCAAACAACATTGAATGCATCAGAAATGACACGGTTTCCTGCTCATTGCCTTGCTCTGCAACTCAAACTGAAGTTTTGCACTGGTTTCTTACATAAGACTCTGAAGTATCTTCATGTGGCAAGTGATCAAATACTTTTTGTTCCACCTGCTTCTCCTTAATTTGGGGACTCATTGTTCCATCATGCTGTGACATTACCAGAGATGGGATTTATACACTAAAGTCTTTTGCAGGCAATCCATAATTTCAGTTTCTGCTTCTTTAGCTTCTCCATTACTTATTTTCTTTTGTACTTTCCCCCTTGTTTTCTTGTTTTTTTTTATTTTTGCATTCTGAAATTTTCCATATTCTGTTGCCTTTGCCTGTATTTCTCTTCAAATATCTTTGGTGATGCTTTTTTATGTTGATTAGTTTTGCTTTCGCCTTTTCATAAAAATTGCACCATATTAAATCTCTTTTTCTTTCCCAAGTCCATATTTCTTCTTCAGATGTCTCCTCTCCACCTGTTTCTCCTTATTTTGGGGACTCATTGTTCCATCAGGTTGTGACATAATCGGCATTAGACTTTCTACACTAAATCTTTCAATTTGCAGGTATTCCATAACTTTAGCTTCCATTTATTTAACTTTTACTTTACTTATCCTTTGTTCTGCATTCCCCATTTGTGCTCTTATTTTTTGTATTGTAAAATTTTCCATTTCTGGGTGTATGTGCCTGTATTACTCTTCAAATATCTTTGGAGATGCTTTTTTGTACTTATTAGTTTGACTTTCTTCTTTGCATAAGTATTGCACCATATCAATTCTCTCTTGCTTTCCCATGTCCATGTTTCTTTTTTATACTATTCAAAAATCTCTAGGTTTTGTTCTTTATATTTTTGCACTTTCTCAGTCACTTTGTTTTCCAAACAGTCCAAAGTTTCTTTGTCGATATAATGTTTTTCATTGATCTGTGCTATTAATGAACACTTATTTGCATTTTACGCTTTTGACAGTTTTTTTTTTTCTTGTGCACGTATTCTTCTTTCATCTAACTTCTCACCATGCCATACTTAGATTCTTTCCTTTTTACAATTCTCCATTGTTACTTTAATAACAAATGATCCTTCCCTCCATATGACTTTCTTTAGTACCCTTTTGTGGGAGGATGGCATAATGTTTAAGGTGTTTACCTTGGAGACACAAGATGCAGGGTTTGATTCTCACATAGGGTAATTGGCTAGGCTTAAAATGGCCCACAAGGGCAGTTAGCCTAGTACTAATCTATTTCTATTTCTTATTGCCATAACTGAGTTTTCTTCTAAATGACTATAAACTCTGTCAGCATCAATTCCAATGTATAGTTCATACATCATTGGAAGGCAAGTTATTTGTCTATAGTTTTTGTGATATTTTGCAGGTTCACTCTTATAGAGGAGTATTGTTTTTCATGTTGTTAATCAGACTGATGTCTGTTCAGGGTGTACATATAAATAGTTCTTATTCATGACTAAACTTTTATTTGAAGGCGTTAATTCTTTTAGCCAGAATTTAGGTAGTACATTCTGACCTGTAGGACATTGCTAATATTACAGTACTCATATTCTGTTCCAGCTATCCCCACTTCCCGTCCTCTCAGTCTCATAATCAACCCCCGCAAGAATAATTTGGAACATGTAATTTTGTTACTTTTCAAAGTTAAAAACCCTACTTCAATGATTCCTGACAGTATCTCTGGGTGTTTACTGAAAAGCATAAAACACCACCTATCAAAACCTTCCATCAGTTCTTCTACCTGTGTCTCTCCACTGAATTTTCCCCAAAATGTGGAGAATGGCAGTTGTGGTGCCGTTGAATAAAAGTTGTCTCTACTGACCCAGGACATTATAGGCCTACTATTCTCACTAGTATTATTTGCAAGGCTTTGGAGTGTGATATAGCTGAAATAATCAACACATGAAGTAGGTGACCTTATATCCTTGGACAGAAACCAATGTAGCTTTGTAAAAAGCAGTTTGTCTGTGCTGAACCTGTTTGGGATCATTGAAAAGGTTATTGAGACTATAGGTGAGAGGTTTACAACTCACACTGCTTATCTGAATTTTGGCTAGACCTTTGACAGCATTCCCCTATCCTAAGATTATCAACAAACTCTCTCAACTCAAAAATAATCTATACGTAGTTTGTTAGATTGTTAATTGGCTGTCTGACAGAACCCATATCAGTAAGATCAGGGAAATTTGCTTTAAAGAGAAAAGTGCCATTGACTGTGTCACACAGGGGGTCTGTTTTTGAGTATATATTTCTGTGACATGAAAGCTATATCAAGGGATTATCTGTAACCATATCTGCTGATGTTTTCAGAATGGGGGCTAATATCAAACCCGTTCTGCTGCTCAATTTCTTCAGCAAGAGAGTCCATCTATTCTAACCATGTATCTAAACTTTGGAATACACTACCTCAAACAATAATTATTTGCATCAATACAACTAAATTTAAACATGTACTTAAGGAACAACTGGATGTTCTCCTGCTCAAAGCCAGGCTGAATATACTATCTTTCCCATATAGCTCTACCAGGTCATATTACCTTACTTGAGCTCTCTTCTAGCTTTATGTCCCCTCCTTCTAATTACTAGCATGAATTGACACCAAAAGTCCTGCCTCCCCCCTCGTCTCACTTTCTTACATATCTTGCTCTTTACCACTGTTGAGTCTAAGTAGTGATCCTTTTACTGCTTACATTTAATAATACTCTACAGTAAAATGTTTATTCCCTATGTCAAATCACTATGTGCATCAGATAAGTTACTAATACTCTATGGTCTAAATAATGCCACTGTCTTATACAGGTTAGAAATCACTATGGTGTAACTTTTTCTCTGCCTGTGTTAAAATAGTGTACTAACTTGGAATGTTACTGTTTTAAATATGGTTGCATTACTATTATATATGGCATTACTATTATATATGGTAAATTTGTTTTTGGAGCTTTTCTCCCCGGGCCTCTGTTTAAAATGGGTCCTTGGCCCAGTTGGACATTCCCAGAAAATAAATGTAAAATAAATAAAACAATAATGAATTGAATCAAACAAATGCTTAGTGTGTAAACCACAGGTTTATCCTGATGCCCAAGAACTGTAATATAGTTTCCTTTGGTTGGTCTAGCATCATTACTGATTACTATATAGATAACATTCCAGTTAAACTTTACATAGTCATCAGGGACTTGGATTTGAATGTTGAGATGACTGTTGATAATAGACTCTCTTTTGACCAACACATATCTGTAGTGGTTAGAAAATTCTTCTTCCTTGCACAATGTATCCTTTGTGGTATCGCTTCAAACTCCAAAGAAACTATAGTCCCACTTTATTCATCCCTTATTAGGCCCATCATTGAATATAATAAATCCTCCAGCATGTATCTCTAAACACCTACACCAAAAAGATCTCATAGCTACTCCGATAGACTAAAAGACATGTCCTGCTCAGTGTCATACAAACACCTAAGGGATGATTTCTGCTTAGTCTTTTGTGCTATTAATGACCCAGCACTCTTTGAACTCCTTCACCTAATTAGAACTAGTTGTAGGGCTAACGCCCGTTAAAGAAACCTAAACATATACTACCGCATTAGTAGCAGCAGAGGGCATGACAGAAACTTAACCCAACACATCTCCCATTTGTACAATAGGCTGCTCTTATCTATCAATCAGATTATTTCTCCAATAACCTTTACAATCAGTCTTGTTGACTGGATTGATGATTAAGAATTTTCACTTGGAGTATGTTGAGGATGTCTGCTTAATGGGAGACATTGTTAATCTACCTCCAGTATTGTGTGATGTGGCTGAGCTTCATGATGGTGTCCTCAGCTGTATGCTTAGTAAGACCCTATGAATCTATGAACATTATGGGACATATGTATAACTTTATGATATGAACTTAAAGGAGGAGATGAGACAGCTTGAAAAGATAACTAGGACAACTTGGGAAATTCTGTGATATGTTGGGATAATTATTACTCGAACCAAACTGGCAAATCTTCTTCCTCAGTACAGATACTCACTGACACCAGGACTGGAGAAAATGCTTATTCTGCAATGTTCACTTCTTCAAAAGCAAGAAAGAACCATTGCACATAAGACAACAAAAAATTGTTCAGTATTAGCATTGAGAAATTTACAATGAAAGACCATAGAAACTTAATATGTGCACACCAAAATTAATTTAAAAGAGAAGGCAATACAGAAATGACTTGATCACATCAGGAGCAATGGAGTCTAGAAGTCTAGTACATTTCAGTGGAAAATATGAAGAACTAGGGAGGGCGGTGTGAAGATACTTTGTGGTTAACTGAGAAGAAAAGTAAGAATTATTTTTCATTGAAATTATTATGGATGTACCAATGTATGGAATAGACTTCCTAGAAAATCTGGAACAAGCAATGGTGGGTGAATTCTACAAGGCATGAAATAGGCATTCTATAGCTGTCTAAGTGTGTTGAATGAAATAAGGTATTAGATAATAAAAAATTACATCAAAATGAGGTACAGGAGTGGGGACCATGCCATCCTCATCAACTGATAATTCTTATGTCTCTGTGATGTACATCTATTCAGCAAGCTGTGATATGTTTCAGAGACCCCACCCTAAAAAACATATTATTGTATTGAACCCTGTTAATGTGTACTAAATTTATCAAATGTATTTGTTGTGAGTAGTCACTATACAGCTATTATTAATCAGGTTTTGAATTTTGAGGAAAAATAATTACAGTTGAATTTTGCAGCACTGAATAACATATAAGCAACTGTATCTTCTATGTTTCTACATTGCAATTGTGAGTTTAGTAAGGAAATCTTATTAAATGCAAATAAAATTTAACCAATTCTGAAATGATTTTAGCTGTGCATTGCTCAATCCATTTCATCACAAAATGTATACAGATTCATGTGCGGTATGCAGATGTACACACGACAAAATTCTGGTGATATAGATGGACACCATTTAGTACACATTCTGCTGAGATACAGAGCTTCATTAATGTTTAACCATAAGGTATACATAGTCATTGTGGCTCCACATTTTGAAGTTTGTTTTTTTAAGATTCATTTGCTCATATCCTTTGGAAATCTCCAACAAATTCAGCAGAATCAGAGCACATTGCTACTGTACTCAGTGACAGAAGGAAACATTTATATGACAAGAATGACAACCCCTTATCTTCTACAAACTGCCAGTCAGCACAGAGTCAGGGTAGGCCATCGGTTTACTTAGTCAGTACTCTGACGTACTCTGGAATAAGAGAATGAACTACTTTGGAATGAAGCCCATTTTGCAACAAAGCCAAAAACTGTGAGCAAAGCTGGCACAAGAAGCATTTTTTTTTCTTTTCAGTATAAGGAAACTCTTGATTTGTTTCAGATGTCATAAATCTCCAAAGTAGCATTAATAACATAAAACATGATGCGAAGAACAACAGTAAAGCAAGGACAAACTTTGAAACCTCATGCGAGACTCGCTCATGGCTTAAAAGTTAATCCAGCTATAAACTTCAGTCAATCAATTTATTTAAAGACCAGAACACTTGATCCAAAACTTAAGAATGTAGGTCAGGGTTTATGGTTTCATTATCTGCAATATGTAGAATGAATACCCCCTACAGGATTTCTTTCTAAATGCAGATAAACTGTACTTGGATAAAATGTGGCACACTAAATGTCACAAAGGCAAAATATTATGCATCCGCAAAGAAGGTTTAATACAGGAATGAATACATTATCTATTCATTAGGCATTTGATGGCCAAAAAGCTAATACAAGCTTAGGAAGACCTATAAAAAGAAACAAAAAATAGGGATAACTCTTTTCCTACTATAGTAATGATAAGTACAACAAACAGAATTAGAATTCATCAGGTCATGACCTTTACTAGTTGAGGTAAAAGCTACGGTTTAGTGCCATTAACATTAAAATGCACAAAGAAGAACACTGACTGTGAAGAGAAATAAAAATACAACTTATTTCTCAAGATATGTAGATGTATACTGTATCAATCATCTTAAGAGGGATGCTCTGTGAAAAAAAAACAAATTGCGAGCATCAGTGAAGAATAAGTCATAGATTGTGAGCTGGAATTTGATTAAAGATCCATGAACAGAGAGTAGTGGCACTTGTTTGTACTTCTAACAATATGGAATGATTAAAAACATGTTGTACCAGAGTATGTCTAAAATGCTCTGATCGATTAACGGCAGTAATCTATAAAATAGCATTACTGGTACATCTCTTTAGCATAAATGTTTATTTTAATAAGATATTTTACTAGTACAGTAATCTTCCAGGTTTCATTTCTAATTAACTCACTTCCAGGATGATTTGATGCTATAGCAAGAGTTTAATATTTCCCAATGGAGACATGCAGCAGATGGAGAAGTGTAAGCTTTACCTGTACAACAGGTTACCAGGACCATGACCATAACTCTCATCTCAATACATGCCACCTGCTCATCTTGATGGTATGCCTGAATGTAGCCATTGTGAAATGTGAAATTCATCTTGAGACTAAAGAGCAACATTTTTAAGCACATGTGCACATTTTGCAGCCAAGCATATTCCTGTAATATATCACAGGCAAAAACATGGATGTGTATATAATAATTCAGTTTTAAGCAAAGTATTTCTTGGACTGGTTGCCTCGCCTCTACAGGACTATGAAATACTTTTGGTCTGAGGAATCTACTGAATTAATTAAAAATGGTACTCACAAGATTTACCTTACCATGATTAACATTTGACAAGAATAAGTGAATAATCACTGGTCACATGGGATCATCTCATATGAACTGTTAAGAAGTTTAAAGCAATAATTCCAGAGTTTGAACTTGAAGAAACAAAGTGCAACTACAACATTAATTAAGGAAGCAGCAGTCCTAGTGAGTATAGTGTACTGCACTCAGCCAGCATTAACAAGTCATTTGCACTTCATTAACTTATCATTGCTGTCATTATTTTGATTGTTATTTATTTATTTTATTTTATTTTACATTTGTTAATCGGGAAATTCCGACTGGACCAGGTCCATTTTCAGCGGAGGCCTAGGGAGAAAAGCTCCAACATCAATCTATACAAATACAGTACATCCAGCATAATACACAAAACAGGTTACATAATGTATGCTGAGCATAGTAATATAACAAGAATTAATAAAAACACTCCAGGTAAAAGAAGATATAGAACATGGGTAAAAAGACAATGGGCAGGATTCACGAAGGCTTGTACAGAGTCTAAGAGTAATGTAAGACTCCATGCAGCCTTCGCGATTCAGGAACAGCCCTAAAGTCCGTGAAAGAGACCAGCTAAAACGTCTCTTACACGGAGTGGGCGTGGATATGCTAATCACCTCACTTGCAGCCGAATAGCATGCAAATGAGGTAGATTAGCGATCCAGGAAGCCCAAAGCAGCCCGTGTAAGAGCCGTTTTAGCTGCAGAAATGTACTCAGTTGACAACTGAGTACGTTTCTGCAAAAACCACAATGGAGCCATGTCAGATCCAAATAAAGGGTGCATATGTGTCAGGCAGCATGCCAATGGCCAAATATGTGGCAATTGGCAAGGTACCCCGATGCAAATATTAAAAAAATATATTTATTTTTTTTCGGCGATCGCCAATGTTTAAACCCAACGCAGCCCAGCGCAAATGGGCTGCGCTGTATAAAACATAAAAATAAAGGTTATAAACCCACAAATGTGGGTTTTATGCAATACATGGGTTTACAATGCAGGGACCAGCAGACCAAAAACAACATGGCCACTGTTTAGTGGTTGCTAAGGGGGGAAGCTGAGTCTAAGACATGTAACTAAGCATTAGTAGGCAATCTGATGCAAATGAGTGTTAGGATACTGAATTTCACTGTCACATAGCAAATGAACACATTCTGAGTAGTGTAAGAGTTACATAAGGGAACAGAGTAGGAGATAGGTGACATCACAGGGGGGAATGGCAGAAAGAAATGCAGTTCATTGGAGGTCAGTGTTACATGACAGATGTCAGACACATATCATGGAAAGAGGAGTGCCACAACATAATCATGGGAAAGTCAAGAAATGGAAGGTGTACACTGTTGCCTACACCAAAGTTTCTTGCTGGGCGTGCATGCGCATGTGTGCACGCCATGAAGGGCGAGTAGGGCAGTGTGCGCGCGTGTAAGGCAGACTGAGCATGTGGGAGCGTGTTGGTAGATGTTTAACACTGTTTGCGCTGGTGTGCGCGCGTGTAGGGCAGACTGAGCATGTAGGAGCCTGTTGGCAGACCTGTAACACTGTTTGTGTGGGCGTGCGAGCGTTTTAACCCGAATAAGCAGATTCTGAACCGTGTAAGCATGTGTGCGCGCGTATAAGCCACTGTGAGCGTGTTTCTGCTGGTATGCACGCTGCTCCTCCCTGAGGAAACAGAAAGGAAAAAGGAAGCAACAGAATCCGTAGGAAGCTAGCAGGGAATACTGCTGGAGCTAGCAGGTGAAAACAATTAGAAGCAGGCAATTACACAGGCAGAATAGTAGCCCAGCCCAGCACTTAAAACTCTGCAAACAGCAGTGCAGGATGTTTCTCTCAAAAGACACTGCAAGACAGGAGTAAGCTATTAGAAGTGAAAACTGAAAAAGCTGAACTCAGAGCAGAAATGTTAGGGGCTGCCATAGCTGTCATAATGAGACATAGGCAACTTGCTGAGGGTGGTTATAATTGCAGATGGTGCCAGACAACCCACAGTGAGGAGACGGAGAAGAGTGTACAGGCCCAGGATCACCTACCACGGGTTATATGACCTGGAGATAGTAGAACGCTATAGAGTGGACAGAGACCTCCTGCAGCAAATAGTTGAGCTGTGCAGGCCACACCTCACACACAGAACCAACAGAGGGGAACACATCCCAGTGGAAACCAAGGTATGTGTTGGCCTAAGAATACTAGCAACAGGTACCTTCCAAAGACCAACTGGTGATATGATGGGGATATCACAGGCATCAGCCTCCAGGGTACTGCACCAGTTCCTGGATGCCATGTCAGCACATGTCGGTGATCATGTATATTTCCCCAATGCCCGTGAGGTATTGGCCAGCAATATGCGTCTCTTCCAGCAAATAGCAGAATACACTGAGGTAGTGGGTGCAATAGACTGCATGCACATACGCATCAAAGCACCAGCCGGTGAGCAGGGTAGGGCCTACATTAACCGTAAGGGCTTCCCCTCCATCAACTGCCAGTTCGTGCGTGATGCCCAGGGCATAATAATGAATGTATGTGCTGGCTGCCCTGGGAGCTACCATGATTCCCACATCTGGCATTTGACGTGGCTGTACCAGACAATTGCCAATGGGGACATTCCACACGGACACCTAGTGGGGGATGCAGGTTATGCACTGGAGCCGTGGGTGATGACACCCATCAGAAATGCACACACACCTGAACAGGAATGCCATAATGAGGCACACGCACAAACACGTAATGTAATAGAGTGTGTGTTTGGGCTGCTCAAGTCATGGTTCCGGTGTCTGGACACATCTGGTGGAGGCTTGCAGTACACAACAACTACATGTACCCAAATTGTCATGGTATGTGCTATGCTACATAATATGATCTTGCGAAAACAGCTGCAGCAGGACCAGCATAGGGCTGGGCCAAACAGCCCCCCACCATTGCCAAGGCCATCGCAGGCAGAGCGTGACTCGGAGAAGGAACAACCTGAGCCTGCCCCAGTAGGCAGAAGAAGGCATGCACAGTATGCCCTGGCCTTGGCAAAGAGGCAACGCATAGCACATACACTGGCTCAGTAGGAACCCTGGGAATGATACCCCCTCTGACTCACTCAAATAATAACAGGGATGCCTAAAATGACATGACCTGCTCACAAACATGTACAGGGAGTGTAATATGTGCATCTGACAGAGGCAGCCCTGCAGCACCACCTGAGGCATGAATGCCATGTGTTAAGTAATGTAACACCATGTACTATATGCACACCTGAGGACCATGACTAACATCCTACCCTCACCAAGCGTCATGCCACAATATGACAATGAGATAATCAATTGCAATAATTGGCTGAAGTATTGCAGTTAGTCAAAGGGGATCCAATGTGTGCCAGCCTGGGATGACATGCTGAGCATGACATGATGCTCCACCTGCTAGGACTGGTGTGCACCTATCAGTGCAGGCCGTATGGATACTGGCAAAGGCTGTTGTTACCTACAGCGTGCCCTGAATAGGTAAGGCTCAAAACACAAACCTACCTCCATAGGTATCAGAAGGGATAAGAACATAGATGTAATGCTACCCAATGCCAGGAGTCTAAACAGCAAGATGCATGCAGCTTAAACTCACCCAGTATGGAGAATGTTGATATCTGTGCTGTAACAGAAAACTGGGTCAAGGTTCACAACAGCACCCTAACACTACCAGGTTACACCTCATACTGTGCTGTACAGCCTCAAAACATGGAACAAGCTACAAAAGGAGGGTGACTAGCAATAATTGTCAAGGATAACCACACCCCCATGTTGGTACCACAACAAGGAGCAGCATGGACTAGCCATGGTCAAGTAACAGTGGCTAAAACTGCCTCCCATTTTATAGCCTGCTACAGACTACCGTCACAACACCAGGAACTGCACCTGGCCTATGTTGGAATACATAAATCAAGTCCTCCAAACCACATTATATTGGGTGACTGAAAATACCCAGACATAGACTGGGAGCATTATACTAGACTGGGAGCATTATACTAGCTCCAACACTGTAGGAAAAAATCCTTAAACCAAAATGCCCAGGAACAACATACCACTCCCACAAGAGGGGTTAGCATACTGGATGTGATAATCAGCAACATGGGTACTGGATGGCAAGATGAGAAGTGTATTGCTCACTGGTAAGACCAGACCATGTAATCACACTGGATATACACATCCAGACCACAGTCCCTGGCCAGAAAACCACAGTGAAAAACATGTGTAAAGCAAAAGTTGCACTCCTCCAAACTGATGTGGAATCCATTAAAGGCCCTGTGCAGGTGCAAAATATGGGCCACACCTCAGAACCTGTTATACAGGCATTCCATGAACACTGCCAGGAATGCTTGGATTATGCAATCCTAAATTAAAACAAGACACAATGCCATACACGCAGGCATCTGGCATGGTGGACTCCAGCCATTACCAAACCATGCAAGAGAATGAGGAAGCTACTACATGATAGAGCAAACATAAAAAAGAAGTAATCACTGATCAGTAGTATGGCAATAAAATATGTCCACACATACAATCCACTAAGGCCAGCTACAACAAGTTGAATCTGTGAATCTTGAGGCAATGTTACACCTGCCCCAAGTACACAGACATCTCTCAACTCCCCCCAAGAAATACAAATATATGTGAGAGATGCAAGCATTTATCCAAACTGGAGGCTGAGCTCCCTCAACTCAGTACTCCCAAAATTAGTCAGGAGGAGAAGATAACCACACACACCACAGACCCAGTCCCACATAGACCTATGACAACTGCAAACCAAAGACATAAACACAGAAAAACATTCCCGGAGGCCCGAATTACAAACACACCACACCAACAGAGGCCTCCAAAGCAGACACCCAATCAAACAACCTCCAAACATAGCACATGCAACACATAGTACACAAAGCTGGTGTGCCAAACAGTCACAGGCCAGAAGGAGAAACAACATGCCTGATACAGTTGTAATAGGTGACTCCATAGTGAGACACGCTGCTGTCCCGCACACCAGACTGAACAAGGGAAAGGGTACAGTAAGCTGCCTGTAGGCTGCTACAATACGCCACATAACACAAGTATGCAGGTCACCCCAAAGCAAGTAGAAATATGATGCAGTCATAGTCCATGCTGGTGTGAATGACCTGAGATGTACCTCGCTGGACTACATGAAAAGAGACATAGATGAGCTCTCCGATTATGTAGTCCAGGCTGGTATGACACTGACCGTTTGCAGCATCCTACCCTCACCAAGAATAATGCCACAGTACAAACACAGAATGATCAGTTATAACAAGTGGCACAATTACTGGTGTCATTCCAAGGGGATCCAATGTCTGTCTGCTTGGGATGTCATGCTTGACAAGCCACGCAGCTGTTCCAGGGATGGCTTGCACCTGTTACCCCTGAGCGTCTGGATATTGGATAAGGCTTTTGCCACCTCCATAGAGCCTTTCGTAGGCAAGGCTGAAAAGACTAACCCACCACCCTAGAAAACATAAGTGGGAAGAAACATAAGGGTAATGCTGACCAATGCCAGATGTGTAAACCTCAATATGCATGCTCCCGAGGCCCTCCCCAGTATGGAGAACATCGATGTCTGTGCAGTGACAGAAGCCTGCTGCAAGCCTCCTGACAGCACACCAGCACTACCAGGTTATACCACATATCATGCGTTATGGCCCCAAAACCTGGAACAAAACATAAAAGGAGGGTGAGTATCCATATTCAGCACAGACACCCATACGTACAGGTAACTGACAATGCACAAGGCATTGGAGTCCACCCATGTGCAACTAACCGTAGGCAAGACTGCTGTACAGTCTGTAGCATGCTACAGACCACACTCTCACACACAGGAACCCCACCCAGCTGTCCTGAAGACACTGGACAGTATGAATGTCCCACCAAATACCAAACAAGGTACTCACAAATTACCGCAAAGGTGGTAAACCATTATGTATGGAAGGAGTAATCAGGGACCTAGGGACACAAGTGGACAGTAACCTGTTATGTGACACTCACATTGCCAATGTGGCTAGGAAGACTGTCTATATTGGACACCGTATCATGAAAGGATTCACATCGATGTCAACAGAGGTCATTGTGCCCCTATACTGTTCTCTTATCAGACCCATAATCTAGTACAATGCCTCATTTGGGATGTACCTTACCTGACACCTGCAGCAGTTAGAAAGACCTCAAAGGTACCTCACCAAGAGGATAAAGGGTCTCAAATATATGTCATATGCTGCCTGGCTGTAGACACCCCAGCTGAATGCAGTCACATACTGCCTACACAGAGGCATTGTATGTCTGTTGTACAAGGCCATGTCCAACACAGGAGTAATGGACATGCTCCACCCAGAAAACTCAAAGCCATCGGAGCTGTGAGAGTGAGAGATATCAACCTCAACACATAATGAAATAGGATGTGATAGAGGGACAGATACATAACCCAGAGGCTCCCCACACCCTAGAACAGAATCCCACTCCATGTTAGGCAGAGCCCCTCACTGACACTCTTCAACAGGAATCTTGCCAAGTGGATGGATGATCGTAGATTTACATTTGGGGTCTTCACTGTATCTTGTCCAGACAGAGGCACAGCAAAGCAAATCATAAATGGCCATAATATTCACATAGCAAGGGGTGGTGAAAGCCACACACACTCTGGCTAGGCTTACAAATGCCCTAGGGTGGATAGCCTAGTATGAACCTATGAACCTATGAAGATACAAATTGTACAGGACACTAAGGATAATCCCAAGGCTTCCTCAACTGATGGTAGGAACCGTGTTGGGAATTCACAGATATGCTCTGAATCGCACAAATATTACAAACAACATACCAAACACACACACATATTGCCAACATACATCCTGACAGGTGCAGTGCAAACCCCCCCCCCTGAATGCAAAATATCTATCCCAGCAGACTGCTGGCCCCCTGACATTGCAGATGCTGAGGTAACAGCCAGCATCTACAAAGCAGAACACACAGCAGCAATGGTATGAGATGGTGTGGGCTGAGTCCAATGTGGACTCCAAGAAGAATGGAATGACAAATCACACTACTGCTCAATGTCAGCCTTACCACAGGATATGTACCCAAAGAGCAGTGTACAACAACAGTGGTCATTCTCAACAAAGGTGTTGCCTGAATGGATACTGAAAACTACCACCCCAGAATCCTGAGAAGTTCGGTCTGCACAGCTATGGAAAGGATCAGCATGTACCGCAGACATAAAGATATTGGGGACCTACTGACACCGGACCCTACCTAGTGTGGCTTTCTTAAGTGCAGATCCTGCCCCTAAACATGTTTGACTCATTTGAAACAGTCATTAAGGTCATTGATGAGGGCAATGTAGTCCACACAGCGTAGCTGGACTTGCAAAGGCTTCTATACAATACCCTATATGTTCATTATAGATATGCTCACCAGCTTAAATATAAACCCCTATGTCAGTAGAGGGGTTGCAAACCAGACCAAGGACAGAACTGACATGGTCAGACATGCTGCAGCCATGTCAGACTACAAACCAGATATAACTGGCGTCCCACAAGGCTTGGTCCTGGGACCTCCCTCATTTGGTATATATGTCCCATAGGTACAGGCCAACATGGAAGGACTGTGTCTGAACATGTTTGCAGAGGACTACAAACTGCCCACCATATCTGACCCTCCAGCTGACACAAGCATCCCACAAAAGGGCCACATAGAAACAGACAACTGGTGCCATAGCCATGTCAGCAAGCTAATTGCAGAAAAGTGTATAGTCAACCCCCGTGGATATACAGTAAGTGCCCACCAATTACCACATAGGTGTTAACCCATTATGTACTTAACATGTAATGAGAGACCTGGGGACACGAGGTGATAGATATCCTGCATTGGGCAAACATGTGGCTGTAGTGTTTAGAGAAACATACCATATACTCACCTAATCATGAAGGTTGTCAGATCTAGATAAGGGGAGGTCATTGTGGCTCTGCAGTCATCCTTTATCAGTGTT
Source organism: Protopterus annectens (assembly GCF_019279795.1). Lineage (NCBI taxonomy): Eukaryota > Metazoa > Chordata > Ceratodontiformes > Protopteridae > Protopterus > Protopterus annectens. The sequence continues at coordinate 1,426,096,182 of NC_056726.1, forward strand.
ACAACTGACTACAATAGCCCCTGTGGGATGTACCTCAGCAGATACCTCCATCAACTGTAAAGTCCCCAACAGTACCTCACCAGGAGTATCAAAGAGCTTGCATAGATGCCATGTGTTGCCTGATTAAACAAACTGCAGCTACACACACTGCCATACTGCCCACCCAGAGGCAAGCTGTGCCTGATGTATAAAGCCATGTCCAAGCTGGAATCAATAAACATGCTGCACCTTGTACAATCTGAATGGCAGTGAGCTATGCACATGAGAGACCTGAACCCCAGCACTGACATACATAGGACAAGCTGTACTGCATGATCCATAACACAGAAGCCACCCCCACTCATGAGTAAACTCCCAGTACAGGCTATCCATAGAGTCACTCATCAATTCTCCTCAAGAGGAATCTTGATGAGTGGATGGGAGATGGTAGGTTTACCCTGGGTATAACTGTTATGTCACAGGTAGACAGAGGCACAGTATACTTACCATGACATATGTCATGGCAAACTCCACTTACAATGTGTGTCGAAGGACAAACACACTCTCCGACTAGCATTAGAAATGGCCTAGGGCACATCGCTAGTGTTTGCAAATGTACACCTATGTTGTGGAATACACTACCAATGTTGGACAAGCCTGGTTTAAGTAGTTCATATCTGAACATAATGCAACATGGTCAGATGTGCACAACTGGCCCCTAACCAGGCTGTTGTGCTCACTATGGAAATGTAAAGCAGTGATAGGACTAAAGCCCAGGATACTGTCCACCACAGTCAAAGTACTGAACCAGTACACTATACGGTACTACAGTGTTAGGTCAGTATGAAAGGATGTTGACAACTGTATGCAAAGTATCCCATGCAAACCCTGCAGGCACAGTATAATCCCTGTTGTGTTCACACATAAAGCAGTCGGACAGTAACTACACAACATGACACACAACACACAACCATAAACGGGAGATATTTGTTGAAGTTCACACTCATCCACAAATGTAGGCTGCAGAGTTCAACATATGGAAAGCTCACACTGGGCATGCTCACACACTTTGATAAATGAGACATATGTCAGACAACATGCCATGGGAAGGCTGAACTGGGCATGCTCACACACTTAGGCCAAATCTCAGTTTAGCAGTTGGCCACACATATCTGGTATATGTACGTGTTATTCCAGGAACCAACCACATTACAGCAATCTGCCCAGTGCACACAGTTAAATGACTACAGAGACATACGTGATATAGTGGATCCCTCCCATATGCAAACATCTTCCACAGATACACAAGTTGTTCATACAAACAGGGAATGCTATGGCAATAAAGACCTGCAAACAGTCTATCAGCAACAAATAATGTGCATTTGACAATTAAACATATGGGTGTAGAGGTCAACACTAGGCTGTTTGCCCTAGGGAATGACAGATTAGCCAGAGTGTGTTTGGCGTCTGCCTCCCCAGTACAGTAGGCTACTGTTCCACTGTAAAGTAGGTCACATAAGGCACCGTGTGAGGCTAGTGTGCTGTGCCTCTGTCAAGCAAGGACACAGTGGAGATCCCAGGGTTTGAATTTGCTAAGCCACAGCCATGTTGTTGGTGTGTGCTGGAAGAGGGTTGCTGAGGACCTCTAACAGTAAGTGAGCATCAATAACAGACTGAGGGGAGCCTTATCTGCATTGTCTGGACAATTTCACTGTAAACACTGTGTCCTGATGATTATGAGGGATTGAAGTGTTGTGCTGGTACTGTTCAGAGATGTCCTCCCTCTGTGGGCTACTGCTCTGCAATGTATTAGCTCACTCTGTTGGACACCTCATATATGGCTGGTGTACATCTGACAGGTGTCCTGTTGTGGAGCAGTCATGGGTATATTTGGGATAGCATGATCAATGCAAACCTTCCACATGCTCATAGAATGCAATTGTCAAGGATTATGCATAGTGGCCTGTATACCCCCCCAGCATGGGTCCTTTGAAGTCTTCCATCCCAGTCTTCACAAGTGTAAAGTCTGCTTTTGATAAATACAGTTTGTTTGCAGTGACAACCTTGCCTGGGGGTGGGGATGGGATATGGGTGGCCAGGGAAAGGTGGGTATGGTTAGATATCAACAATGGTGGTCTACCTCTGGTGTGGAACAGTGAGTACCCATGTTGTAGATTGTCAGGTGCAATATCTATTCCCCTTTGCGGCTGTGGTGAGTGGTTCTGCCATAGCACATGGACTCACAAATTGTAGTGGCTGTAGGGTAATGTTGTAGCGGCCTGAGTAGTTCCCACACACAATATGCCTGTACCTGACGTTAACAACTGGAATGGTGTATGTGAACACCTACATATCTTGGCACTGTGCCCAGGGAAGCAAAGTGTGTGTCCTGGATGTGGGAGGGGTGGTCAGGACTGGTTGTGTTGTGTGTTACAGGTCCTGTGGTCACGAAGCATGGTATAAAACATAACCTGCCAGTGCGATGTGCGTATCTGACCCTGACGTAGGTGGCTGCAAATGCATATATATGCTATCCCCCACCTGACAGGTAGTACTAGATGTACATACCTCTGTAGAAATAATGATGTCAGCACCCTATAAGTACTGCAGGTGCAGAACAGCTGCCCAGTAATCCGGATAGTACACTCTGCTAATGCATCTCTCTCAAGTGTCATAATATGGTTAGGTAGGAGTTTGAATCCTGCAAATGCTCAGTGTGTGTGTGGGTGGGTGGGTGGATGAGTGGGGTTGGTGTGTGTGCAAGCCTGTGTGAGGGAAATGTCCCTTTTGGCAACTGGGAAAACACACTACAGGATGCACATTCCCCTTTCTAAACACTGATGATGTCAGCACCCTATAAGTACAGCAGGAGAAGGGAAACCTCCCAGAAATGCAAATAGCGTGCTCCGCTAATGCGTTCATCTCGAGTGTCATAACATAGTTAGGTAGGGGTTTGAATCCTGCAATTGCTCAGTGTGTGTGTGGGGGGGTTAGTGTGTGTGCAAGTCTGTATGAAAGAAATGTCCCTTTTGCCAACTAGGAGAACACACTACAGGATGCACATTCCCCTTTCTAAACACTGATGATGTCAGCACCCTATAAGTAAAGCAGGAGAAGAGAAATCTCCTAGTAATGCGAATAGCGCGCTCTGCTAATGCGTCCGTCTTGAGTGTCATAACATAGTTAGATAGGGGTTTAAATCCTGCAAATGCTCAGTGTGTGTGGAGGGGGTTAGTGTGTGTGCAAGTCCGTATGAAAGAAATGTCCCTTTTGCCAACTAGGAGAACACACAGTCGGTATAGCTGGGGAGGTAGGTTGGGTAGGTCAACAGACAAGACAAACAAGACGCATGCAGGGGCGGTGTATGACATGTGTGGGGGGGTTACACAATTGACGGGGATGGATGTTTGGATATCCAGAGCCCATGAGCCCACAGATGGCAACAGTGGAACTGATATCCCCACCCATGGGCAGTTGCCACTGTTCCTTCACTGCCCAGGACGGGGCTGTGCTGGGGGCTGTGTAGGCCGGGCAACAGGCATGCCTGTAAGTTGTGCCACCTGTGCCTCAAGCTGGCGTAGGGGCCCAAGAACAGAGTCCCGGATCTCCCTATGCACCACAGTCCAGACGCTACAGAGGGTGAGTGGTGGTTCTCCTCCGGACACACTTGCAGAGGGGGGACGGGCCCCATCCCCTGCGGCGCTTCCACCCACAGGTGGCACAGGGCCACCGGAGGAGGGTCCTGACTGGGCACTAGTGCCAGGTGCACTCATCAGCTGAGGTGGGAGAGGTGGGTCCGCTGGAACCCGCCTTCCCTGTCGTCCTATGTTTTGCATTATGTCATGACAATTTGGGTTAGTAACATATAATACCATTCGCAATTAGTTGTAACAGCATGCATTAGTATTCCCATTAACCAAACACCCAGATATTCACACCACTGAACTGCGAGCATAACACATGCATAATTTGAACAGCAATACACAGTCCAACAACATGCAGGGTTGATTGATGGCAACAGGCCATCAGGTTTGGATGTATGAACAGGGCAGATGCATCAACAGATATGCAAATATTTATGACCCAACAGGACAAATGTCCAGGGGTGTTAATTGTGATTGCACATACCAATTTCACGTGGAATGGATTATATGTGGTTATAGGGTGGGGTGAAGAAAATATTATTAACACCTTTGAATACCAATACATATGCTGTACATTTCTAATAGCTACAGATATATACACACTACTGTTCTAACTACAGTTTCCTATATGATAATTACTTCCATTTGGTGATAGGACTGTTACTGCTACATCAATATACATTTTATTGTTATTCATACACGTTCATATCTGGCTTTGTTCAGCTACATCATCCTGCTACATTTGCTTTATATAGCTATAGACAACTGTGGATGTTTGATATTTCAGACAATCATACTATCTGCATATTGCAGACTGAGAGCAACATATCCAGATTTTGGGATACACATTCCAGCTGCAGCAACACTTTGGACACATTTCGCAGTTTGTTTCTACTTGTCACATTCATTTCATTCTGTACTGACTGCAGTATACTTTATTCAGGGGTTATTACTACTTTAATGGTGGATTCATAACTCTTTCTCACACTCTCTCACTTGTTTTTATTTTACTATTCAGGATGGTACTTACTTCTAGGCTTTATTGACATGCTTTCCCTGTAGTTATTACAATCCTTTCCAGCAGTCTCACTTCTGTCATGTTTCAGTATTTCAACAGGGATATATTTCACACATGTGATTTGCTCATCTTCTGCAGCTGTACTTTTCAGCCTGCTGCAGGTTGTGTACTATTATATTACAAGTGGGGCATCTTTATTTCAGACTTTATTTCAGACATTTTCATTTTTCTGTATGGATTACAGACTGCAACACACTTTTCTAATCAAGCAATACTTGCAAACACTTTTACACTGTTACTTGCACATTTTATTACTTAGTGACTACACTGCACTCTTTTGCTAACTGTCATACTTTGATATTTCTTTACAGTTACTGGGAGTGGATTACTGACCTGCCTGGTGGCACAACCGCACCAGCCTATCGCCATAGGCTCTGCGGTTCGCAGAACGGACACCTGTAGCTGTAATATAAATGAAGTAATATTGGAATACACATCTCCATAATATCAGCTGATTTAATTTCTTACATACATAATTAAATGTAACTTACTCAGTAGTGGGGCGTTGGGCATTTGCCGGGCCTCCTGTATCCAAAGGTTCAATTGGTCCTGCTTGCGTCTCTTCAGGTCCGCATGGTGGTGACGGACCTGCTCACCAGTCCCTGGAATCCCTGTGGCACTGGTGAGATCATGAGCCAACCGGTCCCACACCTCAGCCCTATATGCTTTCCACAGGACCTGGTCCTGCATGAGTTGGGCTTCATGATTGTGGACTAGGAGCAAGACCATGTATCTGGACTCGTCAACGCCCCACCTCTGTGCTCAAAAGCAACTACCCTCACCTACATCTGACATTCTGGCTGCAAGTCAGTTCTACAATCGTTTATGCTGTGTATTCCCGCCTATGGGGCTTATATATGCTGTTTTTCCCTCACTTATCTGTGATTGGCCATTTTGGAATTGTATCCACTTCACAAAACCTGCTTTGTCATAGGTTCATAGGTTCATAGGTTCATACTAGGCTATCTGCCCGAGGGCATTTACAAGCCTAGCCCATAGTTTTGTGGCTTATGCCACCCCTTTAGTATGGGGAACTATACCCATTATTTTGCTGTGCCTCTGTCGAGCAGTGACACTGAGGTAATCCCTGGGGTATATCTGCGATCTCCCATCCATTGGTCAAGATTTCTCTTGAACAAGGCCAGCGAGGTGCTCTGCCTCACATATACCGGGATTTTATTCCACAGCATAGGGAGTCTTTGGGTGATGAATCTATCCCTCCAGCACGTCCTATTAATAGCCGTGTCGAGGTTTAAGTCTCCCGCCCTTGTGCCTCTGACGGATGTAGATTGTTTGAGGTGAAGCATATTCATCAAATCTGGGTTTGGCATGGCCTTGTATGTTAGGCAAAGGTCACCTCTGAGCAAGCGGTGGCGACTGAATAGAGCTGGAGTTCGTTCAGTCGGGCAGCATAGGACAGATGTTTGAGACCCTTTATCCTTTTGGTGAGGAACTTTTGTGGCCTCTCCAGCTGCTGCAAGTGTCGGGTCAGATACATTCGAATGGGGCATTGTACTCAATCATTGGTCTGATGAGTGATGAGTATAGGGAGACTATGACCTCCCTTGATCTAGATGAGAATCCCTTCATGATAAGGTGGGCAATGTAGAAGGTCTTCCTAACTACTTTAGCTACATGGGTGTCGAATGACAGACTACTATCTACCTGGGTCCCCAGGTCCCTGATAACTTCTTCTGTGCTCAGTGGATTGCCACCTATTTGGTAGCTAGGGGTAACCTTGTTTTTCCCGAAGGGTATGACTATGCATTTTTTGGCATTTAACTTTAGGCCATGGCTCTGGCACCAGTTATCCGTTTCTGTGAGACCCTTCTGAAGGATATCTGTGTCAGATGTGTTTTCTACTATGGCCCAGTTTGCAGTCATCTGCAAACTTTGTCAGCCATAACCCTCCTGTGTTTGCTTGTACTGGAAAAGTAGATGCCAAACAAGAGTGGGCCAGGACTGAGCCCTGTGGTACAGCACTTGTGACAGGCTTTGAGTCTGACATGGCGCCAGCAACTCTGACCCTGTGGGTTCTGTCACTCAGCCAGTTTGCAACCCATCTTGTGATGTATGGGTTAACATTTAAGCTGATGAGTTTTTCAATGATACCCGAGTGGGGTATTGTATCAAGGCCTTCGCCAGATCGAGGTAGGCTGTATGGACTGCCTTTCCCTCATCAATGGCTTTGGTGACTGTTTCGAAAAAGTCAACCAAGTTTAGAAGGCATGATCTGCCTTTGACAAAGCCAAACTGGGATGGATCCAAAGTCTGCAAATTCCCTATGTCTTTATTTATGAGGTACATTATGATCCTCTCCATGGCTTTGCAGATAAGGCTTGTCAAGCTAATGGGCCGGTAATTTCCAGGGTCGGTGGAGGCACCGCCTTTGTGAAGTGGGACCACAGTTGCAGTGCGCCACTCCCTGGGTACGTATCCAGAGGTAAGACTATGATTAAACAGCTGTCCTAGCTGTGGGTTTAATTCTCGTTGAGTTAGTGGAGCACACAGCCGGGGACACCATCAGGTCCCATGGATGCTGTGTTTTTGCTTTGGAGAGAGCAGTTCTCACTTGGGCGTTGGAGATGTTTGGGGGCTGCAATGCTTGGTATAGATATCTCTCCTTTTGGGGTGGGGAGAAGTTTGCACTGAACCTGTCAGCCAGTATGTTGGCATGTCTGTAGGATCAGTAATCTTCACATCATTTTGAACTAGTTCTGAGCATATCTGGGAGCTTCCTCCCAGGTTTCTAACATAGCTAAAGAAGGCCTTATGATTGTCTTTTGAGTCTTTAGCTATTTTTCTCTCAAAATTTGCTTTGGATGATTTTATGAGAGCTCTTAGTTTTTTACTTATAGTGATCAAGGGTGTCTTACCTTTTAAGGATTTTGCTCTATCTTGTAGTAGCTTCCTCCTTTTGTTGTAGAGTTTGTTTATGGCTGGGGTCCACCAGACTGGACGCTTGCCTTTGGTACAAAGAGTCTTTGTTTTGCTTGGGATTGCCTTATCCATGCAGTCCTGCAGGTGCTGGTAGAAGGCATTTGTAAGTCATGCTCCACTTTCTATTCATTCTTATATATGTGCTATTAGTGCATTTCTGGGTGCAGCTGTCGCGGCTTAGTGATTTAGTACCTTGACTATGGTGCATGGTATCCTGGGTTTGAACCTGCCCACTGCTTTTTATATTTTATGACTGTCTAGACAGGCTAGGGGGTGTGTCTGTGTAAAGGCAGTTTTGTTACAGCTTGCTCAACGTTGCCCGTCGGTTAGCTTGTTGGCGCGGTGCGCAGCTCCGCGCAAATGGGGTACGCTTGTTTACGCTTTATTTGGCTGTCATCATGCATATTACACTCAGCTCAGCTAGGGGCACACAGTTTCAGTGTGTTAAACCACTGCTCAGCTACGGGCACTCATTTTGCACCTGTTAAACCACTGCTCAGCTACGGGCACTCATTTTGCACCTGTTAAACCACTGCTCACCTACGGGCAGATGCACTCACCTTGTTAAACTGTAGCTCAGCTATAGGCACATGTGGCATTTTTTATTGTTTTATTACCTCACATTTCTTCAGAATAAATGGACTATTTCATTACATTTTACATCAAATGTGATTTTATATGTGCACATATTTGTCAGGGACTTGTTTTGTGCTTATTTTACTAAAAAGTAAAATTGATGTTGTGGGGACTCGAACCATGGATGCCTGCTCTTCAGCCGATGTCTCAACCGCTATGCTATTGCTTCTCGGCTTACTTTGCATATTTAGTTCTTATATGCTTTCCCACTGACTGCTAACTGTGGCTGCGCTACGGGCACGCCCGCACAAATGAGCGCACTCACGGGCAAACATCTTTACAATTTAAAAAATATATATAACATGTTCATTTATATATTTTCTGTTCATAGTCTGTGGGGCATGTGTCGTGTTGTGTTTATTCACATTTCCATGGACTCTGTCATGGGTGTTTACTTTGGGCACTTTTACTCTTCTGGAGGCGTGTCCGCTTGCAGGGCTCGGCCTACGGACACGCCCCCTACTGTCTTACATGGACCGTGTTAGCAGTAGATGTGATTCAGCATGCTCTCATGAATATGCAGAGCATGCTGAAATCAATCCGTTTAACTGCAGCCTCCGTGTAAGAGTTATAACTCTTACACGGAGGCTTCGTGAATCCTTGCCAATGTCAGTCATACATTGGTAAGAAAAGAAAATATATCAAGTAAGATTTTACAGTTAAAAGTACCCTTTCAGATGACCAAGCCTACAGGGGATCAGAGCTCCAGCATGTGATCAGAGAGGAATTTGGGGAGTTAATAGTAGTATAGGTAGGGTTATGTGATACAAGGGCATAACCAGGTACTAAGAAGGTGCGATTTGAGGGAGTTTTTGAATATGGATGTGGAGGGGGCAGTGGACACGGATAGGGGAAGAGAGTTCCAATTTGTGGCAACGGTGTGGGAGTAGAGCGATTTCCCTGCATTATTGTTAGCCTTGGTGATGGAGAGGAGAGATTTTTCACTGGATCTTAGGTACCGGTTTGCATTATAGATAGTAAGTAGGTTGGATAATGAGGGTTTCTTTTCAGGATATTTGAGAATATTGTAGGCTGTGCCCAGCTGTTGATAGTTAAGTAGCTGTGGTAGCTCAAGCCATTTTAATTCTTTTAGTGCAGCACAGTGATGGGTTCTATAGATGAAGTTAGTAACAAACTTGGCTATTTTATTGTAGCATGATTCTAGTTTGTCTAGGTCACACTGTCTGATTTGGGTAAAGATTGGTGCTGCGTATAATAGAGTTGAGAGGAGGTGGCTTTGTGCAAGAGTGACTGTTGCTTTTTGTGAAAGAAAGGACTTATGCCTGTATAGGGAGCCTAGTTTTTTGTGTACTAGTTTTATGGTATGTGAGATGTGAACATCAAAGTGGAGATTATTGTCTATTTCAATGCCCAGAAGTTTGGTGTGGTTAGAATGGGAGATGGTGTTGCCGTCCTTAGATGTTATGGTAAAGGAGAGTTTTTTTCTTGATCTATTAGGGGTAAATAGTAGCAGTTTTGTCTTTTTGGGATTTAGAATTAGTTGGATACCCGGTATTCATTTTTCTACTGAGATAAAAGTATCTTGAGTGAGTGTATGTAGGGTGGTGGGAGATGAGGCAGAGCAGATCAGGGTTGAATCATCCGCATATTGTATGAGTGTGGCATGTTGTGTACAGCATTTGAGGTTATTTGTGAAAATAGAGAACAATAGTGGGCCCAGTATAGAGCCCTGTGGGACTCCTATGGTGGTTGGAAGTTGTGTAGGCAGAGTTCCTTTCCACTGGACTGATTGTTGCCTGTCAGACAAGTAGCTTCAGAACCAGGCTACAGTAGAGGAGGTGAAGGATAATACCAAAAAGTTGTTTAGTAACTCAATGTGAAAAAATGCCAAATAGTACCCTTTGAAAAGATGGTCGCCACCGGAAACTACCACATGGGTAATACACCCCTAAAAGTAGACCCAGTGGTCAGAAATCTAGAAATGTAGGTTGGCAGTAATCTAACCTTGGTCCTTTACTGAGAAAATGATTGTATGTTGCACAACATATAAGTAAGAGCATGGCATCCAGGTCTAAGGTGGTGTTGTGCCACTATATTTGGCTCTGATCAGACTAGTCATTCGGTATAACACACCCTTCAGTAGGTACCTGACCAGTTACTTGAAAAAGCTTGACAGACCAGAGAGGTTCCTCAGAAAAACATTGCAAGTAGTAAACAAGTTCTATGTGGACTGTCTCAAAGCCCTGTCCCTGTACTCGGTCTCCTACAGACTGCTATGTGGTGATCTATATCTAGCCTTCAAGACATAATCTGATCACACTCTGAAGGATTTGTTGTACATCTGCAGAAGAAATATTATCAGAAGAAATACACATTCAAAGGACCTATCCCTAGTCTGCAATATAAACAGTACATGTTGGAGAGATGGGTATGTGTCTCAAAGATTCCCATTCTCTAAAATAGGCTTCCCATTCATGTGAAGCAAAGCTTATCCTTAGCCATATTCAAATGTAAATTGGGCCAATGGATGGCAAATCACAAATTAAAACTGTTTTGGTATCTATGTCCCTAATGAATAGGGGCAGCCTGTGAATACTTGACATGTACAAGCCCATATCGTAACTCATACAATTGCTTTGGGGCATTTATTCATGTCAGCTGTGTTTTGATAAATTTGGGGTAAGCCTGGCTAGGCTTAAAATGGTCCTTGGGATGATAGCCTTATATTTTTGCACTTACTCAGTCACTTTTTTTTTTAAACAACCCAAGGGTTCTTGGTCTAAATACTGTTTTTCATAAATATGTTGTATTAATGAACACAAATTTGCATGCAAAGCTTTTGACAGTTTTTCTTGTGCAAGTATTTTTCTTTCCTCTTATTTCTCTCTTAATTTTTTTTTTGTATATTTTCTGTCCAGAAATTCTGGACTTCTTGCATAATAGTAACAATACATCATTTATTATCCTCAGTAGTCCACTCTATCATCTTTATGGCTCTTTTTTTGGCCTGTCAGGTTTTGTAGTTTTTGTGGACCACTACTTCCTTCTACAACAGAGAGGCCATCCTCCCCCTGAGCCTGGCCTAGACCCATTGTAGCAATTCTCCTGTGTCACTGTCATTTTTTTCCAGTCCTGGCACCAGTACACCTAGGGCACTTTTTTATCCTGAGACTCATGCACCCAGCTATTTTTTTTTTTCATTTTTTTAACCTACTTGTGTCCATCATATTTGCTATATAAAATACAGTCTACATATCAGTGGCATCTTGGTGAAATTTTGTAAAAAACAGGGTCCACTTCATGAAGGTACTAACCAAGACCTGAGGATTAATTATTTTTCAGCAAAACTGCTCTCCTTTACTTGCTGATTTTATCATCTCTCCATTTGGACCCCTTCATCTCTCCTTTCAGAACTCATCATCTCTCTCTCTCTGTATAGTGTACTTAGTTCTTAATGAGTTTTTTAACAATGTATAATACATTAATGTCAAATTTCAACTGGCCATCTATCATGACACCTGCAATTTCTTGTGAATTTCTTGTTTTATCATAATGCTGTTGGCAGAGAAAATAGTAAATAGTGTTGTTTTAAAAGAGATTGTGTTTTGGGAAGATCAATATATTTTTTTTCCAATCTGTGTTGACTGGGACTTTTGCTTTGGTACAGTATGGTATAGACTTGCAAGTGATCACTTAGGCTGTCTGATAGAGTTCCATTGGGTGTTATTTTATATGGAGATAATATTAGGATCTGTTTGAGGGCTGATTGCCTGGCTGTGATTTTGTGCTATCTCGATGGTGTTGTTATAAGTTGGGTGAACATGTACATATGCATATTATTGTTTGTAGTTTCAGAATTTATGGTTTACTGATCTATATTATCATCACGCAATATCATAAACTAATAAAGCTTTAACTACTTTGCTTTCATATCTTCACACCTTCTAGGAACACACTGTAGTGTCTATAGCATTAGTTCCCCATCTGTTGACATATTTATGAAATCTGACACATGTTGAGTGAAACTATAGATCGCTAAAGATCCTGTGACCCTCTTCTCAGGAAGCAGCCTGGCATTAGAGCTGTTTTGTACTTTGTGAGAGAAGAAGCAGGGTTGATTCCTTACTATAAAAAAGTATATAAATATGTAACAAAAGCAATGAACCATGGGCATATTGAGATTCAGAACTTTATTAACCCTGTGCACTTCAACACAACTGTTCAGAGGAGTTTAATGTTGAAAAGATGAACTTCTCTGAAGGCTTGAGCAGAGGTGCACAGCAGTAAATAAAGCTTTTGGCATTCTTTGCATTGATTTCTAGGCTTACTAGAGAACACTGATTTTTGGAAAGCTGATGACCAACTTCTCAGGAACCAGCATGAGATTATTGCTACTGTTTTGACCCTGCTGAGAAAAGCAGTAGAGCAACATCGATTCCCAGTTGGTTCTTGTTTGTGGGCCTTCCCAAGCTGGCCTATTTGCTGTTCTAACATGGCCCTCTTAATTTTAAGTTTCACTTCATTGCACCAGTTTCACTTCACTGCACCAGTACATGTATTACTGTGATGATGAGCTGATAAAGCTATCCAGTGTTTATACCAAGAAAATACGACAACAAGTCTACTTATCCAAGCAACATCTGGAACCAGATTACTGATTCTTTGAGAACCATCAACTTGATTCTTGGGAAACAACTTGGAAATTAATGTTGCCACTTTGCCCCTGGTGAGAGAAGGAGCAGAGGGGCATTGATTCATAGTTGCATGCAGCTGCAATGTGACAAGGTGTAATAGTAGCAAGATAATAGTCACTAAGCAAATCGTTTCTGAATTCAGCTATCTTGCTAGCATATTGGGATAAAGTCCTGACTAAAATTCCAGCACCCTGAGTTTGATTACTGGCTGGGGCATCTGCCGTTGCTGTCAGCATGGAAGGATAGGCACATCCGTACTAACCATGTCTTTCGTAGGACTTTTGCAGAGGCCAGAGCTCAGACAAATGAGGTCTAGCTAGAGGACATGAGAAGGCTGAGTAAATATGGGTACACCTGTGGGTCCTGATACATCACACAAGCTTAAGCCAATTCTCACTGCCCAACCTTCCCAAAAATGTATGTGGTGCTTACAACACATGAAATATTGCCAACCACATAATAGTCCCTGCCTGTCTCGCCTCACTCCACGTGTCTGGCAAACCTCTCATCCTACTCACCTGTGCTTGAAAAAGGAGGACTCCATGCTCTGATGCTCTTCCACTAGGAAAATTCTCCCCAAGTGTATCAAACAAGAGATTTTTCAGAAAAGAACTTATTGGAATCAGGGCTGTAAGGGCTGGAAGGGCCTGAAGTCATACCAGTAGTGAAAAATAGTGGTAAAAAAAATCAGTGTTGAATTTAGGGCTTTTCTATTACATCATTGTGGTAATTCACCAGGTTACATAGTTAGTAACTTATCTGATTGTTCACTGGTTCCTGTCAACATGGGTTCACATTCTGTTTTGTCCATCTTTTGTTAGACTACTAATGCTATTTCCTCTGAGGTAGTGTAACATCTGTCTGATACTAGCAATCCTTTATTCCTGTCCAGCATAATGCACCTTTTCAGAGGTACAAATGCTTACTCAGTTTTGAAGGCACCATTTGTGTCATTAAGCAGCTTATCACTAGATCAAAACCATCCAAAAGTAGGTTCATAAGTTCATAAGTGTGTACTAGGCTAATGGCCCTGGAGCCTTTACAATTTTAGCCCACAGAACTGCCCTGGCATTGTGCCACCCGATGTTAGTTCCCAGTGCTTCTATTGAGTAGAGCCACTGGAGTAATCTCCACGGTGAACTTTCTATTTCCCATCCACTCATCAAGATTTCTGTTGAAGAGGACCAGTGAGGTCTCTGCTTGACATGTACGGGAAGTCTATTCCAAAGCATGGGCAGTCTCTGGGTTATGAACCTGTCTCTCCAGCATGTTCTGTTGATTGTGGTACTGAGGTTGAGGTCCCTGGAGCATATAGTGTGGAGGGATTGGGATTTCTTTAGATGTAGCATTTCTAACTGAGCTGCATCAGACATAGCTTTGTATGTCAAGCAGAAATCACCTCTTAGCAGATGATATGAGACAGAGAATATCAGAAGTGTTTTGAGTCTGTCCATGTAGGACATGTATTTAAAGCCTAGGATCCTCTTTGTGAGGTACTTTTGTGGCCTTTCCAGCTGTTGCAGGTGTCTAGTGAGATACATGCCAAATGGGGCATTATACTCAATGATTAGTCTAATGAGGCAGAAGTAGAAAGAGATGATGACCTCTTTCTTCCTGGATGCATAACCCTTGGTAAAGAGATGTGCCACATAGAAGGACTTTCTGACCACAGAGGCAATATGGTAGATGAAGGAGAGGTTACTGTCAACCTGTGTCTCTGGATCTCTTATAACACCTTCAGTGGGCTCCCATCAAAGTGGTTATTAGTCTGAAATGAGTTTTTCCCAAATGGGATGATGACGCATTTTTTAGCATTAAGCTTAAGGCCATGGTTTCGACACCAGTCATTGGTCTCAGTGAGGCCTTTCTGTAGGATATCTGCAAAATTTGGGGAGTTAATAATGGCTTCCAGCTTGCAGTCATCTGCGAACTTGGCAGCCAGAGTGTAGAGCCAATTATTCTGGGGTTGTAAACAAATTGCTATCGTAACCTCCTAAAAACTGCTTAGACAAGCCTTAGCCACATCTTACCATGCACACAAATCCAGCTGCACCTACATTCTTCATCCATACCTAAGAGAAGTTACTTTGGCTCCAAACCCACACTATACAGTTAATGCATTTAACACATTTTGCAAGGGTATAATACTTCCTATGATTCTATAATAATGGTTAAGATATTTACCTCACAGTCACTAGATACAGGGTTTCATTCTCACACTGAAAGGAAAATTGGGTAGGTTTAAAATGGCCCATGGGGGCAACTAGCCTAGTGATTACTGATGAACCTATGAATGCTCACTAAGCTGAACAAAGAGAGGGCCACAATCAACTGTGCAAAGATTCCTAATGTGACTTTATACCCCCCGTCTTATCCAGTTACTAATTCCAGTACATATGGTGCTGCCTCCTATGCACATCTAAACCAGTGTATAGACAACATTATTTCTATTCAGCATGAGTATAATGTGAAACTCAAAAATAAATGTCTATGGTGAAATGTCTTTCTTTTTAATCAAATTAAACGTTTATTAGCAGACAGACCTTAATTCTTAACAGTGCAATCTATGAAAAAGCAGTAAGGCCACATCAACCTATGAATAAAAATGAGCAAAGCAAATATAACAAACACAAAAGACCAACATGAAAACAACATTACTCAGTATCAATGATATACAGCAGTAATGATCAAAAGTAATTCCAGTAGTTCAGATCCAACTGAGCTCTTTATCTTGAAACTTGGAAAGTTGAAATAAATAGTCCAGAAAAAAAAAGAATCTGACTTAATAGTGATGTTGCTACTATTAGCAGAACTTCTGATTTAGATTAAGAATGGGTTAGTTGGCATACTGCAGATTCTTTTTTTTTTTTTTCAAAACACACTTTATTTGCTTTAATAACAACCACAAACATAATAAGCAGAACACATTATTACAATAATAAATGAGTCGAACTAAACATTGCTACAGAAGTGGTCAAAAATCATAACCTATATACATACGTGCCAATGTGTAAAGGGAAGAAGGGAAAATGCTATATACAGTGGAGACTCCAAATACTAGATTTAAAGGAAGTGTAGATACAACTTCTACCACACTGCAATTCTCCAACCAGTTAACAGAGTAATGGAGAAATGGGAGGAATTAATAGACAAGAACATCCATGACCAAGATCATAAAGGGGGACCTGCATCAACTGCATAGAGATTTAGTTAATAGATTTTGTACTGAGCATGGGGCCTGGAGTGACATGTAGGTAGTGCTCATCAATCGTCAGTCAAAAGAAGAAAAATAAAATCCCATAATTCCTGGTATGAAGCTCGTTTACAGGGATTAATTATTAGCAGTTTTTGGGAGGTAATGTATTTAACTGCCAGATTCTTAAAGTCCCTCCAGGATAGCTTGGAGCAGTCAATCCAGTGTTTGGTAATATAACATTTTATTAGAAGGCAGAGTGTAATTAGGGCTCTAAGTTTAAGAATAGGTATGTTAAGGCTGGTAATATGTAGTAAGGCCATTTCCCAGGATAAGGTAGATTTATGGTTGCCCATTTTGTCCAGCCTTACCATGAGAGAGCACCAGATGCTGTGTGAGGATCTACAAAACCACAGAATGTGGATGATATCCGCACGGGAATAAGAGCAGCAGGAGCATGAAGTGGAAACATTCGGATTAAATTTATTCAAGTGGACCGGAGTTAGATATAAGTTATTTGTAATCATAAATTGTGTATACAGAAGCTTTTTAAAGGGAGAGTATTTAAGAGTGGATTCTATTGATAATGCTTTCTGCTGTGATGAGAGGGTAGTGCCCTGATGGTCCCAGTAGTCTGCAAAAATAGATTTCCCTTGATTTAGAAATGAGGAAAAGGTTCTATAGGCTATAGAAACCATGTTTTTCCTATTAACTAAGTTTTGTAATAGGTCTGCTATGCAGTTCCTCAGAGCTGGGATAGCTATGAAGAAAAGATGATGTGAGCTCTCTTAATTGCCTCAGGATAATAGTATACTTTTTGGACAAGGCCAAAGTAGCTCGAAGGTCTGTTAGTGAGAGGTGGTTAGGTTTATGCATATCCCGTAAGATAAAGTCTTTAATTAATGGGTAGTTATTTAAGTTGATCATTTTACCATTCAGATTTAAATTCGGGTTAAGATGAATAGGTTGGAATAGTAGGAGAGCATTACCTAGGTTCAGAGATTGGAACAGCTCCTGAAAAGTCTTAATTAATCCCTTCAGGGAGTGGTGTAACTTTAGTTTCTTAAGGTTTGATTTAACCAGGAAAAGTAGAGCTCTAGGGTTAAGATCATCTTTGAGGGCATGATTATACCACACTTTGACCCACAAGGGAGTCCACGTAGAAGAGTCTGGATGATAATTTGCAATAGTGAATATTCTATTCACGTGAATGATTCTGTAATATAATATGAGATTGGGCATCACCAGGCCCCCCAGAGATTTGGGTAACATAAGTGTTTGGTATGAGATTCTTACCGACTTAGGGTGCCAGATGAATTTTGCCAGGGCTTTATGAATTCTGTTGAAGAAAAGAGTCGAAACCGAGGATAGAGAAGAGTTGAGATGATAGAGGAGCTTCGGAGGTATATTCATTTTAATGATAGAAGTTTTGGTTAACATTGGGAGTTTTAACTGTTGCCATCTCGAAATGTCTTGGGAAATAGAAAGCCAGACTTTTGATAGGTTAGATTGTAGAAGAGACGAGGAGGAGTGGTCATAATGGCATACTGCAGATTCTAAAAGGTCATGTCTTATAAATAAAGTTAATGTTGAAAAAAGAACCACTTTTTTCCAAGAAGCTACAAAATTGCTATCCTGCTGAAATTATGCAAATTTATAGTACAATGAATATGGGTAAGTATGTCATGCTAGCAGTGAGGCATAATTTTGGAAAAAAGGCCCTTTTGGCAGTATTGCATTTGCATCTAGGTATTGTTAATTTATGAAAAGTGACAAAGTTGAACACAAGGATCATAATAGCTGAGTAAGGAAACTGTCTTTACCAGTACAAGACTGGTATCATGTCCTTTAACAAAACATGGGCACATTGATTTTATCCTTCAACAGCGAATGTGAATAAAGCCTGTTCTTCACAAAAATGAGAGCAGCACTAGTTATCCATGAAATTATGAATTTTTGATAATGACTGAATTTGTTCATAGAAGAGTAACACTCGGCTAAGTCCTTTTGAAACCAGTGTGACAACATATGTTTCATGTGATTTGGGTGTGCAGATATAAATAATGGCTTAATACAAGCTGCTACATTATTTCCTGATGTTTTACCCTACTATGTAATTTCTAGTACTTAAGCTCCTTTCTGTATCTGGTAGCTCCTTTTGTAAGAAATGTAATCTCCTGTCTAGAGTCCAGTTCCATTGATCCACATCCAACAATCATTTCAAGGGGAAAGACTTTATTGTAGCCCTGTAATACAAAGGGAAGACAGCAACTTGAAAATAGCCACATTTTTTTCTTATATTTTCAGTCTAATAATATCCTTTGTCTGCAGAAGAAATTTCAGTAGAGGATAAGGAATTGATAGTTTGATATCCATTGCTGTCAGCAAAGTAATAAATATATCCTAATTGAGTATAACTAGTCACTATCACTCAAATGAAATTTTGTATTAATGTGTTGAAATAAAAATACAAGTAAACCTAGCAGGTGAAGGTCTGTGCATGGGGTCTGCATAATCTTTTGTTTGAAGAAATAGTGGTTTGTAAGGAATCCAGTCTTGTCGACGAAGTTGTACAGAAAGATCTTGACAGAAAAAGGAAAATCTCCAGACAGAATATACCATAAAGTAGATCAATGAATCAGTTTTACCTTAGCTGCGTATCTATGGGGATAATGCATGGAAACAGTTATAACTGTATGCATAATAGCAATAGAGTAATAGCAGCACATCTCCTGTGGCCTACATAGGATGATGTTGTAAAGATAGACTAGTACAAGCATATGTAGCTTACAGCTGGCACCATGTCACATATTCGAGTCGAGTTACTCCTGCATCTCAAGAAATGAATGTGCCATGAAGGCTCTTGCTCTCCGTATTAAAGTGAGTACAATTTTGTAAGAAGTGATGCCACTCATACCCAGAGATAATAATTCCTTGCCTCCTTCTAACCTTTTGATCTCATGCTCTTGTTTCTTCCATGTTCTCCCACTTAGTTAAAAAAAGGATGATATTCAGGATCCCCTACCTGAGTATTAAATAAGAAACTTTTAATAAATGAGGAATAATCGTCATGAAACAAATAATACTTATCTTGAAAAAAATGCAGCAACTAAATTGCCACAAAACTCACATGTAAACAGGAGAATTCGGAACCCCTCAACATTTGTCAAGCTAAAAAGGAGGCACTGCCAGCATGTGAAGCTGTTAGATGGCATTTTAATGACTGTATGCTGCTCTATCCTTTACTGTTTCTGGGATAAATCATATTGTACATTAGCCTTACAGATCACTCTTGTTACTTACATGGTCTAATTTTGTATTACTGCTTAAAATTGTGTAAGTAGATTATTCTTCATACTGCATTGATTTAATAATATACTGTATCTCATGCATTTTCATACATTTTCTCTGATAATGCTAATATGAGGTTTTGAGACTAATTCTTTACCATAATGCACTATTCTCTTTAGATGATAAAACAATAAAGGCATATTTAATAAAATATTTTTCTGATACTAAAATGAAATCCTAGAAAGTGTTTGTTCACATGTAAACACTATTACTCGTTTGAAAAGTTTTCTGAAAAGCCATAAAGACAAGTATTATTTTTTGTTCAAAATTCAGTTTTAATCTCGTACAGTTTGAATTCACTTCTATTTTGTAAAGTATATTATGCTAAAATATTAAACTGCTTTTCTTTTTGCTTTCCTCATTGTGTTTTTCTATTCTATCCTTTCTGTATGCCTCATAGGCCTTTTGTGATGAGTTACTTAAAAGGTGACCTTAATGTATACGACCACTGAAACAGGCTGTTACCATCAGCTAATAAGTGGAGGGTGACTCAGATAAAAACAAACACGATGTGCAGGTTACTAGGAAACAAACTGCATTTACTTCACAATTTTACACTGACACACCAAACTATGGAAAGAGTACATTATATAACACTCTGTCATTCTTCATGTGGTGATTGTTTTCCTTCGCTTTTTATCAGCTGACAGTTATTTTCCCTTTTCACATATGTTCATCAGCAGGGCTAGCATTTCTCTGCTCCACTGCCTGCATTAGCTTACATCACACATTGCTTGTTTTATATCTTTCTCACCCTCTATCTACAGGTCATAGGAATTTTTAGAACAATGACCAAAGATTAGACTAAACATTTTGTCTGTTTATGTGATAGCAGTGTAGGGTCACACAGGGTCATCTGTGTACTTCTGTGAGTTCAAAACCTCCTTACTAGATGAGGAACTTTCATAAATAACAGAGCCTCTGTTAAGCTCTCAGACCAACAATTCACTGTATTTTAAGTGTAATAGATTAACTGTTTTTCATAAAATGCAGTAAGACTGAAACACCTGGACTATCATTTTTCACTTACAATCCTGTTTTGTAGAACATTTTATATCACACAAATCTTTCTAATGAAATAAATTTTGTTTTTAGATTAATGTAGTGGAGAAATGTATGCACAATGTAAGATCCTCTGTAATATAGGAATAACCCATGCCTGGGTGTGGGTAATGCGGGATTTACCCAAGATTGGTGTGGTTTGGTCCCGAGGGCGAAGCCCGAGGGACCAAACAAAGACAACCGTGGGTAAATCCCGCATTACCCACACCCAGAAGTGGGTTATTGCTATTATACTATGACATTATTTAAGAAAAGAAATAATTACTTTTCTTAAATAATGGCATTGTATAATGCCTCTTTGCTGCCCTTCCGCAGCTGTCTGGTATCCGCGGCAGTTCTGATGTACTGCGCATGCCTACGCAGTACATCAGAGTTGTGGCCAAAAGCAATGGAGAAAGCAAGATCTCCATTGCTTTTTACTGTTTCGCTATGTTAAATGGGTTTAACATAGCGAGACAGCTTTAAAATAAGCAACGGAGATCTCCGTTGCTTATTTTAAAGCTGTCTCGCTATGTTAAACCCATTTAACATAGCGAGACAGGTTTAAAAAAAAAGCAACAGAGAAAGCAAGATCTCCATTGCTTTTTACACACTGTGTTGCTATGTTAAAAGAGTTTAACATAGCAAGACAGCTTTAAAAAAAGCAACGGAGATCTCCGTTGCTTTTTTTAAACCTGTGTCGCTATGTTAAACTCTTTTAACATAGTGAGACAGTGTTTTAAAAGAGACTTATACTAATGGAAAAAGTCCGGGCGACCGGACCTTTTTCCATTAGTATAAGTCAATTTACAACGTGCACGCTGGCCAATCAGCATGCACGTTTTGGAATATTAATGGGGGGATCATGGTATAATATGCATTAAGCCATATTTACCTTTTCATCTTTCAGAGGCCAAAAAGAGAAATGTAAAAAGGTTGACCATTTTATTATCATGAGGGGCATGTTTATCCAAGAACCACATAATTATCTACTTTGCTGTCAGTTCCTTGCTCTGCATGGTGTAGTCATATCCACTCCTTGGTAATTTTAATGTCCTATGTGTGCCACAGTAAAATTCCTAGTGTTACTTCTACACAACTAACCAATATCTGAGAGACCATGCAATATTGTGCAATACTGTTTTATTCAGAAGCAGTTACGATGCCCAACAATATAGGTGCGCAAGCTTATTTCCACTGCAATGCATGGTATACCTTAACATTATGCACTGGGTGTGCTATTACTTTTAGAAAAAATGGCTTCCTCCATCCTGCTGCAGGCTGCTTATAAGTAGACATAGTGTTTTTTGTTCTCATAAAAATTCATATGTTCATGGAATAGTAGTAGTAATAGATCTCTTACTTTTTGACTGAAAGGGAAATGCAAATACCAAGTTTCTCATTTTAAAAGCACAGATTAGGGAATGTTGGCTACCACTGTATTTACATGACTTTGTTCAATGTATAATATTAAACCATTGCATTGAGTTGTTTGAGAATATTGCTTTGACTTGGAACGTATTTATTAGCAAGACCCTTCTGCATCAGCACACAAGTTTCAGGCAAACAAACTGCTAATGCCTGAGCAGTAAAGTAAGAATTGTCATTTATGATAAACCATCCCATAACAACTAGATACTGATGTAAAAGTGTTTTGTTTGATACCTGTTGAAAGTTATTCTGAAGTCTTGTGACCTCTGTTTCACTTTCGGGGAAAAAAGAATGTAGCTAGAATTCTAACTTATTCTAAAACAAGGATGCATCTGTATAGTTAACATGGGGACTTTCCTGCAAAGCACTGGCACTAGGAAGGACTTTGACAATTTTGTCAGTTTTACAATAATTATATGACACCTGGTTCTAAGATAAAGAAAAAGCACGTAAAATACAGCAGAACCGTAAAGCAGTACTAACTGAAAAATGTGTACCATCTGTGAAAAATTAATGTTTAGTTATTCCACTAGCTCGTGTAATCCATTAATACAACAAAGAATATGTGTAAAATCCTCTTCATGTCTGCATGAAGTCATTAAACCCTGGGCATGATGAGCGATGCTAGGACTCCAAATAATGGCACAGACCATTGACTTCAATATATTTGACCTGTCCAATTATGGCTCAATTGTATTAAAACAGAAATAACTTCCAGAGACTGGGCAAGCATAGGTGACAAGACAGTGTGTGCAGTATTATAATTATAACTTCCCATCCCCATCTACTTGTGCCAAAGGGGAAAATAACTGACTTTCACAGACATTATTTTTTTTCCCAAGGGAATTTGAAGTGTCCTAGCTAGTCAAGGAATAAAAATATACTGTCTGTACATTTTTTTTTTTACTTTTTGCCTAAAGTTGGTGATCTTTTTTTTGTGAACTTAGTGTGTACATTAATGTACCTTGTAACGACTGGGGAGAGATGGGCAAAGGCTGCCAGCCTAGTCAGATAGAATTTGATATATAATTCTGGCATTTGTAAATAAATGTAAAAATACAGACATGTTTTCTTGAGTGTAAAAGAATACTGTGAAATGTGGAACTGTAAAATATGTGATAACATTGCACTCTACTGGCCCAGTGAAGCATGCTGTGACCCTTTCATGTTAGAATTTGGCTCCAGTGCGTCTGGATGAAGGTTTAATGCCCATTGTTTTAAGGCTAAAGTTTATGACCAGAATTTAGATATGGAATACACTTTATTGTTCTGGTTTCTGTTAGAGTATACATGTGAAATGACTTATATTGTTGTAAGTTTCTGAGCAGGTGTTCGATTGCTAAATAATGCAGCTTGTGGTCTGAGAACTCCAGACTAAGTGTCAAAAATGATGTAATTTGGGAGGGCCTTAGAGACATGTTTGTTAGTAATGTTTAAATAGTATTTCTCACAAGAGACTGGATATCTAACTCAGCACTCTGCCTAAGCTCAGGTGTAAGTTTCTAGCACTGTGATTTCTTGTAGGAATAGTTAAAGCTAGTAAAGATTAATTAGGTATTTTCCTTTGAAATCAGAACTGTGCTGCTGTATTATTTTAAGATTCTGTGTGATCTCTGAACTCTTAGGTGTGGTGTAGTAGTATTGTCTTGTGTTTTAATTATTTATTATTAAATATTTTTAAAACCTTCTACCTGTGGCTGGTTTATGTAGAGATAAATTATGCTTTAGAGTAAATTATATATTTATAGAGTTTACTGTCTAATCTCTTCCAATAAGCCTAGACTGAATAGTTGCATTACCATTGGATAATAATATTGCACAGTAATAATTGGACACCCTTTTAAGGGCCTTTTAGTAGCTGATATTATTAGCTGGGTAGTGGCAGGGAGTACTACTGTATGTTCTGGGTAAAGTGGCACAGCTGAAGAATCTGTGTCAGCCTTTCCCAGGAGTGTCTGTGAAGTTGTATAAATACTTATCTCAAAGTGTGTGTGTGTGCTGTGTTAGCTACTTGGCAGGGACACGAAGCACTGGTTGGACAGACAGGGTATTGGAGGTTTTAGCTTGCCAGCTAGGCTGAGACCTGGACCCTATAGCTGTGCCATTGGGGAGTCTTACTGTGGACCTGGTGAGCAAGGGAAAAACCAGCCCCAGATTGACTGTGATCTCTGTGTGCACTTAAGGAAAATTGTACTTTACTGTGTGTAATAGTTATCCTTTCCTCTTTTCTAGGAGTTGACCTTTCTGCTGTTAGTGGTGAGGATTGAGGCTCCTTGATTGCTGGGCCAGGGCACGGTCATCACAAGTGTTTGGCAGTGGTGGGATCTACTTCACACTTTAATTGGCTTGTAGTGGTGTGGATATAGCAAATTCCTGTAGCTTATGTACAGTGATCTCTGAAAGTGTTTTGTACTCTAAAACAACCAAGCAGTGTATACTCAGAGTGCATATCAAAATTGTTTCATTTCTTTTGTTAGCTTAGTGTTAGTCAGGGTGAGCAGGCAGCATGTCAGCAGAAGAGTATGGAAAGCTGACAAGGAGCCAGCTGGCAGAGATGTGCCAGGCTAGAGGACTGGTGCATGGAAATCTGAATAAGTCAGACCTGATTGCAACCTTGGTTACAGCTGCATTAGAAAATAGCAGCCTGGAGGGCAATCAGACTGACAGTGGAGATACAATATCATTGGAAAATGGATAGCTCAACCTTTCTTCTATGGACTTAAAAATCCAGCTGGAGCTAAAGAGACTTGAGTTGGAGGCCAGGCGTATGGAACTAGAAGCAGCCAAGAAAATGAGGAGTCTACAAGCTGAGGAAAATGAACAGCAGAGGATGCATGAGAGGGAAATGCTGACTCTTCGCCAGAGTCATGGAGATAATGGGGAAGGGAGTAACCGGACCCCAGAAGCACAAAAGGTCAGTCAATTTCTTCCACAGTTTAAAGAGGGGGATAATAATGATAGCTTCAATAATTTTTTTGAGCGGGTATGTAAACAGTATGAAGTTGACCAAGGGCTCTGGGTACGGTTCCTGATCCCCTTACTCCATGGTAAAGCTGTAACTTCTTTAGCAAAAATGCATGACACTGACTGTTTTGATTACACTGCTGTAAAAAGACACTTGTTGGAATGTTTTAAGATAACACCTGAAATTTATAGGAAAAGCTTTTGTGAGCATAGATGGAAGGCAGATGAAAATGTATGTGAATATGTTGCTGAACTGAGCTATTTTCATAGCTGGGTGAGTGGATGTCAGGTCACCACTTTTGAAGGGCTGGCAGATATTTTGGCAAGGGAACAAGCCCTTAGCACTTTGCCTGAGGACATGAGGATCTGGTTGGCCGATAAACAGTGTGCTATGTCAGAGGAGTTGGGGAAGAAGGGATACCAATACCTTACAAGCAGGGCAGCACTGCACAGGAAAGGGACCCCCAGTACTGCTCATGGGTCCAAATGAACTCATGATGGGCAGCACAGACTGCCCCAACAGAATCAGCCAGTAGCTGGGGAAGCTACTAGTCCAGTTACACATCCAGGAGATAGGGTTAAATGTTTTGAATGCAACCAGTGGGGCCATGTGGCATTCAGATGTCCATGGAGGCAAGGTGGGGAATCAAAGGTGAGGGAACCAGTAAGTGGGAAAGACAAAATGCCAACAGTGAGTTGTCTTGAGACAACAGGGGTATGGAACTACCATCCTGCAGATGTTCTGAGAGGGAAGGATTTGGATGAGACAGTACTATGTACTTTTGCAGTTACATGCAGTAAGGCTAGGAGACAAGCATGTTGGTCTGGTTACCTGGGGGAAGTCCCAGACAGACTGCATACTTGCAGCCAGGACTGCTGAGGTGGTTACTTCAGAGAGTGAGCTACAATGTAGCAGTGAGATTGAATGTGACCCACAGCTGCTTGTGGGTACTGATGTTCCTTTGGACAGGGTAACTGCAAAGGTAGAGGTGAGTAGTAGTACTCAGGCCGACAGTGATGCACCACTGTCAGAGAATGCCAGACGTCTTGTGGAAGGGGAGATGGGAAGGGTTACAAGGAGAGACTTGAGACAGGCTCAGCTCTCAGACCCTACATAGCAAGGCCTGAGGCAGGTAGCTAGGGTGCCACCTGATCCTCAAGGGAAGAAAGAATCTGTATACTGGCACAAAGGGTTACTATACATAGAGTGGACACCTGAGGGAGGGCTAGAAGGTGAGTGAGTACAGCAGTTGGTAGTGCTTAGAGCTTATCATTTGGTGCTTCTAGCCATAGCCCATGATATTCCCTTAGCAGGTCATATGGGCATAAAACATACAAAGAGGCATATTATGCAAAACTTCTATTGGCCTGGAATTTCCAGAGATGTAACAGGGTACTGCAGGACCTGTGAGCAGCGCCAAAAGGTAGGCAAGGCAGGAGACAAGGTGAGAGCTCCTTTGATGCCTTTGCCTGTGATTGAGGAGCCATTTCAGAGGGTAGCTATGGATATTGTGGATCCTCTGAGTACTCCAAGTTCCACAGGGAAAAAGTATATTCTAATGATTGTAGATTATGCTACATGATACCCTGAGGCAGTAGCTTTATCCTCCATTGAGGCAGAGAAGGTGGCAAATGCTTTGCTAGAGATTTACAGCAGGGTAGGATTCCCAAAGGAAATACTGTCTGCCAAAGGTGCCAATGTTATGTCAGACCAGCTAGCTTGTCTGTGGAAGTCCTGTGGGGTGAAGCACATGAAGACCACCCCTACCATCCATAGACTAATGGTCTTGTTGAGAGGTTAAACTCTACAATCAAGTCCATGCTACGGGCATTTGTAGATAGGTTTAATAGGGAGTGGAACAAATACTTGCCCCATCTGTTGTTTGCTTACAGAGAGGTTCCCAGGAATCCAGAGGTTTTTCACCCTTTGAGTTGCTGTATGGGCATAGGGTGAGGGGACCTCTAAATTTAATTCAAAATGAATGGGAAGGTGAGTGTGAGTATCACAAGGAGTCTATTGTGGCATACACCCTGACCCTCAGGACAAGGCTCAGGCAACTCATGTGTCTGGCCCAGGAGAACCTGGCAGAAGTCCAACAACAGAAAAAGGTGTGGTATGAGGAGGAATCATCGAGCTAGAGAGTATGCTGTGGGGCAGCAGGTGATGGTTCTCATTCCTGTCAGACACAAAAAGTTGCAAGCAGCTTGGGAGGGACCCTACAAGGTGGTAAGAAAGGTAAGTGATGCTAACTGCATGGTGGAAGTGCTAGGCAGATGGCAGGGGCACAAATTGTGCCATGTTAACATGATGAAACCTTACCATGATAGGGAGGCCCTTGTGCTGAGCATTTGCAGTGGATTGCAGGAGGAGTCTGAGAGAGATCTTGTGACTGATCTCCTCTGTGAGGCTTGGACTGACACCTCGGTAGAAGAGGTAGCAATGTCCCAGCAGCTATCTCCTACCCAGGTTTGAGAAATCTGAGCAGTGCTGCAGGCATTTGGGGACATATTCACTGGGAAACCAGGGAGCACCCACCTGGTGCAGCACCAGGTGGATACAGGACCCCAAAGGCCTATTAGGCAGGCCCCTTATAGAGTGTATGAGAGAGTCAAACAGACTCTGAAGGAAGAGGTACAGAAGATGTTGGAACTAGGGTGATTCAAGATTCCAACAGCCCCTGGGCCTCACCAGTGGTGTTGGTGCCAAAGAAGGATGATAGCACCAGGTCCTGTGTGGATTACAGGAAATTAAATAGTCACACAGAATCGGATTCTTACCCCATGCCTAGGACAGATGAGGCCTTAGAGCAGCTGGGTCGGGCTAAGTATCTTGCAACCATTGATCTTACCAAGGGTTACTAGCAAGTGCCCTTGACTCCCAGTGCTAGAAAGAAGTCGGCCTTTGTGACTCCATTTGGCTTGTATGAGTTCACAAAGATGCCCTTTGGGATGAAGAATGCCCCAACAACTTTCCATCGGCTGGTAGATCACATCTTAGCAGGAGCAGGAGGGTTTGCCCTTGCTTACATGGATAATATTGCTATCTACAGCCATTCCTGGCAAGAGCACCTTCTGCATGTCAAGGAGGTGCTGGGCAGACTACAGAGGGCAGTGTTGACCATTAAGCTGAGCAAATGTCAGGTGGGTATGGCAGAGGTCTCCTACCTAGGATATAGAGTGGGGAGTGGTAAGATAAGGCCTGAACCTGCCAAAGTGGAAGCTATTCAGGCACGGCCTGCACCAGTTACCAAAAAGCAGGTGAGGGCATTCTTAGGGACAGCAGGGTACTACAGAAAGTTTGTTCCCAATTATAGTACCATAGCTGCTCCCCTCATAGACCTGACAAGGAAGGGCAGGCCAGATAAGGTAGTGTGGACCCCAGCATGTGAGCAGGCTTTTCAGAAGCTTAAGGAAGCTTTGGGAGGGCACCCTGTGTTAGCCAGTCCAGACTATAGCAAAGAGTTTGTTATGCAGATGGATGCTTCAAACTATGGGGTGGGGGCTGTATTTAGCCAGATTTCTTTAGAGGGAGAAGAGCACCCAGTGGTTTATCTCAGTCATAGGATCTAACCCAGGGAGGAATGCTATGTAGCGGTAGAAAAGGAATGTCTAGCCATAGTGCGGGCACTACAAAAACTTCATCCTTATCTGTATGACAGAAAATTCACTGTGATGACAGATCACAACCCCATGGTAAAACAGAGCTAGTCAGCAAAATGGCAAGTTTCTAAGATGGAGTCTGGGGTTGCAAGCATATGATATATCAGTGCAGCACTGCAGTAGGAGTAACAATGCCAATGCAGATGGGCTCTCAAGATAGGGAATGGGGTGAGGTACACCCAGATAGACCTGACACTCTCAAGCAATGTTTCTCAAGGGGCACTTGAAAAACTTGCTTCAGTTCCCCGGGTGGGGGATGTGACGATTGGGGAGAGATGGTCATAGGCTGCCAGCCTAGTCAAATAGAATTTGATATATAATTCTGGCATTTGTAAATAAATGTAAAAATACATATAAGTTTTCTTGAGTGTAAAATAATACTGTGAAATGTGAAACTGCAAAATATGTGACAACTTTGAAGTCTACTGGCTCAGTGAAGCATGTTGTGACCCTTTCATGTTAGAATTTGTCTCCAGTGCATCTGGATGAAGGTTTAATGCCCATTGTTTTAAGGCTAAAGATTATGACCAGAATTTAGATATGGAGTGTGCTTTATTGATCTGGTTTCTGTTAGAGTATACATGTGAAATGACTTATATTGTTGTAAGTTTCTGAGCAGGTGTTCGATTGGTAAATAATGCAGTTTGTGGCCTGAGAACTCCAGACTAAGTGTCAAAAATTATGTAATTTGGGAGGGCCTTAGAGACATGATTGTTAGTAATGTTGAAATACTCTTTCTCACAAGAGACTGGGGGCATTTTGATCATGGATATCTCACTCAGCTCTCTGTCTAAGCTCACATGTAAGTTTCTAGCACTGTGATTTCTTGTAGGAATAGATAAAGCTAGTAAATATTAATCAGGTATTTTTCTTTGAAATCAGACCTGTCCTACTGTATTATTGTAAGTTTCTGTGTAATCTTTGAACTCTTAGATATCTCTGTGGTGTTGTATTATTGTCTTGTGCTTTAATTATTTATTATTAAATATTGTTAAAACCTTCTACCTGTGGCTGGTTTATATAGAGATAAATTATGCTTTAGGGTACATTATATATTTATAGAGTTTACTGTCTAAGTCCTTCCAATAAGCCTAGACTGAATAGTCACATTACCATTGGATAATAAGATTGCACAGTAATAATTGGACACCCTTTTAAAGGCATTTTTTGTAGCTGATATTATTAGCTGTGTGGTGACAGGGACTACTACTGCATGTTCTGGATAAAGGAGCACAGCTGGAGAATCTGTGTCAGCCTTTCCCAGGAGTGTCTGTGAAGTTGTATAAATACTTATCTCAAAGTGTGTGTGTGGTGTGTCAGCTACTTGGCAGGGACACGAAACACTGGTTGGATAGAGAGGGTACTGGAGGTTTTAGCTTGCCCAGCTAGGCTGAAACCTGGACCCTATAGCTGTGCCAGTGGGGAGTCTTATTGGGGACCTGGTAAGCAAGGGAGAAACCAGCCCCAGACTGAATGTGATCTCTGTGTGCACTTAAGGGAAATTGTTCTTTACTTTGTGTATTAGTTATCCTTTCTTCTCTTCTAGGAGACAACCTCCCTGGTGTTAGTGGTGAGGATTGAGGCTCCTTGATTGCTGGGCCAGGGCACGGTCATCACATACCCCTTTAAAATGCATACCAGATTTGTTTAATTCAGTTATACATTTTTCAGTGTGAAGTCAAACTCTGTGGTTGGCGTTGGATTCACAAATGATAAAAATGTGTCGGTGACTTTCAGAGACATATTTGTTTTACAATTCAAGTTCCCATTGTACTTCACAAGTTAAAGCTATGAGTTGTTTTGAAAAAATAGTGATTGCAGTATGCTAATCTGTTTTATTAATTTCACTGTTTCTGTAGTCTGACATGATAACCACACCCACAGAATGGTGTCATGCTAGTGATTACTTGGCTAACAACCCCATAGGGCCTTTTTAAGCCTAGCTATACTTTATAATGATAATTTGCATACAATCTCAAGTTAGAAAAATAACGTATCTTTTAGAGGAGCAGCTTCTAACGTACATTGTCATTTCACTATTGCATTATCACTTGTGCTAATTTTCAATGTGAGGTGTTTCACCAGTCTCAAGAGGTCATCCTTATCCACACAATAAAATGCAGAAACAACACAGTTTTCCATTAAAAACTACAGTTTGCTATTGCATATGTTAAAGAGGATATATCCAGCTTCAGGGGTGCATTACTTTCACTTGCTTCAGACCATGACTAATACACTTTAAGGCAGCATGTTAAAGAGCATCATCATACAGCTGCATTATTCTGATTCTGAATTACATCCCAGCTACTGGGATGACATCATACTGTAGTCACCGGTTTTGCCCAAGAAACTGAATTTAAGGAAGTCCTTTTTTATCAGAAATGGAAAATGGCATCCTGAAATATTTTGGGGTAATATATCTCACTACCAGTTTTTAGTGTAGCCAGAGCTTTATGGAGGCTTAGCTTGGACCCACTGAGTCTACACAAATTCATTTGGGGGCCACATAGCCACCTCTGTGATTGCAGCGGTACATGATAGGTGACAATTGTATAATGTTGCAAACAAGTTGATTGCATGACTTCAGTAATTCTCATTGACATATGTCAAATAAGGGCTTGCAGAACCCACTTTTATGAAACAAGGTGCAGAACAACTGCTTGGTTTAACATGTTATCCAAACTCCAATTCATTTTTAAATTCTGGAGTTAAGGGCAGCTTATTTATTTATTTGTTGATTTATTTCTTTGTTTTTTTTTTTTTGTTAACCAGATACATGAACTGGTCATCATGGATCTTCTTCAGCTATAAGCCAGGGCACAAGAGTAATGAGAAGTACTATCTATATGTACAGTTTGAAGTTGGAAAGGAACCTGCAAATTTTGAGAGATGGCAGAAAATTAGATTATCTGCAGAAAATAAAACTAAAATATGGGGACAACGTGTAAAATTTACAGGTGGTGATTGGAAGTTAAGCTTGAAATTCTGACTCTTGAGCTGTGCAGTAGTTAACTGGTGAGCTGAGCCACTGTGCTGCAATATGATAAATGACATCACATACTCAGACTCAGACAACATTGCCGGTCTTCCAGCGGATAAATTTAGATCAAATATCACCACCTTTCCCCTCCAATATTCTTTGAACACATACCTGCTTCAACATGACTCTCCCCAGATCTCCCAAGAACAAGTCTTCACTATTTAATATGAAGAACACTACCTCTGTGGGACAGACAATGGCTGCCTACTGGTCAACCTAAAACATGACTTGTCAAACATCATACAGAAGGTATTAAATACAAGCCTGAAAACAGGCCTTATACTTGATGAATGGTAGACAGCAACAGACATTCCCATGCGCAAAGGAGGGGTCTCAACAGACCCATGTAATTATAGACACTTAGGCCTAACAAGCATCATCTGTGTCATGAAAGGAGATACTGCCAGCCCAGCTATCTGGAATTTTGAAAATAATTATGTCATTTGTAAATATCAACATGATTTATATAGAAGTGTGACAAAAACAGATACTGCCAGCACAGCTGTCTTGAATTTTGTAAATGGTTAGTTGTAGTTTGTGGAATGTCAATATGCTTCATGTAAGATGCCTGTGTCACAACCTTATAAGGACTGTATGTTATGTGTATATTAAACTAGGTTTGTAAAGACGTGTGTGTTGAAAAGGGTTTGTAAAGTACTGAGCTTAAAGATGTATCCACAGTGTACCTTACTGGATCTAAGAAAACCCCTGTCTATGTATTTTCACAGGTAGATGCTAAATGTTGCCAGCTGCATCAATGGTTGTTTTTTACCTGGGAAAGAGGCAGGTGACAAGAAGTGATGTCATCCTGCAAGCTATCCCAGCAGTAATATTTGAAATATTATTGTAAGAACTCTCTGAGAGAAACTGAGTAATCTATATTTTACATTTGACAGACAACATCAAGATCCACTCAACACATCTGCCTTGTTGCTCTGTAAGTACGTTAACTAGGATATAATAATTCTCTAGATATAGTCAGGAATATAGCAAAGCTTAATTTAGATGTTTTTCTTTATTTATTTGACACTGTCCTGCAATGTTGTTTTAAATATTCTTGTGATTTTGAACTCTGATGTTACTGTGATTATGTACTGAATATTTTCTTGTTCTTTTATTATTTATTATTAAATATATTTAAACCTTTCATTGTGGCTGATCTGTCTAGAAATATTTAAGTTCTGAGAGTACTTGCATATTTATTTGGTGATACCATGGGCCACTCCTAGTAGCCTTGCTCTTGGTCAAACTACCATTTGTATTGGTAGTAACATTACACAGTAAGATCGGATACCTTTGTTAAGGGCCTTAAAGTAGCTGATAAAGAGGTGGCTGGTGGCAATAATAACTACCTTATAATCTGGACAGTAGGGAGCATAGCTAGCATACCTGTGCCAGCCTTTCCCAGGCGTGTGTGTGTGAGTTTGTGTGTGTGTGCATGTTTGCGTGTGTGTGTGTGTGTGTGTGTGTGTGTGTGTGTGTGTGTGTGTGTGTGTGTGTGTGTGTGTGTGTGTGTGTGTGTGTGTTTTGATACATCTGTCAACCTGCAGTGACTTATGACTGCTTTGCCAACTACAGCACATTATAGATGTTTGTGGTTATTCTCTTGTCTAATTCCATAGGCCAATGTCACAACACATGAAGGGCCAGTAATAAAATAAATGTGAACAGCATAGTAGCACAGGCAATCCAGAACTACCATGACAAAATAGTTCTACCTTGGTCTGTCATTATGTGATAATGCTACATAATTCCTTGAAGATTGTATATATATATATATATATATATATATATATATATATATATATATATATATATATATATCTTGAGTATGTCAGCAAAATACTTCAGATAGGTATTATACCTCTGTACCCAGGAATACTGACCTCAATTCTCCCACCTGGGATCTCTTAAGTTATTGAATGTTGATACACTGAAGACAGAAACTCATCTGTGTAAGAAAGGCACCTGGCAGTAGCTTGAGAGGAAGGTATTAAGAAGGTGTGAATAATCACAAGACTCAGTGGCCTTAGAATAGCTGTGAATCTATGAATTCAATAGGAATAGCGTTGGATAAAGTACAAGTTTGTATTTGTATATTATATCCCATAACTCTAAAGGTTCTGCTCGAATGACAGATTTTTCAAAGCAACTAACAACTTTATCAGAGGCTCTTAATTTATGCAATAAATTAGAATAATCTATGGTTTCAATTCAAATATATATTTCATGTCAAGAAAAATAGTAAAAGTTGCAACTCATTGTCCATTTTTGTACAAATTTGACTATAAGTGCATACATACCTGTGTAGATATTGTAATTTGGATAAAAACTCTGGTATTGATCTGTTACAATATCATACTGAATAATGTGCCAGAGTATTTGATCACAAATTATCTTTTAGAGAAATTCATTAAGTGGTGACAAATTAATAGGTAGGTGAAAGTCAATAACTGCAGAAGTGGAGTTTTTCTGGGGGATATTTGAATAAACCATGAATATTTAAATGTTCTGTGATATAGTTCAGATAGTGTAAGACTGTAAATACATGTATGTAACTGCCTATTTTCAACATTTAATTTCAACATTTTAGATTCATTAGAGTTTAGGAGTCTGCATGTCCTCCCTGTGGTCGTGTGGGTTTCCTCCGGGTGCTCTGGTTTACTCCCACATCCCAAAGATATGCTGTAGGTGAATTGGACACTCTAAATTGGCCCTAGGCATGAGTGTGTGCATGTGTGTGCCTTCTATGGAAGGTTGGGTGCCGGGCTGGCAACTCGACACTGTAAAACTCCATTGCCAATCATGAGCGGACAGGTGATTCGCTGTCGCGACCCCTAAAAGCTGAAAGAAGAAGATTCATTAGAGTTTAATTTCTTCTGGCTTTATTATAGCTGCAGTCACTTTCTTTTAATAGATCCTTAAACTGAGATTTTGTGATTTTCTTAATGTAGAAAGAGAGCTTTGCAAATTTTGTACAAGGGCAAGAAAATTGTCACAGGATAGGTATTGTTTAATCAGGCCCGTTAACTGCTGGGGTTAAGCCACATTATCTTTTATACTATTTACCTAGTTTATATTAAAGTGTATATTGAGAAATTTTTAAATCATCTTTGTTTTACAATTAATTTCATTTCCATTTATACTCGGATTAAAGCTCAAAATGATTTTCCAAAAATGAAAATTTGAACATATTGTTTAATTTTTTAGTTTTATTCTATTGATGAGTTCCTAATAGATACTGGAGAATGAGTTACATACAACTGCAGACATTACGCTGAAGCAAAAAAAAATGTACTTCTTTGGAAGAGAAGGTTTTACTGCTACTCATCTCGTGTTAATTTTCAGTGTCAGATGTTCCATCTACAGCACCTAGTTAACTACTTGGGCCTAATTCCAAAAGATCAGGGCATCGATACAGAGTGTGTGAAGATAAGATGCGTTCTGCCAAACCATGTGATATGAAAGGTATCTTAAAGATGTCTTTAGCATGTACAGGAATGCACATCACCAAGGACAAATAACCAGCAAAAAAGCGTTATGTGAATAACAGAAGTGTTCTAAGAGTAATGATCTAAAACAGCTCTAGTACTGGCATGGAAGGTCATTTGCTTATTTCAAACAGTAATAATGTAACAGGAATATATGCAGCATATGCTTGCATTTTTGGGTTGAACAAGTTTTGCAGAAGCAGTCAATAGAGTGTATCTGAATTAATGTTACTCAGCACATTTATAAACAATATGCTTGTGGATATTTATGGAAAAAAAATAATTTGTGGTGTGTTTGAGGTCTGCAGAATCCACCGAGTAGCATGTGACAATTAAAAAGAAAATGTGAGGAGGCTGAGCTTCTTCCCCTTCATATCATTTTAGTAATGTGCGTTAAATGTAACACAAATCCTGTCCCTATCCTTAACCTTAACTCTACATGTTACCTTAGAAAAAAACATTTTTATAACACTACAATTACAGGTCAGTCACACACTACATACAAACACTCACACACATGCACACACACACACACACACACACACACACACACACACACACACACATACACATACACACACCTGCACGCGCGCACATGTGCACACACACAGACACACACACACACACACACACACACACACACACACACACACACACACACACACACACACACACACACACACTAAAGCTAGCCTTTTACCTAGCCCTATCTCTAACCCTAAACTGCAAACTCTGTGGTCCTTTCTCTAACCCTGGGCTCAAAAACACTCTTACACATATCTCTAACGCTACACATATCTCTAAATGTAGGGCTGAAACCTTTGCCATATATCCAAAAGTTTCAACATTAGCAAGAACATCCCTCTTACTACCAGCATGCCATCTTCACCCATTCAGCAACACCAGGTTTCATAATAACATACAATATGTAGGTTCATAGGTTAGTACTAAGCTAACTGCCCTTGCGAGCCATTTTTAAGCCTAGCCAATTATCCCTTAAATAAAATGTGAATTTGATGACTTTTAGAATCACCAACCATTTTCATAAAAAGTGATATTTAATCACCATGGGCTGACCCGTATATAACGGAGAAAAGAGCAGACATCTCAACAAATTGAATAGCATCTCTTATGAGCAATAAGCATACGGTCTGTATTTTATGTTACCAAGATAAAAAATGAGGTATTAAAGTTCTGCATCCTAAAATATTTAGAAATCACAGCATACAAGTTCTTTATAGAACATGTCCAAATATCATCAGAAAGTTGTGGACAATGGGTGCAATTTGAACCACATTATGCACATGCAGACTATGCATAGCTTACATTTCTTACTCACATTATACACATAGGTACCCCTGCTATGTTTTTAAACACTCCAGTAGGAGTATACTGTCAAAATTAATACTTCAGGAATGTAAACTGTAAAAGATTATGCCATTATACTCGGAGACATTATATCAATGAAGTATAATTTCATCAATACATTCTGCATGGTCATTTTATAATAAATTTCTACCTTGCCACTTTGCATGTCTTATTCTCTGACCATTAGCCACAAAAGGATGTGATCTTGCCTAGATGGTCTTATAAATATCTGAGATGTTAGAGTAAGTACATTTACACTTAGAAGTTGCAGTACAGTGCTGCAGAAATATTAGTCATATGCTGCATGTTTTTAAGCCACTGCAGTTATACCAGACAATGGCTATAACTGGAACTACATAATGCACTTGCAAAGTTTATACAGCCTGTATTTAATATGTATATGATAGACACAGGTGCATCTGTCATTTTGCAAGTAATCTATATATTTAAAATTGATAACACAGCAAAACACACTTTCAAATGTTATACTTATGATTAAGCAATAAACTGAAGTTTCACCCATGTGTGTTGTGCTGTCATTTCATAATTAAGGTTGCCATTGTTACTGTGCATATTTTATTCTGTGTCCATTGACAACCAAAAGACGTAATCTTATCTAAAACAGACAAATACTTCTAACCATGTATCAGAGTACTTAGGCAGGATTACATGCTCGTACATCATGCTGCACTGTTAGCGTGAGGGTAGTTGTACTTGCTGTGGTCATCCGGTGGTGCCCTGTGAACACTGTCAGTGCAGAATTGCAGATATCTACTGTAATTCATACCAGTGCCTCACCTGGACAGCTGTCAGGTTTATGCCCAGCCTTCTCCTCAGCTTCACAGTGATCATCTCTGAGATATCTGTTATGGGGAAGTCTCCTGCAGGGTCCTGCATCCTAACCTCATGTGCAGCATACATAAGCATTGGTGCAGGGACTCCCCCAAGTTCAATTGGATGTACAGATGAATTTCCTTGAAGTATTATTTGTAACATTTTAAATTTTGCATCCTTGAAGGTGAGCATATACAGCAGGTCAGTGTTGCACACCCACAACATACATATTCACACTGCAGACTATCGTGAATGCTCATTGACTTGCTGTGATATATGATATTGTCTGCCGAGCAGTTTATGCTGACACATGCCAATTTGACTCTATAATGTCCCATGTTAACAAGGCTTATAAATAATACTTGGAGTAAAAGGCACTTAAATGAACTACCTAGGTGGATAGATCCTTGGCAATCTTCATTTACATCATAGATTGTGAGTAATACATTTAGTGAGCACTTCCTACGTTTTTGTTTGCATGAAATATTTGTTGTACAAATGCTTTAAGTATATTTCTTAACATTTCATGCAGTGCACTGCATGTTGCTATTTGCAACATTATCTGAAAATATTTGCCTTTGCAAATAATGTTATTATTTGATTGCAAATTTCCACTGGTGGGATATAGGTTCATCATCATCATTATCTGAAATGTATGTTTCTGTTACTATGCAGTGTAAGCACAAATGCCATGGTGTTTAATTTAATGACTTGTTCAATGGCTTGTTGCTCATGCCTCTGTCTGCATGTAGTCTGACTGTCCTGTAGGGCAAATAGGAGCTTTCTTGATTGTT
Source organism: Protopterus annectens (assembly GCF_019279795.1). Classification (NCBI taxonomy): domain Eukaryota; kingdom Metazoa; phylum Chordata; order Ceratodontiformes; family Protopteridae; genus Protopterus; species Protopterus annectens. Next base: position 1,426,134,281 of record NC_056726.1, read on the forward strand.
CTGACATTCACCTTGTCACGGGCATCCACAAAGTATCTAAAGTGGTATACCATCTGTGCATTAGTGTCTGAAAATTGTCTGCAACAATTCATATAATGTGGATCGATGTATGTGCATTTTATGTAAGTTCCATAAGTATGTTCTGTATCTCTCACCCATTTGCATTACTGTACTGTTTTCCAAAGATAAGTAGGCTTTAGCCTTTCACTGTGGTGCCACAGATGTGGTTATGTAATGTTTTAGTGCATCTGCCTCATCAATTCCCAGTTCCTAAAATGTCTATGGGTGTTCAAAATATGATCACAAAATAATGTGCACTTTACTTGTATTATGGTATGTGTATGTGATGCCTGTGCACTGGCCCAGTAATCTGGGAGCCTCAATCCTCACTACTAGCACCAGTGAGGGGCATGTACATTGGGAAGGATAACAAGTACACACACAGTAAAGTACAGTTTCCCTTAAGAGCACACAGAGATCACAGTCAGTCTGGGGCTGGTTTCTACCTTTCTCTCAAGATCCCCAATAAGGCTCCCCACTGGCACAGCTATAGGATACAGGTTTCAGTCTAGTGGTTAAGCTAAAACCTCCAGTACCCTCTCTGTCCAACCAGTGCTTCATGTCCCTGCCCAAGTAGCTGACACGCACACACACACACACACACACACACACACACACACACACACACACACACACACACACACACACACACACACACACACACTTTGAGATATGAGTTATATACAAGCACTCAGGCACTCCTGGGGAAGGCTGACACAGGTTCTCCAGCTATGCCCCCTTCTCTGCCCAGGCTATAAGGTAGACATCACTGCAACCAACCACTAATATCAGCTACTAATAAGGTCCTTACCAACTGGTGTCCAATTTAACTGTGCAATATTATTATTATCCACTTAGTAAGTATGACGAACAGCAAGGCTTATTGGAGTGGCTTGGACAGTATCACTATATACATGCAATGTAGTCTAGAGCTTAAATTATCTCTACACAACCAATCACAGTTGAAAGGTTTAAAACTATTTAATAATAGATAAAAACAGAAGACAAATCTCCTCAGTTCAAGACAGTGCTAGTCAAGAGTTTACACACAGGAAAATGCTTAAAATAATACTGTAGAACAGTCTGACATAAATATAGAAAACAGCCAGACTAAACTTACTATTTTCTATCTATTTCTAAGAGAAAAGATGTTCTGAATAACTTACATGCATACAGAGCAAAGGCAGAGTGCTGGTGATGTTGTCAGTGCTGAAGACAATGCAAAATGTTCTCATTCTCTCTCTCTCTCTCTCTCTCTCTCTCAGAAAGTCTTAAATTGATAATACATCACTGCTGACTCGTTTTAGATTACATCATTCTTGACACTTCTGATTTAGCTTCCCAGTATAACAGAAACTCAAAATTTACATTTCTTTTTGTAATGTGCACTTTCAGGAAGCCACAGGAATAAAAGACATTATACATGTAAAATCTAGGAATTAACTCTGGTCTCAAACCAATAAAAAGAATGTGCTGGTCCAGACATCACAGCTCCAAGTTTGCGATTGGTCATACAATGCTTGACTTATGAGCTTTCTTTCAGCAGAGTGCACCATGGTTACATTTTTGAAGCTAAATACACCATATACTTTAATCATAACATAGTTCTTTTTTTTTACATTTGTAAAACCAGCCTGTGGATTATATTAATATTTACAAACCACATATAATTATTTGCAAGATTCTATCCAGCTGGGCTGGCAGCCTTTCAGTTTTTCACAGTGTACTTTAGATGTATATAACTGCTGCTAATGTAACATGCATAATAAACATCTCTCTTGCTTGACTAGTACATATACTGACCAGTATGTGTGCGTAAATTTGTTAGCTTAGAATGTCTGTAACAATCAGTGCTATATATCCAGCAACTTTCTACTATACACAAGATCTTACACCCTCCCACAGATACACCCATACTCTCTATCCTTACCTGCCCATATAAAAATGTAACAATCCTTTGATCAGCTAATAAGGTACTAGTAGCTACCCTAAAGTCCAACAACAAATCTGGAGATAGCTTGTTCTCAAACTCTATTGGTAACTCTTGGAACACTCTTCCAACTGAACTAACAGCCCTTTCTTCTACCCCACTTTTCAAGAAGCAATTAAAAATCTTCCTTAAAGCCCAATGGCTTCGCCCATGCACAAATCCTGACTGACACTTTCTACCCTAGCAGGGCCATTCTTTACTATCTAACTTTAACATGCTATTTCAGGTGCTCTGATAGTCTCTCTTAATTCCTACTAGCTCATTTCCTAAGGTTTAGAAAACTTTATTTAAAAATGCTACCCTCAAAAAAAAATGTTTTATTAATCCTTTTACTAAAAATGTTTAACTTATTTAGTCTGGTATGTTGGCATGTTAATGTAGCAGTACTATACAAATGTCCATGCATTTGAAATGTTTTACCTGTCTGACATTATCTATATTGTATATGGTCAAGATTTCTGTCTTGTAAATTGTCTTAATGTGGAGATTTTCTCCCCGGGCCTCCGCTGAAAATGGACATACATCCAGTCGTACTATCCCGGTCAACAAATGTAAAATAAAATAAAATAAAAATAAGTTTATTTTGTTTTCTGTTTTTTTTTTTTTTTTTTATCTATAGTCGAACTTTTGTAACTGTGAACATAATGGTTCGAACGTTACGTGTTTGAAGTTATAAGACTTTGACTATGTGATATAGACCCAAACACAATTATATACCCCTAACTGCCAAAGGATCCAAATAAGTTTTACATGTTAAGCACAGGTAAAGGTGAATGTCCTGCAATGTGTATATGTTACAGGAACCTTTCTGAATCTGGAGATAGCCCTGACAATTTTCAACATGGTGGTCTAGCACAAAGACTTGCAGCACTGTGTAGGGCTACCTCAATGGTCATGCTGTATGCTAACAAGGCAACTCTGGGAAAGAGTCATATTCTAATTAGTCATATACACTCTCTCTCTTTCACCCAGGACTGTTTCCAGGAAGACCTCTACATACTGAATGATTCATTAAATCCTTTAGTCATGTAGATCAACATGGTCTGCCCCACAATGTTGCACTAGTGAACACAGCCATTTAAAGTAGTATAGGATTTGGGCAGGGGAAACCCCTAGCCACTAGAGATACTGCACTTGTGCAATAACAGCACATAAACCACTACAGGGATCAGGGTGTCAGAAGTGATATGACTTGCAACATGGGGCTGCCCATCTCTCTGTGGTGGCCGAGGGAAGACAATTCAGAGACAGATATGAAAAATGTGGTGAGTATGCACATATATTTTGTTTGAATGTGTACTTCTGTGTGTGAGACTGAATGGGGGGATGCGTATACCTACAAGACATGTACACAGCAATTAACTTTTTTATTTTTATTTTATTTTACATTTGTTGACCGGGAGTGTCCAACTGTGCAAAAAGACGTTTTTTAGTTGAGGCCTGGGGAGAAAAGCTCCAGACACATGTATAGTACAATTACAATAGAAATTAGACATTCAATATTAGAAAAAAAGAATAATACAAGAATTAATTAGGTATACAATCATCATTACAATAATTTTCAAGTTATACAATGTGTAAAAAGAAAGACAAAAACACAGGTACCAGATGAACAGCTCAGTCTTCACCACAGAGCCAAAAGTTGAACTGCCACAAATCACTTAAGACAAACAATTAAATATTTATATCAGACTCAATTAATTTAAAAATAGTAGAAAAAAAAACATAAATAGACATAAAACTGTATTGGCAAAAATTAAGATAGACTGTATTTCTAGTCCTGCAGTCTAAATAGAAATTAAATTCCATTCTAAACTTTTGCTGTGGATGTAGAAAAGTGCTACATGAGAAAATGTACTCACAAGTTCGGCAGTTCCTGCACATATATGTCCCTATCCTATATGATGCACTCAGGGACTTATGTGTTTGGGTTTTTGTAAAGTTTTTTATGTGGGCAAGTCTAATAGAATGCTCAAAGAATGCATTTTAGAACATATGAGGGACATAGTAAATAGAAAGGAGAGTCGTGCCCTAGCTAAACGTAGAAGCTGAAGGGCTGCACCATGTTTTTAAAGTTTTAGTTTTAGAAGTTCTGGGAGAAAATATCAGAGGGGGCAACATTAGAAACAGAACAGAAAAAGCTGAGCAAAAATGGGTTCTGCAACTAAATGCAGATAAACCCCCAGGCATTAATGAAACTGTTTCTTTGAAACCATTTTTAAAGGCAAGAGCCTTAAAGCACTAATTCCCTTCTGCATAGTTCTATAGGCATTCACATTTAAACTTGAATACTGTTTTTAACAGTTTTACGTCTATTTATGTTTTTTCTACTATTTTTAAATTAATTGAGTCTGATATAAATATTTAATTGTTTGTTCTATAGGCATTCACATTTGAACTTGCATACTGTTTTTAACAGTTTTATGTCTATGTTTTTTTTCTACTATTTTTAAATTAATTGAGTCTAATATAAATATTTAATTGTTTGTCTTAACTGATTAGTCATTTTGAAAGTATATATATCAAGAAAGGCATGGGATGTTTGATTAAGTCTGATGAAGCAAGCTGGAAGGTCAAGAAAGTACTCACTTTGCCCTTGCAATAAAGAATTTTCCTTCTACTGTGGCAGTTCAACTTTTTATACATACTATATCATATGTAAGCAAGCCGGATGAGCAGCAATAAGCATCATATATAAGAAGTAGTGGTTTGACAGGAATCTGCTTATTAGAAGTTATTATCTATCCCATCATCTGCAAATTGCAGTAGTAACTGTGATTCAGAGTCATGCAAATTAGGCAAAAATTAGGTATTTCCTGATCACAGCTAATATGTTTCCAAATTACAAAATTCTACATCATGGGAACAAGTCCTTTTTAGCATTAGCCATATGGCTAGCTTTAGGCCATTTAATGAATCCCCAAGAAGCTGTTTTATTTACACTGAAGTAAAGTTTTGGCAATTATACACACATATATATATATGTAGGCCTTAAAAGATCTTGAAGGTTTCATGGTCAGCTATATTTCATTAAGCCAATTAGCTCTGAATAGTTCCTATCACATATAAGCTGGTTAAGGATTTGTTAGACTGGTACATTCAGGAAGATGACTATGCCTAACAAAGGCACTATTGGAGAAGACAGTATTTCAGGTGGCATATGATACGCCTTCAAGGAAGGATGCATGCAATTCCCTGAAATGTAGGCAGGATTGTTACCCATCTCCACACCACTGACTCAATCCTCATCAGACCATTAACAGTGTACAAAGCTCCCTTCTGCATGTACCTTACCAGACACTTGCAGCAGCTGGAGAAACCACAGAGGTGTCTGACAAAAAATATACAGGACCCCCAAACCCTGACTTACTTGATTAGACTGAAATCCCTGTCACTGTAGTCTGTATCATGTAGGCTGCTGAGAGGAGACTTGTGCCTGGCCTACAGGGCAGTCTCTGAACCTGCTCTGATGGATATGCTCCACATCTGCAAGTCAAATGGCACAAGAGTCACTCACTCTAGGGATGTTAACCCAGCCTGTGACATTAACAGAACATGCTGAAGAGACAGATATATCTCCCAGAGATTCCTACTACTCTTGAATAAACTTCCAATTCATGTGAAACAAAGCTTCTCAGTAGCCCTATTCAAGAGCAACCTGGACAGATAGATGAGAGACTGCAAATTAACCCCAGGGGAGGCACCCATGTCCCTCATGGACAGGGGTAGTCAATGTTTATTATAGACTCGCTCTTTAAACTATATCCATCTAACTAAGGGCAATTTAGGCAACTCAGACTTACCATGTTAGCACTCATTGGATCCCCTGGAATGACACCAGTTGCAGTTCCAATCACTGAAGATGATTATCATTGGTTTGAATTACAGTATCATTCCCTCTGATGATAGATGCTGTTGAAGATTAGCTTCTTCTCTGCCTCACTAATTTGTCATGGGAAGTCAATCATGTCTCTTTATATCTTTGCCAGTGTGTAATATCATTCACTGCCACATGGGCAATGATTAGGTAATAGGACTACCTGGGGTGGACTGATGTAAAGACTCTAATGACATCTCAAATCCTTGTCCCAGGGACTCAGCTAACAGCTGTCCTTTTATTTTTCACTCTAATAACAGGAGCATGAATGTGTCCAACAGCTGAATTGCCTATAACTAGGAAGTAATTAATACTAGAGGAAGAAGTGGTAGCTGTAGCTAGATGTGTGGAAGTGGAAGCATAAGCATGGCCAATATGGCTGAAGCCTGAGCCTTTGAGTGCATTGTCTTTGAACATTATGAAGAGATTTCTTAATCATGTTAGCATATTTGCTTGTTATTGGACTGTAGTGCAATGGAGACAAACTGTTTATTAACAAATACAAACAGTGAAAAATTAGCTTCCCATTTGAATATATATTTGCATCTTTCACATATGGAATCTGTGGAAGGTAGGAGTGGGAGGTTTCTGGTAAATGTGAAGTAAGTGATACACTTTCTCAGAGTTCCTAGGCTAACAGGCTGGCTACAAGCTAGCTAAAAGCATCATATTATCTCATGAGGAAGTAGTCATGAGAGAAATGTAAGAAAGAGTTAAAGGACAGGGATCATAGTATCATAGGAGATTACTAGGCTATTGGCCCTAGGGCTGTTACAAGCCTAACCATGTTTTACCCTTGTTCCCTTGTAGACTGAGAGAAATAGTCTATATTGGCATGCAGATTTATGATTAGCACCAACTGCCCTGATCCAAAAGGAACATAGATGAAACTCCAGGTGTGAATTTATTATTTCTCATTCAGTTGTCTAAATTATGCTTAAATAGGGTCACTGGGGAGCTCCGTTTACCTTGAATTGGGAGTTTGTTTCAGAGGAGTGGCAACTTCTGGGTGAAATATCTATCTGTCCAGCAAGTTGTGTTTATGTTGCACGCTAGGTTAAGGTTTCTAGAGCAAGTAAGTCTTGTCCCATTACATTTATGGATGTGCAGCATTTCCATTAAGGCAGAGTCTGAGACTGCTCTGTAGGCCAGGATGTGACACCCCTGCATTGGTCCAGTAATCAAGAAGCCTCAATTCTCACCATTGGCAACAGTGAGGGATGTACACAATGGGAGGACGGCAAGTACATACACAGTAAAGTGCAATTTCCCTTAAGAGCACACAGGGATCACAGTCAGTATGGTGCTGGTTTCTCCCTCTTTCTCCAGATCCCCAATAAGTCTCCCCACTGGCAAAGCTACAGGGTTAAGATCTCAGCTGAGGGACCAAGCCAAGACCTTCAGCACTCTCTCTCTCCAACCAGTGCTTCGTGTCCCTGCCCACGTAGCTGACACACACACTTTGAGATTTGATATATATACAAACACACACACACACACACACACACACACACACACACACACACTTGGGGAAGGCTGGCACAGGTTTGCTAGCAATGCCCTCTTCTGCCCAGACTGTAAGGTAGTTTCCACTGCCACCAACCCCTACTTATCACATACTATAAGGCACTTACAAAGGGTGTCCAATCCTACTGTGTAATGTTACTGTTAATTCAAATGGTAGTTTTGACCATGACTTGCAAGGCTATTTAGGAGTGGCCTATACAGTGTCATGAAATACATATGCAAGTACTTCAAGAGCTTAAATATGTCTCACACATATCAGCCACAAAGATAGGTTTAAATATATTTAATAATAAATAATAAAAGAATAAGACAATACTCAGAAAATAAACTCAGTTACTTCCGAGTTAAAAATTACAGGAAATATTTTGCAGGACAATCTCAAATAAATACAGAAAACATCTAAACTAATATTTACTATATTCCTATCTATATCCAAAGGAGATATTATGCCCTAAATCTTACTTACAGATGGACAAATGCAGATGACGATGATGAGTGGATGTTCTTGCTATGTCCAAGGCAAAATACAACATGCATAGTCCCTCTCTGAGAGAGTTCTTAAATCAATATCACATTTTACTGCTGAGTTAGCCTGAATGACATCACTTTTTGTCACCCGCCTTCCATTCCAAGGCTAAACAGAAACTTAACAGAATTTAACTTCCCTGTATGAGAAATACACATCTCTTATATGTTTGCTTAGAACTGTGTAACTGCTAGAAGTCATAAAGCAATAAAATATTTTACATTTTTAACCTAGTAATTACTTTTCTTTCAAGACAACAGAAAAACGTCTAGCTCTAGACATTATGTCTGCTTCTGCATTGTCACTGAGAGATAACATCTCTTGTTTCTGGCCCAGTTGTAAATTTAATCTTCTATGTTCCAGCAGGGTATGTTGTGGTTACATTCTTGAAACTTAGTACACAACATACAGTTCTGTATAAATCATATCAATATTCACAAATAACAAAATGATTTACAAAATTCCAGAGAGCTGGGCTGTCAGTGTCACACAGGATAACAGGGTTATTATGCTTAAGTAAATCAGTTCTCATCAAGGGGTAAAGGAGTTATGTTAGAGTGGTATTATCAAAGCAACAATACAGACAAAATAGTAAAAGATGTGTAGCATCAATATGAAATATTACACCGGGTCTTGAGGCATAGAGAGATAAAATTCTGACTGCACTCCAGGTAACCCCTAGTCAGCTAGCAGCAGAATTGCTGAAGGGATCAGGTGGAGATGGGTGGGAATTAGCTGATGATGCTAACACAACCATCCTTGAGGCGGGGGGGGGGGCAGATTGGCTCACTGTACTTGCAACAAAGCAGGAAAGCAGGGACATCAGCCAAAGAAAGAGAAAAGGATGTCCATGCTGCAAGTGGTTTGACTCTTGGTCGGGAGATATCCCAAACTTAGCAGCAGTCATGGCCCTCTTTAGGCATTTACCATGGATCTCTTGACTGCAGATGGGGTGGGGAATAACACTGTCTATAGGATCTGCAGACTGACAGCTCCCTGACACTTAACCCTCATCTCCACCAAGGATCAATTTTAACAGAGGGATCTGTCTTGATGAAGGAACAAATTGATAATTTTGGTACAAGATGGGAGCCAGTGCGTTGATTGATTATCAAGGCAATAAACCAAATGAGGAAACAGACATCCCATGGCAGTACAATCAAGATATAGATGCTAGCATTGCAATATGTTTCTAGTATCGCTATAGGGGCAACATTACAATCAAAGCAATGAAATGTTTAATAGAGTGTTACATTGCAACAGCACAATACAGCAATAATCGCAGACATAATAGTGCAATCAGGGCTTGAGTTCCAAGTGTAGCAGATCTGTTGGCAATGCCATTGCAAAATGGATGCCATGAATGTCAGTGCAAATAGAATATATCAGAGCAATAGGGCTAAATATCACAGAAAACAGATAGGTACAGTGATTATGAAGAATAATTGTTGTAGCAAGAAGGTACCAGGAAGGCTTCTGTAGAATTGTTGGTAGATATCTAAAGACAGTAATCAAAAAATAAAAAAAAATTAATAAAGATCCCGCTTTATGAGCAAAGAGATAAGACATCTAGTGACATTTATTCTCTGGTGAAGTAACTTTTCATAACTACTTCAACTATAATACATTTCTAACTCTATTTTTGCTGATATGTTTGGAGATTTTCTTACTATGTCTCTTTCAAAAAAGGGTAATTTCTTGCTCACTCAAACTATCATGGCAAACACAAAGAAAATAATATTTAGTTTGCTGTACCAATAAGGCTAAGATATCTAAAGTAACAAATATTCAGAAGTAGAAAGGGGACATCATACTGCAAAAACTAGTGAGCACAAAAGAATTGTGTTACAAACACAGGTTAGAGCAATAAAGCATGATGGTAAGCAGGTAAAAGAAGGTAAAGTGAAAAAAGAAAAAAATAAGCAAGATGAGTAAAGTTTATTACTGACAGAGATGTTTTATACACACACACACACACACACACACACATATATATATATATATATATATATATATATATATATATATATATATATATATATAGATATATATGTGTACCCATTAACTGCTTACTCCTCCTCACAAAAGTCTCATTTTGCAAATGTCCAATGTTTGATTGTGAAAAAAAAGTGAAATAAATAACAGTAATGCATAATGCATTCAACTGATCATAAAATAGCTGATATTATCTCTCTGAGCTTTCACACAGAAAATGCCTCCTATCCCAACAAAAAAGGATAGTCACCTTCTGTTCCGTTGTCTTCTGTTCTGTGTAACCCTCTGTTGTTATGTTGGGATCTAGTGAATGAAGAAATGGCCACAGCAATATATTCTCCTGGGTAAAATCATGAGGACTTTCATAAGAAGAAAATATACAAAATGACATTCCCCCAGATTCTGTAAGCCTTGCACGGCATGCAGGATCAGTGCAGGAGCTTTAGCAGGCAATATATCTGCTGTGCGATCCAGGAATAGCCTGCAGGGACATGCATGAGCGCTCCTGCACTAGTCCTGCATGGACTAAGACCCTGTATGCAAATCATCCCATTTGCAGGATAAATCCATGCAAATTAGGTGAATTTGTGATCCAGGAAGCCCGAAACCTGCCATGCAGGACTAGTGTAATCTGTAGAAATGTACGAGGTTAGTAAACGAGTACATTTGTGCAAAATTCAAAATGGAGCCGTGACAGCTTCAAATAAAAGCTGCATATCACTCAGGAAGCATGCCAGTGGCCAAGTATAAGGCCATTGGCATTGCAAACAGCTTAAAAAATTTAAAAAAATCAACTTTTATTTTTTTTTAGCTGATCTCAGCTGTTTAAGCATAGGACAGCGGCGCACAAATGGGATCGGGGGGGGGGGATAATAAAATAAACCTAAAATAAGCATTCTAACTAAAATCACTATTTTGCCATGAAAGTCAATGGCAGGCAGAAGACAACATGGCCAGTGAGTAGTGGTTGCTAAGGAGGGGAAGGCTCAGTGTGAGACATGTAACTATGCATTAACAGGCAATCCTATGCAAATGAGGGGAATGATAGTGAATCACAGTTTTCACCAGCATGCTAGTCAGGTCCCAACAGTGTAAGAGTAGGAATAGCTTGGTGCAAGCCTAGGACTTAACTGACATTATGGGTGTGTGTGTCAGTAATACTGTAAACGGATTGGAGCCCTGTGGCTCGGATGTGCTCCTAGCTTAGCAGAGCTAAGCAAGGGGGTGTGTCTGAGGCTGCCTAGCACTCTTTACATTGCCTAAGTGGGCGTGTGCACCACGCACCGGGTTTTAAAGGAAAAAAAAGAAAAGTAAATAGCAGCTCTGTGCACATTTAAGCACTCTGTTTGTGAGGCGTGCCCCTGGGCTTAAACAGGAAAGCAATGGGAAGGGAAAACAGTAGTAGGAAGGTAATCTAGGAGAACTAGCATAGCTGGCAGGTGAAATGTATCAGAGTCAGCTAATTACACAGGCAACAGACAAGCCCAGCCCAGAACACTACTATAAGCCATGCAAACACCTTTCCCTCTGTTTTTTTCCATAATCTACACCTCCGGTGTATACAAGGAGGGAACTTTTAACAAACAAAACAACAAAATGATAGGGGCTGCAATCACTATCATACAACAACTTGTGGAAGAAGTTGAGGGTGGTGAGGATGTGAATGCTGTCGACCAACCTACAGTGAGGAGATGGAGGAGAGTATACAGACCCTGGGTACCTACCAGGGGCTACATGAGCTGGAGATAGTGGAGCACTATAGGGTGGACAGAGACCTCCTACAGCAAATTGTTGAGCTGTGCCGGCCACGCCTCACACACAGAACTAACAGAGGGGAACCCATCCCAGTGGATACCAAGGTATGTGTAGGCCTAAGAATACTAGCTACAGGTACCTTTCAAAGGCCAACTGTGGATATGATGGGAATCTCACAGGCATCAGCATCCAGAATGCCATGTCAGCATATGCCCATGAGCATGTATATTTCCCCAACACCCGTGAGGTGTTGGCCAGCAATATGCAACTGTTCCACCAAATAGCAGAATACCCTGAGGTAGTGGGTTCTATAGACTGCATGCACATATGCATCAAAGCACCACCTGGTGAGTGGGGTAGGGTCTACATCAACCGCAAGGGCTTCCCCTCCATCAACTGCCAGGTTGTGTGTGATGCCCAGGGCATAATAATGAATGTGTGTTCTGGCTGCCCTGGAAGCTATTACAATTCCCACATCTGGCATCTGATGCAGCTCTGCCACAGATTTGCCAATGGGGGCATCCCTTACGGTCACCTAGTGGGGGATGCTGGATATGCACTGGAGCCATGGCTGATGACACCCATCAGAAATGTATACACACCTGAAAAAGAACTCCATAATGAGACACATGCACAGACCAGAATAATAATAGAGCATGTGACTGGGATGCTCAAGTCATGGTTCTGGTGCCTGGACACATCCAGTGGAGCCTTGCAGTACTCACCAGCTACATGTAACCAAATTGTCATCATATGTGCCATGCTACACAATGTGATCCTGCAAAAACAGCTGCAGCAGGAACAGCACAGGGCAGGCCCACACAGCTCCCCACCAATGCCAAGGCCTGCACAGGCACAGAGTAACTCAGAGGAGGAACAACCTGAGCCTGCCCCAGTAGGCAGATGGAGGTGTGCCCATTATGCCCTGGCCTTGGCAAAGAGGTAACGCATAGCATATACACTGACACAGGAGGGACCCGTGGAATAACACCTCACTCTGACTCTCACATACAGTGAAAGGGATACCAAACATGACACTGCCTGTGCTAAACCATGTATAGAGAGTGTACTATGCGCATCCGACATAGACAGCCCAGCAACACCATCCTCAATACTGGAACATCTACAAGGTAAGTCAGTCAACCCACCAATTGTCAAATAGAGTAGAATGTGTTGTTACCTGTATCTATGGTATGGATGTGAGCATGCAACAGAACTGGGTAGCTGAATGGTATGGCCGCAGATAGTAGACACCCATAGTGGCACCATGACATCTGTAACAAATACTGGAGTCTGGCACTAATAAGTAGCTCAACCAAAGCTAAGACCTGTAGTACACTGATATGCCTCTAGTCAGCATGATAGGTTAGGATACAGAATGAAATGGAGTACTTGACATATCAGTACAGTCACAGCAAATGTGCAGAAGTGCCAGGTGTCCCCCCAATCCTATGCAGACATGTAGAAACAGTCAGCTGTGCCCCCTCCCCCAATCCAGCATAGAAATGCAGTAAAAGTCAGGTGTGCTCCCTCAATCCTGCGTAGAAATGTAGTAAGTCAGGTGTGCCCCCAATCCTGCATAGAACTGTAGAAACAGTCAGGTGTGTCCCCCCACAATCCTATGTAGAAAGGTAGTAACAGTCAGGTGTGCCCCCCACTCCTATGTAGACATGTAGAAACAGTCAGGTGTGCCCCTTCCCCCAAAACAGCAAAGAAATGTAGTAATGGTCAGCTGTGCCCCCCAATCCTATGAAGAAATATAGAAATAGGCAGGTCTGACCCCCCCAATCCTGTGTAAACATGTAGAAATAGTCAGGTGTGCCCCCCCACAATCCTATGCAGAAAAGTAGTAACAGTCAGGTGTGTCCCCCTCACACAATCCTGTGTAGGAATGTAGAAATAGTCAGGTGTGCTCCCCACAACCCTACTTAGAAATGTAGTAACAGGCCAGTGTGCCCCCCCAAAAACCTATTTAGAAAGGTAGTAATGGTCTGGTGTGCCCCCACCCAATCCGATATACACACATTGTAACAGTCAGGTGTGCCCCCCCACAGCCCTATGTAGAAATGCAGCAACATGTAAGTGTAGGTATAATAGCAGTGGAGCACAGATGCACAGAGGTGGCTAAGGTAGCAGAATAGGTTGTAGCATCTGCACAATATGCGGGTATGTGTGTGGTAGGTCGGTATGTGTTTCATATTGTGTGAGAGTGGTCGGTATGTATGCGTGTTTAGGTAAGACCTGGTGGCCATGGCCACTAGTGCTGATGACAGGGACAGGTCCTCACAACAGCAATGCCAAACACAATATCCACCAGTATAACACAAGGTAGCAGTAAGCTATCGTAAATGTATGGTGGTACTATTTGTCACTATGTGAAAGACTGACATGGCATGGCTGTTGGGCTTGATATGCAAGCAGTACACAGGGGAAATTACCCTACACATACAGTATATATTGTGTCACTGTGAAATGGACACACCCTTGGAAGAGTACATATAAGTATGCATCACATTATCTGGTCCTGTAGTAGGAGATACTGGTGTTGTCTGCCCAAACACATGTAGATCACAAAGGAGGTAGGACTGATGTATTGGGAACCAGCAGATGTACTTGCACATGCAAGCATAACTGGAATGTCCAATGCATGGCTGTGTGTCAGATGCAAGTAGTGTCCATAACACACATGCACCCAGCTCATGCAACCACCCTCAGGTACTTCTCTGGTTGTACCCCTGCTGTGGGGAATAGGCACAATATGACCCCACCTGTATATGGCAATAGTGATAGAATGCAGCATGCAGTGCAGGTGTCCCATGCAGGTGTATCGCTAGCTGTAGGTAGCACCCTGCCAGCATCCACACCACCTGAAAAAGACTGATAAAAAGTATTGGCATGAACACCTAGCACGCCTACCTGTCACTCCAAGGGAATATATTGTATGGCAGTCTGAGACTGTAGGACTGATAGAATGCAACAGCCTGCCACATCTGGCCCACATCAACACCTAATGGCCCACAGGCCACTGCAATAGCCTTTGTCTCACAAGCCATTGGCAGAGGCCTGTGCCAATGGTCTGTGTCTCACATGAACTGCCAATTCATGTTATGTCATGGGCACCCAAATAACAACACAACACACTCCACATAAGCCATATGCAAGGCCATGTGGATAAACCACAGTAACATGTCCATCAAGTCCCACTGCATGAACTGTGGATCAACACCAAAACACAGCTGTGACGAGGTGACAACCATAGGGAAAGTATTAAAGAATGTATGCATAAAGTAAGGAGGAGGATAGAGTAACAGAGGGGGGTGGGAGCATGGGCAGCATGGAATGTGCAAGGTCCAACACAAAGCTGTGTGCACACACTATCCCTAGCTATAAACACATAAATGGGTGGCTACATACCTGCCCACACACTGCAATAGGGGTAATGTCCTGAATCATGGCCCCTGCATCTGAATAACCTGTGTGAATCTGTATAGCTGTGAGGTATTGCCATAGAAATATAAGGCCATACTGACATGTTGATGGATGAACAAGTATGGGATCCTCTGCCAGGACTGTACCAAAGTGCTGAACCAGATACACAGACCCAGCTGCAAGTGTCTGCAGCTCCCCCATCAGAATGCCATAACCTATCATGGACATGTAGGCGTCTGCCCACAATACAGCACACAGCTGCAGTCAACCTTGTCCCCCAAGACATCACTGTGAGCAGGAATGTCCACCTGACAGTACATGAGGACAGAAAACATCACAGTGTATGACAGTACACATGTCTCAATATCTCTGCTAACAGCAGTACCATGTAGCTGAAGCAGCACAGCACAATCACCTACAGTACACACTATCACCTGCACACTCTGTCCCCATATTGCCAAATATGTGTCTGTGTATATGTGTCCTAGGGATGTTGATAGCTTCCGCATTGTACATTACCTAGGGGAGCCAGACAGTACTGCATGATATGTTACCGATACCAACCTGACATCATACAGGTGGGATGTAGTACTGTTAACATCTTGTGCCCATGTTGTGTCAGGTCCTGGTGATGGGATCTGCAACATTTGGTAGTGTATTGCAGGGCTGACATGTTTGGCTGTGGGGGGTATACCTATTCGTACAAGACGTATATTGTTTGGGGCCTCTCAACCCCATTAATGGTGCATGTGGACATATATGTTTTAGTTATTTTCCCATTGGTATCTACATATGTATGTCCATATATACCTATATAGATATATATATATATATCTGCTTCCATAAATATAACTATGTCCGTATATACCTACATAGCTATATATATCTGCTTACATATATATAACATGCTGTATATATTATGACATATAGATGTAGACATATATATCTATAGATGTAGGTATTTGCATGTATATATGTTCATATATATTCATATATATATGTATATATATATATATATATATATATATATATATATATATATATATATATATATATATATATATATATATATATATATATATATCTACATATATAGATATGTTGTATCTGTTTAGATATTAATATATTTACACACACACATACATCTATATGTTGGAATACATTCTCTGTATTGTTGAATAACTGGGCTGCATGATGTTTGTGAATACATCTGGGTTATGCATATCTGACATGGCTTAGTGGGAAATAAAAAAAAAATGAAAAGACGAATGGTTAGACCACAGCTGAAGATAAAAATGGAATAATCCACGTCAGGAAATAAATCACTTGCAGCTTCACAGTAGTGCCCTTTATAAAACCAAAAGTTGTAACTGAGATGTAGTAGTCAAGGTAGGAAACGGTTCACTTGCAGTTTCACACCACTTTATTAAACAAGAGTAAGCGCTTTCGCAATCTAAGTCAGCTGATCACTTCTTCAGACTCATAAAAACAGTTAAAACATTGGTATTTAAAATATGGTTCAACCAATGAAAACACATATAGAACTATGACATAGACTAATTAAAATTGCATACATCAGTACATTCATTTGCATTATATTCTGCATAAGATGAAATAAAATATACATATAACAGACACATTTTATGTAATAATCCATATTACTTAATGTTTTAGTGGTCTGGATTTTAAAAATGGTTTCAAGGAAACAGCATTGTTCAATCCAGGAGACCTATCTGCCTGAAGTAATAAAATCCATCTTTGTTCTGCTTCCTCTACCTTATTCATTATATCACCTCCCCTCTTACTTTTTTTTATTATTTCTAAAACCATGAAATTAAAAATATGTTTCCTATCTTCTTCTTTCACATGTTTTGCTAAAGCACTTGTGTCTTTTTTATTTCTTATATCTCTAAGGTGCTCAAGGATACGTTCCTTTAGACATCTATTGGTTTTGCCTATATAAAAGGCATGACAGACAGTGCAGAAGCTGAAATAAACCAAATTTTCTGTTCTGCAGTCAGCATAAAAATCTATATCAATTATAAATCCTAGTGTAGGATGTTTATATGTAGATTTATTATATAAATAGTCACATGCTGTACAATTTCTGCAAGGAAAAGTCCCCTGCCTATCAGATAGGATCATTCTTTCATTGTTTTTGGATTTATAACAGAGTTGCCTTTTTAAGGACCTCTTATTTCTAAAAGAAAAGCTGGGTCTATCTTCTAACAATTCTCTCAAGTCAGGATCCGACAATAAAACATTCCAATTTTTCTCAAAAATATTACAGAACCTTCTGATGTCACTTGAATAAGTTATAGGGAATCTAACTTTAAAATCATGACCTTCCTTGCTTTTAACATCTTCTATAGTATTTGAGAAGAGCGGTTTACATCTCCCATCCCTATTTTCAATGGTATATTTAGAGCTTTCATTTATGTCTTTCTTACTATAACCTCTGTTTAAGAAGCCTTTCTCTAATATAGTCATTGGGCAGGATTCACGAAGCCTCCGTGTAAGCGTTACAAGGCTTACACGGAGGCTGCAGTAAAACGGTGTGACGTCAGCATGTCATGCATATGCATGAGGGCATGCTGAATCACACCTAAGGCTAACACGGTCTGTGTAAGACAGTAGGGGGCGTGTCCTTAGGGCGAGCCCTGCAAACGGACATGCCCCCAGAAGAGTAAAAGTCCCGAAAGTAAACGCCCACGACAGAGTCCGTGTAAATGTGAATAAACACAACACAACACATGCCCCCACAGACTATGAACATAAAATGTATAAATGAACATCTTATATATTTTTTATAAGTTGTAAAGATGTTTGGCCGTGAGTGCACTCATTTGTGCGGGCGTGCCCGGCGTTTAGCCACAGTTAACAGTCAGTGGAAAAGCATATAAGAACTAAATATGCAAAGTAAGCCAAGAAGCAATAGCGTAGCTGTAGAGACGTTGGCTGAAGAGCAGGCAGTCATGGTTCGAGCTCCCACAACATCAATTTTTATTTTTAGTGAAATAAGCACAAAACAATTCCCTGACATATATGTACATATATAAAATTATGTTTTATGTAAAATGTAATGAAATGGGCCATGTATTTTGAAGAAATGTGAGATAATAAAAAAAAATGTCAGATGTGCCTATAGCTGAGCTACAGTGTAACAAGTTGAGGATATCTGCCTGTAGGTGAGCAGTGTTTTAACAGGTGTAAAATGAGTGCCTGTAGGTGAGCAGTGTTACAACAGGTGTAAAATGAGTGCCCGTAGGTGAGCAGTGGTTTAGTAGGTGTAAAATGAGTGCCCGGGGTTGAGCAGCATTTTACCACGCTGAAACTGTGCGCCTGTAGCTGAGTTGAGCGTAATATGCGTGCTGACAGCCAAACCACGCGTACACCAGCGTGATCCGTTTGCGCGGAGCTGCGCACCACGCCAACAAGCTAACTGACGGGCAATGTTGAGCAAGCTGTATCAAAACTGCCTTTACACAGACACACCTCCTAGCCTGTGTAGACAGTCATAAAATATAAAAAGCAATGGCCAGGTTTGAACCCAGGATACGATGCACCATAGTCAAAGTACTGAACCACTAAGCCATGACAGTTGCACTTAGAAATGCAGTAATAGCATATATATAGGAATGAATAGAAAGAGGAGCATGACAAAGCAGGTTTTGTGAAGCTGATACAATTCCAAAATGGCCAATCACAGATAAGTGCAGGAAAAACGGCATATACAAGCCCCATAGGCGGGAATACACAGCATAACCGATTGTGGAACCGACTTGCAGCCAGGATGTCAGGTGTAGGAAAGGGTAGTTGCTTGCGAGCACAGAGGTGGGGCGTTGAGGAGTCCAAATATATGGTTTGGCTCCTCGTCCATAATCATGAGGCCCAACTCATGCAGAGCCAGGTTCTGTGGGGAGCATATAGGGCTGAGGCGTGGGACCGGTTGGCACATGATTTCACCAGTGCCACAGGAATACCAAGGACTGGTGAGCAGGTCCATCACCACCATGCGGACCTGAAGAGATGGAAGCAGGACCAACTGAACCGTTGGATCCAGGAGGCCCAGCAAATGCCCAACGCCCCACTACTGAGTAAGTTACATGTAATTATGTATGTAAGAAATTAACCTAGCTGATATTATGGAGATGTGTATTCCAATATTACTTCATTTATATTACAGCTGCAGGTGTCCGTTCTGCGAACCGTCGAGCCTATGGCAATAGGCTGGTGTGGTTGCGCCACCAGGCAGGTCAGTAATTCTCTCCCTGTAACTGTAAATAAATATATAAGTATGACAGTTAACAAAAGAGTGCAGTGTAGTCACTAATTAATAAAATGTGCAAGTAACAGTGTAAGAGAGTTTGCAAGTATTGCTTGATTACAAAAGTGTGATGCAGCCTGTAATCCAAATATTAAAATGAAACAAGTCTGAAATAAAGATGTCCCACCTGTAATATAATAGTACATAACCTGCAGCAGGCTGAAAAGTACAGCTGCAGAAGCTGAGTAAAACACGTGTGAAATATATCCCTGTTGAAATTTTGAAACATGACATAAGTGAGACTGTTGGAAAGGATTGTTATAACTAAAGGTAAAACGTGTCAATAAAGCCTAGAATTAAGTACCATCCTGAATTGTAAAAATAAAACAAGTGAGAGAGTGTGAGAAAGAGATATGAATCCACCAATAAAGTAGTAATAACACCTGAATAAAGTATACTGCAGTCAGTACAGAATGAAATGAATGTGACAGGCAGAACCAAACAGCAACATGTGTTGAAAACAATACTGAAGCTGGAATGTGTGTCCCAAACTCTGGTTATGTTGCTCTCAGTCTGCAATATGCAGATACTATGGTTGTCTGAAATACCAAACATCCACAGTTGTCTATAGCCATATAAAGCAAATGTAGCAGGCTGATGTAGCTGAACAGAGCCAGATATGAATGTGTATGAATAAATATGAAATGTATATTGATGTAGCAGTAACATTCCTATCACCAACCTGAAGTAGTTATCACATAGGAAACTGTAGGCAGACCTGTAGTGTGTATATATCTGCAGCTAGTAGAAATGTACAAATGTACAGCATATGTATAGGTATTTGAAGTTATTAATTAAATATTTCTTCACCCTACCTTATAACCACAAATAATCCATTCCACATGAAATGGGTATGTGCAATCACAATTAACACCCCTGGACCCACCTCTCCCACCTCAGCTGGCGAGTGCACTTGGCAGTAGTGCCCAGGCCAGACCCTCCTCCGGTGGCCCTGTGCCACCTGTGGGTGGAAGCACTGCAGGGGTTGGGGCTCGTCCCCCCTCTGCAAGCGTGGCCGGATGAGAACATTCACTCACCCTCCGTAGTGTCCGGACTGCGGTGTGTAGGGAGATCCGGCATGCTGTTCTTGGGCCCCTACGCCAGGTTGAGGCACGGGAGTCACAACTCACGGGCGTGCCTGCTGCCCGGCCTACACAGCCCCCAGCACAGCCCCATCCTGGGCAGTGAAGGCACAGTCGCAACTGCCCATGGGTGGGGATCTCAGTTCCACTGTTGCCATCTGTGGGCTCATGGGCTCGAGATATCCAAACATCCATCCCCCTCAATTGTGTAACCCCTCCACATGTGTCATACACCGCCCCTGTATGCGTCTTGTTTGTCTTGTCTGTTAACCTTCCCAACCTACCTCCCCAGCTATACCGACTTCCTGTACCTGACATACCACTCTCACCTGAAAAAAAAAAAAAAAAAAGGGCACTCTGTACCCACAAAAAAATTATGCCCCATACATAGCTGCCCATTTTGCACACATGTCTGCTGGACATGTAAACTGGCAATTACAATTGGCTGTACAACAAGTATTATTGTTGTCCTTACACCTCTCTCAGGGGTGGAAGGTTTCAAATTTCACACCAAATTACAAACATATGCACAGCTGTTGCTGACGAAGAAATGGGCAGCTATGGGCCTTTTCTACATCCCTCCTGCAAAACCTGAGCTTGTTTTCCTACTGTCCTACCCTCTTTGTGACCCCTTTTTCACCACTTTCCTATCTGCCCATTTTCTTTTCTTTCAAAGAAAATAGCGCGGGTGTGCGCGAGAGTAAGCACTTTTAAGCAGTAGTAAGCGAGTGTGCGCAAAGCTTAGCGGCAGTGTGCATGTGTGACCTCCGCGCAAACCAGCGCTAACCCGCTTACAACTGCTTAAAAGTGCCTTAGTCACTCTGAATGACAAGGCCTCTAGTTTTCTCAGCAGCAAAATAAAATACCTCCCTCAGTCTCAAACCCAGGACCTTGGAAACACTAGTCTGCATGACTTACCACCAAGCCATGAGTGCTATACAAGAGCATTGTGCTGAAAGAAATATATCATAAAATAGTAGGAATTAATGTAAAGGGAATATACAAGTCTAGTACACAAAGCATGTCATGTATATTTACTGTCAAATCTAGTGGATTTGTAAAATAGTACTGTGTGCTGAGAAACAGTCATGCTAGTTGGTAGCTACTAGGTAATAATGTCACAGTAGCATCTGACAAGCCACACACATACTCAGAGCAGGATAAACACTGCCATAGTTGAATAGTTAAGAGTTCAGGCATAGCAACTGTGACTGAGTTACAGGGATGTCCCTGATGTGAAAACAAATGTCAACTGTGCCCCACTGACACCCTGCCAAATGTACTAACAGAAGGCAGAAAGGTGTAACTGCACATGCAATGGTAACTATGACTGACTGAAGGTATGCACCACCTGCACGGCACAAATGGTGTACTAATACATATGCTTGAAATAACCCACAGTCACAACTGCAGAGTATCAGAATATGTCACTGGAGTAACCCACTGCTATGTACCATTCCATGAGGCTGATAAAAGATGCACCAGAGAGTATCTTAGGCCTGCTCAGCAGCATGATCAAATACCCCTGTAAGTGTCAAGGCCCACACCATGGCCAGACCATACTGCATGCAGTAACACCCTACCACAACAAACACATAGGGAATTGCTGGCCAAACAGATTTAGCAAGCATTACAAGCTGTGAATGTAAATGGAAAATAGGAAAGCCATAGCAACACATAACAGGAAAGACACCTAGCAGGCATACAAGGAGTGAATGTAAAGGCCAAATATTGAAGCCATAGCAACAGATTGCAAGAGCCACTGCTATATACCAGTTACACCACAATCCCCACAGGAAAGCACACTCCCATATACACAGTATTACTAGTCGTAGGTGTCAGTTTACATACACACGGAGAACAGGACACTGGAGGAAGGAATACTCAGCTTACAGAACAACATGCATTGCAGTGTCTACAACACAGCCTGAAATATGAGAGACATATCAACCCTTACACTCACAGAACAGTGTCCAGAGCAAACCAGCATGGTCCCCACCCT
Source organism: Protopterus annectens (assembly GCF_019279795.1). NCBI lineage: Eukaryota > Metazoa > Chordata > Ceratodontiformes > Protopteridae > Protopterus > Protopterus annectens. The sequence goes on from NC_056726.1 coordinate 1,426,156,851, forward strand.
GATAATCTGAAAGGGCTACGCCGACCTAACAGACCATTTTATAGCACAGGCCTGTAATCACAGTGAGAACTGCAATCACTACACAACAGGCTGCATGCAATTAGTAAATGCTGGCTAACAATTGGTGCAGAGGCCATCAAATGGACATGTGCAGATACCTACAAAAGCATCCTGTACTCCCAGTCCACACATGCAATACTGTCATTGCACCCGCTGGAGGTAGAGAGAGAGAGGGAGAGAGAGAGAGAGAGAAAACAAAAAAAAAAACGAAAGAAAGACAGAAAGAAAGAAAGAAAGAAAGAAAGAAAGAAAGAAAGAAAGAAAGCGAAAGAAATAACAAACCTGAAACAACAAAGCAAAGAGGAAGACAGCAGGCCAAGCAACTGCAAGCCTACACAAACAGCTGCAACAAACACAGGTAATGTAAAGTACTACTATAATACTCTACATACTGTGAACCCTCCAGATGTGTTATTGGTCTGTATCTATGTATATGAGGATGTGCATAGGGGCGGGGACATACTGAAACTGTCACTAAATACCCCACATACATATGTATGTGATGGTAGCTATGTGGACATAGCAATGTAGGTTGTAGTGCAATGTACAAGTAGGTGGTACAGTAATGGGTGTTCAGCAGTACGTTACTGTGTGTATACATATGTGGAACTAAAAAGGAGTATATATATATATATATATATATATATATATATATATATATATATATATATAAAACATGTGTATACGTATGTATATCGAGATATGTATGTATATATATATATATATATATATATACATACATATATATATATATATATATATATATATATAATATGCATATGTGTATACATAGATAGAGAGGGATGTAAAAATACATAGACAAATATAGTTTCACAGTGGCATAGTTTAGTACTAGGCTATCTGCAGACAGTGTATAGAATAGATTTAGAAACCTGCGCCTCTGTATAGTAGTGACACAGTGAAGACCCCCCTACATAATAGCATTAGTGTACTGTGCCTCTGTCTAGCAGTGACACAGAGAAGACCCCTGCTGTAAACCTATGATCTCCCATCCACTTGTCAAGAATGCACATGTAGAGTGTCAGTGAGGGTCTCTGCCTAACATGAACTGGGGTCCTGTTCCACAGTATGGGAAGCCTCTTAGTGATGGATCTGTCCCTACAGTATGTCCTATTCATATGTGTGCTGAGGTTTAAATCCGTAGCTGTCGTGCTTCTGATGGATTTGGATTGTATGAGGTGGAACATGTCCATCACTACCAGAATGGACATGGCCTACTACATCAGGCACAGATCACCCCTACGTAGGCAGTATGCTATGGAATAGAGCATGAGTTACGTTAGTCTGGCAGCATATGACAGTTGTTGCAGACCCTTGATCCTCCTGGTGATGTACTCATGGGGTCCCCCTAGCTGTTGCAAGTGCCAGGTGAGGTACATACTAAATGGGGCATAGTACACAGTCATGGGCCTGATAAGGGAGGAGTATAGGGGTACAATGACCCCTTTTGAAGTGGATGTGAATCGCTTCATGATAAGGTGGGCAAAGTAGGAAGTCCATCCAACCACTTCGGCAGCGTGGGTGTCAAATGAGAGGTCAGCATTGCACAGTGTCACCAGGTCTCTGATTACTTTGTCTGTACTCAGTGGGTTATTGTCTATGTGATAATATGTAGGTATCTTGTCCATCCAAAAGGGTATGAGTATACATTACGTGGCATGCAGTGTCAGGCCATGACTCCGCCACCAGTTGTTGGTGTCCATGAGGCCTGTCAGTAGGATGTATGTGTCAGCAGATGTATTGCCTATGGCGCCTAGTATGCAGTCATCTTTGAACATTGTCAGCCACTACCCTCCCATGTCTGCTTCCACATCTGAGAATGATATGCCGAACATGAGCAGTCCCAGGACAGAGCCCTGTGGGACACCACATGTGACTGGCTCTGAGTCTGACATGGCACCAGTGAGGTTGACTATAGGGTTTCTATCCATTAGCTGGTTTGCAACACATCGTGTGACATATGGATTTACATGTCAGCTGTTGATCATGTCTTTGATGGCAGACTGCGGTATTGTGTCGAATGCTGTAGGCAAGTCCAGGTAGGCTGTATGGACCGCTATGCCCTCAGCAATGGCTATAGTGACTGATTTGAAAAGGTCAACCAGGTTCATAAGGCAGGATCTGCCCTCTACAAAGCCAAACCGGGTGGGATCAAGTGTCTAAGTCCCCAATGTCTCTGTGTATGGGTACCATAATGATCCTTTCCATAGTGTTGCAGACCAAGCTGGTTAAGCTTATGGGGCGGTAGTTACCAGGGTCTGTAGAGGTGCCGCCTGTGTGGAGAGGGACTACTGTTGCTGTATGCCAGTGTCCAGGTACATATGCTGTAGTAAGGCTACGGCTGAATAGCATGTAATGTGCATGTGTAGCGCCTCTTGCAGTTCACGTAGCATGCAACCTGCAATACCGTTGGGTCCCATTGATGCTGTGTTTACAGCTTGCTGAGGGTGGTTCCCAGCTGGACATCTGAGATGACAGGGAGGTTACAGTCAGCTGGGATAAGTAATTCCACATGTGTGGGTGAGGGAGTGGAGAAACCTGCACTGAACCTGTCTGCCAGACTGTTGGCATTATCTGTGTGTTCAGTGTAGCATATGTCACTGTGAACTAACTGTGAACACAACTGAGGGTTCCCACCCAGGTATGTAACATAGCAGAGGAAGGCCTTGTGGTTATCTATAGTGACCATAGCGATGTCCCTCTCATTGTTGGCCTTGCATGTTTGTACGACAAAACCTATCTTTCTACTACTGCTGATGAGAGATGCCATAGCTCTATGGAAGTATGCTCTCCCGTGCAGTAACTACCATCTGTTGTTATACAGTTTGTTGAATGCTGGGGTCCACCAGACAGGACGCCTGGCCTTGGTGGAGAGGGTCAAGGTTCCATTTGTGATTGCATGATCCATGCATTCTTGGAGATGTCTGTAGAAGCATATGTGAGGGTGTCTGCATTGTGGGAAGTGGATTACACTGGCCCAGTGGGCATTAAGGATACCAACTCAGTTATAAGACGTGTAAAGTCGGCATGTGAGAGGTTTCCCACTGTAGTCTGTTGTGTTGTGGGGGAGGTGGGATATGTATATCCAGGGGGATTAGTCTGTGGTCAGATGTGACTAGTGAGGGGTATACTTCCAGTGTGTAGCACATTGTCCTCATGTTTGTGATGATCAGGTCTAGTATATTATCTCCTGTTGTGGGAGAGGTGACTAGCTGTTCCATTGCATTTGACATAGTGAATTCCGGGAACCTTTGGGCTAGGGTGTTTGGGGTAGAATAATGCACCCAGTGTATGTTAGGGTAGTCGCACTATCCCAATATGATGGTGTGTGGTGGGACATTCATATCTTCCAATGTCTACAGGAAGGCCGACTGTGGTCCCTGAGATTGGGAGGGTGGTCTGTAACATGCTACCAGTTGTATAGCAGGTTTGCCTATGGTGGTCTGCACCTGGATGGTCTGTGATGCTGCATGTGTTGCCACTAACCTGGAGGTGTGTGTGTCCTCCATGAATATGGACACCCCCCCTCCCTTTTTGTTTTGTCCCGAGTCCTGGGGCCAAAATGCATGATACGGGGTATAGCCTGGTACCGCTGGTGTGCTCTCAGGAGCCTTGAACCAGGTTCTCACTTACTGCACAGACATCGAGATTGGTAGAATATGTACGTACAGATATATGTAATACACACATACATATATAGATATCTGTAGAGACTTACACATATACAGATAGATCTGACTGACAACAGATATGTCTGTATATGACTATCTCTCACTCTTTGTCCCACCCCCCTCACACTCACACTCACCCTGTGTCTCTCTCTCACTCTCTCCCCCTCTCTCCCCACATCTATATGTATATATCTACATCTATATATACATATTATATATACATATATACAAACAGTTATATATCCATATACAGATATAAATATATCAATACATATATATACATATATATACATATATAGACTGTGTGAGGCACATGTGTGCAGATGTCTTGCTACAGGTGCCTGGTGTCACAGGCATGGAGTGAACACCAGTGTGGATACTGGAGTACCATACCCCATTCAAAAACACTGACACCAGTAACCACCACATATGTACATGCCTGCCCACCACTGCATGTGTCAGGGGGGAACAGGGTCAACAAGTGTACAATAGGCTCCACATCGATATACACAGTGGCACACTATTCCTGTAATACCTGTACATGGAATGTGTCAGCAGACATGGTGCGTCAGCTATGGACATGTAGGTCACTGTACCCCTCCACACCCCACAATGTCCTGCACGGTATGTACCTCCCATGACAGCTACAGATATGGTGAAGGACACAGACATATGCAAGTAACTGTGTCAATGCACTCAAACACCACAGAGCGCACACAGACTACCTACATAGAGGTTACCACTGCTGGATATACATAGTTCGGTCACACCCATGACAATTGTCTCCCAACCATGGTAACACCTCCAACATCCACAACACAAATTACCTATGTCTGTCGTCTTTGTCACTGCAGTATAGAGCACATGGTGGAGGTACAGGACCCTACCCACAGATATGACATACCCTGTAGTAGACCACACAAAATTAAGAAGCAAGGCTCCCCATGAGTAGATGTCAGACATATCCTTGCTGAATGTTATGCTGATAGGTAATATGCCATGTGAGTCACCCTGTTTAACTGTTTGTAAGGAGCAGGTACGATCATAACACATGTGTCACAAGGGGCAGGGTAGCATAACAGTATACTGCTGTAGGCCCAGGGCCAACAGCATGCTACCTACCTAGGACACAATGCACACCCATTAACACATTGTAAATGGAATATGTGAGGTGGAATGAGTGTGCTAGTGACTGGGTGCATGTTGTGTACTGGTGTGATTGCTCACCATGACTGTCTGTCTGTCATGGTAGTGTGTGTCTTTGGTGTGAGGCTAGAGACAGGTGTGTGGGGTATTGCGATCAACACATACTACATTGCCATATGTTGTGCTGTGTTACCCTGTATGTCACTGTGGTGTAGGTAGGGTTCTGGCAAGTACGAGTAGTGTGCATTACCAGTGAAATATGTAACGTGCATTGTGTGCAGTGCATGGGCTGATAATGTTCCCCATACAGTACCTTGATTCAAACCCCCAGTGTGAGGTTGTGTATTGTACCTGAAACAGTGCGTTGACTGCTGCAGTATACTAGTCTGTTGTATGGAGTGTGCCAGGTACTGTTGCACAGTTGTCAGATACTGTTGCACAGTTGTCAGATGAGCACTGATATCTGGTCATGTACATGTGTATCCCCCAATAGACAGACAGATGCTATATATGGTGTCTAAGTTATGTCACTGCAGTCAAGTATAATGTGTATTATGTGTGCTATAGTCTGCTGACAGATATTGCTGACATATTTCCCTTCTCCTTTTCAGGGCCATGGTTCACCAGCGGAACCCAGTCTACTCCGCTGCAGAGGAGGAGGAGATACACCAGAGCCTAGTGCGGGATTTCGCTGTACTCTTTTCCTGCACCAGCCAGAACCAGCAGGAGAGGGCTGCACTGTGGCAAGACCTGGTCCGTCGGGTAAATGACATAGGCACACATAACCGGACATATGAGCAGGTTTGCCATCACTGCAGTGATTTAATTAGAAATGTCAGTCAGCGTGCATCGGATATCCACAGGCAGCAGCTTGCCACAGGTGGTGGGGTGGCTAGACATCCCCCCCTCACCAGACAGGAAGGACTACTCCTGAGTGTTGTGGCTCCAGCACAGCAGCAACAACAACAGCATACATGTGTAATGATGGAGGCTGGAGCCACACAGCAGCAGGACACAGAGCGTGCAGGTAACATGCCATGTGTATAGTGACCATTCTGTACACTGTTAGGTTATGCATGTGTGGGGTGTGTCCTCAATTTGTAGCTGTTATCTTGGTAATTATTGTGCATTAGTGATAACATCATTATCTGCAGTACACCTGTGGAAGCTAACTGTTGCACTACTGAACTGTATCATGCCCACAGTATCAATGGCACAGTTGTGCCCACTGATGATAAATGTCTCTTTTCTGCAGGTCCCCCTGGTGTAACAGCAAGGCAGCCTATCCATGCTGGTGAGTGTGTAATACCATTACCTTCACGACTCTGTATACTAATAGTAATAATAGGCTGAAGCAGTAGTGCTATGTGTTTGATTGCAGGTGTGTTTGTGTCTGTGGGTTGATATCTCATATACTGAGGTGTGTGCATGTGTGCATGTGCTCATGTGTGCATGTGCCCATGTGTGCATGTGTGCATGTGCCCATGTATGCATGTGTGCATGTGTGCATGTGTGCATGCGCCCATGTGTGCATGTGTGCATGTGCCCATGTGTGCATGTGCACATGTGTGCATGTGCCCATGCGTGCAGGTGTGCATGTGTGCATGTGTGCATGTGCCCATGTGTGCATGTGTGCATGTGTGCATGTGCCCATGTGTGCATGTGTGCATTTGTGCATGTGTGCATATGTGCATATGCCCATGTGTGCATGTGTGCATGTGTGCATGTGCCCATGTGCCCATGTGTACATGTGCCCATGTGTACATGTGCCCATGTGTGCATGTGTGCATGTGAACATGTGTGCATGTGCCCATGTGTGCATGTGTGCATGTGCCCATGTGTGCATGTGTGCATTTGTGCATGTGTGCATGTGTGCATGTGCCCATGTTTGCATGTGTGCATCAGTGGTGGCATTGTGTACACATTGTAAACTGTGTTTCCTGTCTTACTCCCACAGGTTCTGGTGCTGCTCTGGTGCCATGCAGCAGGGAACCTGAATCAGCTGCTGTGGATAGTAATGATGATACCTGTGTAATGGCACAGGTAGGTGTGCCAGGGTCCGTCATTGGTCAGCCAATTGACACTACACAGCTGTCGACTCCATCAATGCGCACAGTCATCCTGCCAATACATCCTTTGTCACCAATGTCCCTAGGTGATGGACAGGATACAGTGGGCATTGACCAGGGTAATGTGGCACTGGTGGCACATGCATCCCCACACTGCAGCCATGGCCAGGGCCCTGACATGGTACCACAAAGGCAGAAGTCCATGGGTTATCGTGGGAGCATCTGTGGGTGTACCGCCCCTGTCAGATGTGCCCACAGAGGTCTTTCAACCCCAGCTATGTTTCGGGCTGTAATGCAGGCACAGTCACGTATGGAACGGTAAACCAGACAGGGTCTGAGGGAGCTGAGTGCATGTCGCACAGCCATGAGTGACAGTATGCGTGATGTTGTGGCTGCCATCCGCAACTTCACTGAGGTCATTGACAGATGTTGGGGGGACACATTAGATCTGTTCCACAACTATATGTCCATGAGCCAGGGCAATGGTGGATGGTTGAGGCGTCTACGTGGCCATATGCCAGCAACAGCAGCAGCTGGCAGCCGTCACAGATGACAACAGGGCCGCGGCCGCTCACATAGTGCCAGCAGCAGCCCCAGCAATGCTGGGTCTGTGCTGTCATCGGACCGCCCCAGGAGACCACATGCACGTGGCGCTGGACAGTCCCAACAGGGACCTGTCTCCAGTCAACGAACACCTGCTTCTGATGACAGTACCCAGTCTGGCTTGGTACCTGATACGGTCCGTAGCACCCCTGCCAGGCACAGGTACCGTGTCCATGGCCACAGACAGTGATCTGTATGTCCTGGCAGGTACAGTCTGTGGCTGTCCACAAACACCTGTATATGGCAGCCATGAGGTGGGACTGTGTGCATTCATACACACATGCAAAGTGATAACACCTAGGGCTACCGTATACACGCACACACTGCAACAACATTGCCCCATCTTGTACTGCTGTCCCTCACCAACACACATACACAGACATGTCAATTGGTTGTATCAGTGGCAGACTCAGGCATACCAGGTACACACCCTGTGCATATGATGAAACTGTGCCACCTCCTGCAATCTGTAACATCGGTGCAGGAACAGGTTAACATGGTGCTGATGCACAGGGTGACTACATAGACGTATTGTAATAGTATGATGTTGACAACAGCACAGTGTAATTATAGCATTGTGGGTATATACCAGCATGCCTGATGCAGTTACAGTATGAATGTCATTGTATTGTTTTGTACACCCATACTAATTACCACAGTGTTCTGTCTGCACATCTTTGCATACTGGTGGTGAGGCTGTGAAGGGATGGCTACCTACATAGGTAGCACAGGGGATACAACAATGTACATATTGATACTCAATGATGGCCATGTCAACTGCGAGTTGCATGCTGTCCACACTTGACTCTGCAATGCAGATGTTTCAGGATGTTGATATCTGTGCAGTACTACACAACAGGTTCAGGGCTCACAAGAGCACACTAGCACTACAAGGTCACACTTCATACCATGCATAACAGCAACAAAACACAGAACTAACTATGACAGGAGGGAAAGTGTCCATACATGTCAAGGATACTGTGGTACCAGGACAGGTAGCATACATCATACTACGTCTGGAACTGCTGAGTGAGGGCTCAGTGTCTGTTATTTGACATGTGTATTATTACAGGTATGAGCACTTGGGTATCAGGCCAGTTATTCAACATTACGAAGGTACGTGGTCTATACACTTGTGGGGGTTGCGGCTGGACCCAGCGCATCTGACCTGGGAATGTCTGGGTACTGGCTTAGAGTGCCTGCATATATGCACTGTTACATACTGGAATTTGTACACATTGTTTGTTGTAGCATAGTCTACATACAGGCCTGCTGACTGTAGCTTTGTTTGTATGCATGTTTGCCTGTTATGTTCCTGAAACACTGATTCCACCTGCAGTGCAGATATACAGTGCCTCTGTGGATCCCTAATGACATCTGCGTTGCTTACTGTACTGATGTCCATGTGTCACTTGACAGAACGTCACTGATTGTCCTGTTTGCATGTAGCTTGCCTGTAACACATTGCATATGACTTACCTCACATTTGCTCAAGACAGCATTCACATATGCCAGCACTGACAATTCAGGAGCACTACACGCTCACATAGTCACCTTGAGTACCTTGTTCCCCATTGGCCCTATGTGTCGTTACTTAGTATGGGAGTCACAATGCTATGGTAGCATGTGCAAAGGTCACCTGTCGATCTACTCTCAGGTCCAGTTGGTGAATCTGTGAGTGATGTGGCAATGTTACAGCTGCCTCATGTACACAGACAACCCTCTCCCCTTCCCATACATGTACAACACATGTGAGAGATGCAACCACATAGCCAAACTGGGGGCTAAGCTCTGTTTACACAGCACTGGCATTCCCTGTCAGGTGGAGTGGGATACTACAGTGAATACAGTACCAGTCTCCCATAGACCTGCCATGACCACAATCCAAACACAGACACACAGAGGTACATTATTGGGCTCTCAGAATTGCATCCTGCCTGAGCAGCTGACACCTGCAAAGCAGACACACAAGCAAACATTACGCCAGAGCAGAGCACATGCAACACCTAGCTCACAAAGCCTGTGTGCCAAACAGTGTCAGGCCATACGGCTAGACAACACACCTGCTACGGTTGTATGAGGTACCTCTATTGACATGTACACGGTGGTCCTGCTCCCAGGCTGAACAAGGTGACGGTCACGCTGAGCTGCCCATCCGGCACTATGATCCACCACATAACACAAGCAAAGCAGTCACTCCAAGGCATGTAGCAGTATGACTCAGTCATTGTCTGTGCCAGTGTGTATGACCTGTGACGCACCTCCCTGGACTACATGTTAGGGGACATGGAGGGGCTCTCTGAGGTTGTGGCACAGGCTGGTATGACCCTGGCTTTGGGTAGCATCTCACCCTCACCATGAATGTTGCCACAATATGTAGACAGGATCATCGGTTTCTGCACTTAACGTTTCAGTGACATCCAAAGGGGATCCAATGCCTGTCAGTGTGGGATTACATGCTGGACATGCCACATTGCTTTGCTTGGGACAGCTTGCACCTGTCACCCATGGGCCGTTGTATATTTGCGAGGCTGTTGCTACACACATGCTGCCTTTGTATGCAAGGCTGACATTACATAACCACCTACACAGGTATCACACGGGATGGGACACTAATAGCAATGCTACTCAACAGCAGCAGTGTAAACCTCAAGATCTATGAAAAACAAAACAATGTTCTGTGCCTCACCAAAGTCCAGTCAGATAAACCAAAGTAAATATCCAAAAACCAATAAGACTGGACACTGCTCGAATACCAACTCCTTCTGTTTATTAAAAAATAGACATACAAGTGATGAGCGCTTTCGGGCCTCTGCCCTTCATCAGATAAAGCATCTCCCAAAACCAAACATTTTAAAACAAGTACAAACCAATAAAAAGTCAGTAAAAATCAGTAAAAAACCCGCCTGTTCTTAAGGGCGCGTCTCATAGGAATGACTTCATTAAGCCCAGGACTCCTGTGTGCCATAAACTCAATTATCCATTTAGATTCAGCTAGCTCTGTTAATTGTTTAATGTCTCCCCCTCTTTTGTTCAACTTCACATTCACTATCACTTTAAACTTGAAACTATGTGTAGGATGAGCTGCCAAGTGTCTATATAATGCATTGCATGTGCCTCCATTTCTAATCGAAGAGAGGTGCTGCAAGACCCTAACTTTAAACATACAGTTGGTCTTGCCCACATAAAAACTTGTGCAGGATTGACACTCAGCCAAATAAACCACATCAGTGGTTCTACAAGTTGCTCTCCCTTTTAAATCAAACAATCTTCCAGTCACTGGATGTACAAAAACACCCCTACTATCTACATAAGCACACGCCTTGCATAGCCCACATGGAAAAGTGCCCTGTTTAGTGATGGCCAGATTATCCATACTGGTCTTTGACTTATCCCTACAAAGTAAATCTTTCAAGTTTTTATTTCTTTTATATCTAAAAACTGGTTTATCACCTTGCATACCCTTCAAACTTACATCATTAGTTAAAATGTTCCAATTCCCTCTGATTAGTGCACAAACATCACCTATATTACTGCCATAAGTTAGTGTCAACCTAGAATCATGTCCACTGGCCCTATCATATTGTGAGCCTGTGTCTGTATCAACGGTTCTCAGCCATGGTTTATACCTATCCTTCCTGTAATTTCTGCCAAACTCCATCCTGTTGTTCACCAATTTCCTATCATAACCCCTGTTATGAAAACAGTCCTTCAGGGTCCCCAACTCTTGCTCGAAGCATGCATCATCATTGCTGATTCTAGAAATCCTAGCACCCTGTCCCTGCACTATATTAGGAAATATGTGTCAAGGGTGCATGCTATCAAAAGAAAGCAATGTATTCTTCCAGCAGTCTTTTCTATACAAACTGGATGAAAAGCCATTTTCTGTCAACTGTACCCTGACATCCAAAAAGTCAATCTGTGTGCGTGAGCTGTTAACCGTGAACCTCAAAAATGATGTGGTGGTATGTAGGTAGGAGACAAAATCAGCTAAAGAGTTATCGTCCCCATCCCAAAGAATAAAAATATCGTCCACAAAACGCTTATACATCTTGATATGACCTTTCCATGACATGTTATTCAACACCATACTCCTCTCCCAGAAGGACAAAACAAGATTAGCATAGGTGTTGGCACAGGGGGTGCCCATGGCTATCCCCTGTGCCTGCCTATATGCTTGATTCACACCTATAAAGACATTATTATTCAGTACCAAACCAAGCAAACCTCCTATGGTATCAATCTTCAGCGTAGTGACGCCTAACTCCTGCAAAAGTTCAGAAATGGCTCGTAACCCATAATAATTGCCTATGACAGTAAACAGGCTCTGAATGTCCATAGTTACCATAAGTAACTCACCATCAAACTGATCCAACGTATAGGCCCCTAAATATTTCAAAAAGTGGCCTGTATCTAAAAGCACACTATCCAGTCTGACTAGGTATGGCCTTAACTCCGTCTCCAACCAAATCGAAATGTTTTCTGTCACCCAACCTCTGCCAGACACTATGGGTCTGAGAGGTGGGTCAGTTTCTGATTTATGTATTTTTGGTAGAGCTTTGAATATAGGTGTCACTGGCTTCTCTATCATAAGGAATTTAAACAAATCTTCACTAATCAATTTACTATCCAAAAACAGCCGTAAATTGTTGTGTACTCTATCTATAATCCCTTTCACACCTAAAGGATTAATTGGGGTATACGTATCAACATTCTGTAACAATCCTAACAACTTACTTTCATACCAGGAAGTGTCCAGTATCACTACAGCACCCCCCTTGTCAGCCATTTTGATAGTAATATCTGCATTATTCCCAAGATCATATAGAGCTTGTCTCTGTGTGGGACTCAGATTATAAAATCTGCCGTGTGTCCCCTCCTGAAAATAGCACATTAGATCTTGTTCACAAGCATTAATGAATAAATTCATAGCGGGTGAGAAAGGGGGGACAAAACCGCTAGGCTGTCTTAGCATGGTAATACTCGGGTTATCCCCTCCAAAAATCTGTTTCAAAACTAAGCTACGACAAAAAACCATAAGGTCCATAATGATGTCATTATATACACAGGCCCTACTGGGCACAAATGTCAGCCCTTTATTTAAAACAAAACACTCATCTTCAGATAAACTGTAAGATGAAAGGTTAAAAACAATACCAGTATCTTGCTTAACAGTCAGTGCAGCAGCTTCCTCCTCTTGTTGTACACCCTGTCCTCGCTGCGGGAATGGTTCCATTCCCCTTTCTTCTTGACAGGTGCCGGCAGTCTGTCCAAAAAATTCAAACGACCCTGTGTGTCCTTCGGTCTGGCACCAGTCCTGTAATCACTCGGATCACAAACCAACACCTCAGACACAAAACCAGTATCCGTCGAAACAGTGGCACTAGATGGTGCCTTGGTGCCCTCAGTGATGGAACTCACGGCGGGGATGGGATCTCCCCGTGTTGAAACTTGTGGAATAGCTTCCTTCATGACTGCTGGCCCCTCCTTGCTAGAAATGGAAGCATCATCTCCCAAAGAAGTAACCTTGGATACATCGCGGGACACCGTTTGTGTATGAAACCCCGGTACTTGCATCTCCGTGCTCACAATGCTGGTGCTGGCATTTCCCACAGCCACAGGAGCACTAATGGAATCAGTGGAGGCAGCAAGAACCCCATCCGTACACATTAAAGTGGCGCGAGTACTTCCATGCACCACAGCTGCCGTGGTGGGACCTATATCGCCTCCGTCTTCTGAAGATGATGTCATCGAGCGTCCACTTCGTTGAATAGCACCACCGTTGTATGAGCCAGGTCCCCTTCTATCTTCCTGCGACGATAAAGGAGTTCTTGATTTGGACCAAACAAAGATATTCCCTTGTTGGAAGTCATGATGGTCTCTTTTCAACTTGCCCAATTTCTGGATCCGAATCTTCTCCTCCTCTTCCAATAAAGAACCATGCAGTTGTTTCAAACGTTGTAGACTCCTAGTGTCTGTGAACTCATATGCAAATCTGCATTGCAACTGTTCCACTTCCTGCTTGAGGGTAGCGATCTCTGGGGCAAAGAAGTCATTAATCAACTCCATATACCGGTAGCTGGTATTAATGTTCAATAGTTGCCATCTAGCCAATAACTCAGGATAGCGGTCGCCTTGTATGGGCATACACAAGATCCTCATGCCCCGAGGCACTATCCCGTAAGCTAAGCAGGCTTCCAAATGAAAGGTCTGCCACTGCAGACGCTGTAGCCTGCTCAGTTTATAGTTAAAATCTCTTAATAGAGAATCAAAATTCTTGTCAGTGGCAACTGGAACGTTACTGCCAACATGCTTATCCTTCTGTATCTCGAAACCCAAACCAAGAAAAGGGTTTTCACGATTTAGGAGACAAGTCACATCTCCTATTCCACCGACCAAAGTTGCTGAAAGCAGTGTAGACATAAAATTACCTTCTTATGAAGCTCCTTATCCCCAAAGCATGTAAGGCACAATAGAACACAACAAAGTCTCTATGAAAAACAAAACAATGTTCTGTGCCTCACCAAAGTCCAGTCAGCTAAACCAAAGTAAATATCCAAAAACCAATAAGACTGGACACTACTCGAATACCAACTCCTTCTGTTTATTAAAAAATAGACATACAAGTGATGAGCGCTTTCGGGCCTCTGCCCTTCATCAGATAAAGCATCTCCCAAAACCAAACATTTTAAAACAAGTACAAACCAATAAAAAGTCAGTAAAAATCAGTAAAAAACCTGCCTGTTCTTAAGGGCGGGTCTCATAGGAATGACTTCATTAAGCCCAGGACTCCTGTGTGCCATAAACTCAATTATCCATTTAGATTCAGCTAGCTCTGTTAATTGTTTAATGTCTCCCCCTCTTTTGTTCAACTTCACATTCACTATCACTTTAAACTTGAAACTATGTGTAGGATGAGCTGCCAAGTGTCTATATAATGCATTATGTGTGTCTCCATTTCTAATCGAAGAGAGGTGCTGCAAGACCCTAACTTTAAACATACAGTTGGTCTTGCCCACATAAAAACTTGTGCAGGATTGACACTCAGCCAAATAAACCACATCAGTGGTTCTACAAGTTGCTCTCCCTTTTAAATCAAACAATCTTCCAGTCACTGGATGTACAAAAACACCCCTACTATCTACATAAGCACACACCTTGCATAGCCCACATGGAAAAGTGCCCTGTTTAGTGATGGCCAGATTATCCATACTGGTCTTTGTCTTATCCCTACAAAGTAAATCTTTCAAGTTTTTATTTCTTTTATATCTAAAAAACGGTTTATCACCTAGCATACCCTTCAAACTTACATCACTAGTTAAAATGTTCCAATTCCCTCTGATCAGTGCACAAACATCACCTATATTACTGCCATAAGTTAGTGTCAACCTAGAATCATGTCCACTGGCCCTATCATATTGTGAGCCTGTGTCTGTATCAACGGTTCTCAGCCATGGTTTATACCTATCCTTCCTGTAATTTCTGCCAAACTCCATCCTGTTGTTCACCAATTTCCTATCATAACCCCTGGTATGAAAACAGTCCTTCAGGGTCCCCAACTCTTGCTCGAAGCATGCATCATCATTGCTGATTCTAGAAATCCTAGCAACCTGTCCCTGCACTATATTAGGAAATATGTGTCGAGGGTGCATGCTATCAAAAGAAAGCAATGTATTCTTCCAGCAGTCTTTTCTATACAAACTGGATGAAAAGCCATTTTCTGTCAACTGTACCCTGACATCCAAAAAGTCAATCTGTGTGCGTGAGCTGTTAACCGTGAACCTCAAAAATGATGTGGTGGTATGTAGGTAGGAGACGAAATCAGCTAAAGAGTTATCGTCCCCATCCCAAAGAATAAAAATATCGTCCACAAAATGCTTATACATCTTGATATGACCTTTCCATGACATGTTATTCAACACCATACTCCTCTCCCAGAAGGACAAAACAAGATTAGCATAGGTGTTGGCACAGGGGGTGCCCATGGCTATCCCCTGTGCCTGCCTATATGCTTGATTCACACCTATAAAGACATTATTATTTAGTACCAAACCAAGCAAACCTCCTATGGTATCAATCTTCAGCGTAGTGACGCCTAACTCCTGCAAAAGTTCAGAAATGGCTCGTAACCCATAATCATTGCCTATGACAGTAAACAGGCTCTGAATGTCCATAGTTACCATAAGTAACTCACCATCAAACTGATCCAACTTATAGGCCCCTAAATATGTGTACGGATGGGGTTTTTGCTGCCTCCACTGATTCCATTAGTGCTCCTGTGGCTGTGGGAAATGCCGGCACCAGCATTGTGAGCACGGAAATGCAAGTACCGGGGTTTCATACACAAACGGTGTCCCGCGATGTATCCAAGGTTACTTCTTTGGAAGATGATGCTTCCATTTCTAGCAAGGAGGGGTCAGCAGCTAATCTTGTTTTGTCCTTCTGGGAGAGGAGTATGGTGTTGAATAACATGTCATGGAAAGGTCATATCAAGATGTATAAGCGTTTTGTGGACAATATTTTTATTCTTTGGGATGGGGACGATAACTCTTTAGCTGATTTCGTCTCCTACCTACATACCACCACATCATTATTGAGGTTTACGGTTAACAGCTCACGCACACAGATTGACTTTTTGGATGTCAGGGTACAGTTGACAGAAAATGGCTTTTCATCCCGTTTGTATAGAAAAGACTGCTGGAAGAATACATTGCTTTCTTTTGATAGCATGCACCCTCGACACATATTTCCTAATATAGTGCAGGGACAGGTTGCTAGGATTTCTAGAATCAGCAATGATGATGCATGCTTCGAGCAAGAGTTGGGGACCCTGAAGGACTGTTTTCATACCAGGGGTTATGATAGGAAATTGGTGAACAACAGGATGGAGTTTGGCAGAAATTACAGGAAGGATAGGTATAAACCATGGCTGAGAATCGTTGATACAGACACAGGCTCACAATATGATAGGGCCAGTGGACATGATTCTAGGTTGACACTAACTTATGGTAGTAATATAGGTGATGTTTATGCACTGATCAGAGGGAATTGGAACATTTTAACTAGTGATGTAAGTTTAAAGGGTATGCTAGGT
The DNA here is from genome assembly GCF_019279795.1 of Protopterus annectens. NCBI lineage: Eukaryota > Metazoa > Chordata > Ceratodontiformes > Protopteridae > Protopterus > Protopterus annectens. Next base: position 1,426,173,515 of record NC_056726.1, read on the forward strand.
GATAAACTGGTTTTTAGATATAAAAGAAATAAAAACTTGAAAGATTTACTTTGTAGGGATAAGACAAAGACCAGTATGGATAATCTGGCCATCACTAAACAGGGCACTTTTCCATGTGGGCTATGCAAGGCGTGTGCTTATGTAGATAGTAGGGGTGTTTTTGTACATCCAGTGACTGGAAGATTGTTTGATTTAAAAGGGAAAGCAACTTGTAGAACCACTGATGTGGTTTATTTGGCTGAGTGTCAATCCTGCACAAGTTTTTATGTGGGCAAGACCAACTGTATGTTTAAAGTTAGGGTCTTGCAGCACCTCTCTTCGATTAGAAATGGAGACACACGCAATGCATTATATAGACACTTGGCAGCTCATCCTACACATAGTTTCAAGTTTAAAGTGATAGTGAATGTGAAGTTGAACAAAAGAGGGGGAGACATTAAACAATTAACAGAGCTAGCTGACTCTAAATGGATAATTGAGTTTATGGCACACAGGAGTCCTGGGCTTAATGAAGTCATTCCTATGAGACCCGCCCTTAAGAACAGGCGGGTTTTTTACTGATTTTTACTGACTTTTTATTGGTTTGTACTTGTTTTAAAATGTTTGGTTTTGGGAGATGCTTTATCTGATGAAGGGCAGAGGCCCGAATGCGCTCATCACTTGTATGTCTATTTTTTAATAAACAGAAGGAGTTGGTATTCGAGCAGTGTCCAGTCTTATTGGTTTTTGGATATAAACCTCAAGATGCATGCAGTGGAAACTGTCCTTAGCATGGGGTACAGCAATATCCGTGCAGTAATAGACTCCTGGTACAAGGCTCCCAGGTGCATACCATCAGTGCCAGGTCATTCCTGATACCATGCTTGTCATCCCCTACACATGCACCAAAACAGAACAGGGGGGATGTATCCAAAGGCACCTCAGATACACACACCCCCAGGTTGGTGGCACTGCACAAAGCATCAGAGCCTCTCCATGTGCAACACACAGTGGGTTAGACTGCCTTCAGGTTCATAGCCTGGCACACACCACACTCCCATACCCAGGAAACCCACTTGGCCTTCCTGACAACACTGGGAATATGACGGTCTCTACACACACCATTATATGGTTGTACTGCAATTACCCAAACATACAGTGTGAGCATTATTCTAGCTGCAAGACCCTATCTGAAGGTGTCTTATCATTCATTCCCTGCATTGCTATGGAACAACTTGTTACCACTCCCACAAGTGGTGACAACATGCTGCACCTGTTCATCACCAACATGTGGACTATATGCTCCAGACCAATCATGTATCCCTCGCTAGTGGGATGACACCATCTACAACCCACACTGTATAGTCACATACCACATGCAGCCCCTGCACAGAACACCCCAGTCATACAGTTGTCTGTTGCATATTCCATGTATTCACATGAGGCAGGCTTCGGACATGGGAACTCTTGCAGTTCACAGGTACATATGTGTAGGTGGCACACACATACATCATGTGTGCATTGACATTACTGATATAATGTATGTCGTGCAATATTGGGAACAACACCCCACACACATGGACAAACTGTGTGACAAAATTACACATGGCATGTGTAGGATACAAACTCCTACCTAACTATGTTAGATCACTAGTGAGAGACGCATTAGCAGAGCGCGCTATTTGCATTACTAGGGGGATTGCTTTCTCCTGCTGTACTTATAGGGTGCTGACATCATCAGTGTTTAGACAGTGGAATATGCAGCATGTTTTGTGTAGTAATAGTTGTCAAAAGGGACATTTCTGTTACACATGGAATTGCACACACTACTCCCCCATATACAGTCACACACACACTGGGCACTTGCAGGATTCAAACCCCTACCTAAACTATGTTATGACACTAGTGTGAGACACATTAGCAGAGCGTGCTATTTGCATTACTGGGGGGATTGCTTTCTCCTGCTGTACTTATAGGGTGCTGACATCATCAGTGTTTAGACAGTGGAATATGCAGCATGTTTTGTGTAGTAATAGTTGCCAAATGGGACATTTCTCACACACATGGAATTGCACACACTACTCCCCCCATACACAGTCACACACACACTAGGCACTTGCAGGATTCAAACCCCTACTTAACTATGTTATGGCATTTGATAGAGACGCAGTAGCAGAGCGTGCTATTCACATTACTGGGTATAATTTCTGCTCCTGGCATATGTATAGTGTGCTGACATCATTATGGATGAAGAGGTATGTACATCTGTTACTATCCATCAGTAAGGGGGAGAGCATATCTATGCATTAACTTTGCACAGGCACAATGGCCTACTGTACTGTGGAGGCAGATGCGAAATACACTGTGGATAGCCTTCTGTATTCCCTAGGGACAACAGTCAGGTATTGCACTCTACGGCCATATGTTTACCTGACAGATGCACGTATCTGTTGCTCATATACTGTTTGTGGGTCTTTATTGCCATAGCCTTCCCTATCTCTATAAACAACGTGTGTACTGTGGGAGATGTTTGCATATGAGTGGGATCCAGTACTTTACTTATGTCTCTGTTGTAACTTCACTGTGTGCACTGGGCAGATGTCTGTATTGTAGGGGGTTCCTGTGTTAACACATAGAAATGCCAGATATGTGTGTGCAACTGCTGAACTGTGACATGGCCTAAGTGTGTGAGCATGCCCAGTTCACAGTTTGTATGGCTTCTTGACTGCCACATCTCATTTATCTAAGTGTGTGAGCATGCCCAGTGTGACCTTTCCTTATGTTTGGATCTGTGGACCACCACATTTCTGTTTGTGTGTGGACGCCATCTATATATCACATGTACAGTTTAGTGTTGGACATCAGGTTGTGTTCTTACTGCCCAACTGCTGTGTGTCTGAACCTAGCAGGCATTATGCTGTGCCTGCAGGGTTGCCATGGGATAGTTTGCATACAGTTGTCATCATCCTTTCCTGCTGACCAAACAGTTGTATTGTTGTATAGTGTACTGGTGCAAAACTTTCACTGTGGTGGACAGTATAATCGGTTTCAGTCCTATCACTGCTTGTAATGTTTATAGTGAGCACACCAGACTGGTTGAGGGCCAGTTGTGCAGATATGACCATGTTGCATTTTGTTCAGATATGGACAGCTTAGTACATGATTGTCCGACATTGTTAATGTATTCCACAACTTGTGTGGACAGTGACAAACAATGGCCATGTGCCCTAGTCCATTTGTAATGCTAGTCAGAGAGTGTTTGTCCTTCAACACACATTTACTGGTGTTTGCCATGACATATGTCACGGTTAGTGTGCTGTGCCTCTGTCTCCCCATGACATACAGGTGATATCCAGGGTACACCTGCCATCTCCCATCCAGTCATCATGATTCCTCTGGATGACAGTCACTGAGAGACTCCCTGGATATCCTGTAGTGGGAGTTTAGTCGTGAGTGGAGTGAGCTTCTGGGTTGTGGACCAGTCAGTACAGCATGTCCTGTTTATGTCTGTGCTGGGGTTCAGGTCTGTCAGCTGCATAGGTCACCAGCATTCAGTGTTTACATGGTGCCAAATGTCCATTGATACCAGGTTGGTCATGGCTCTATACATCAGGCACAATTCACCTCCAGCCAGGCAGTATGGCACTGTGTGGAGCTGCAGTTACTTTACTCAGGTGACACATGGCATCTGTTACAGCTCTGCGATCCTCCTGGTGGGGTATTTGTGTGGTCATTCCAGTTGCTGCAGGTGTCTGCTACGGTACATCCCTGAAGGGCCATTGTATACAATTGTGAGGCTGCTGATGGATGACTGGAGAGGCACATTGACCTACCCTAACCAAGCTGTGCTTACCTTCATGATTAGGTGGGTATATGGTATGTTTCTGTAACCACTACAGATACATGGTTGTCACATGCAGGATATCTATCACCTTGTGTCCCCAGGTCTCTTATTGCTTCTGATGTACTTACTGGGTTAACACCTATGTGGTAATTTCTGGCCATGTACTGTGTTTCCACAGGGGTTGACTATACCCTATTCTGCATTTAGCTTGTTGACATGGCTGTGGCACCACTTGTGTGTTTCTATGTGTGCCTTTTTTAGGTTGCTTGTGTCAGCTGGAGGGTCCGATATGGTGGCCAGTTTGTCGTCCTCTGCAAACCTGTTCAGACAGAGTCCTTCCATGTTGGCCTGTACCTATGTGACATATATAGCATACAAGAGAGATCCCAGGACCATGCCTTGTGGGATGCCAGTTGTACCTGGTTTGCAGTCTGCCATGGCTACAGCATGTCTGCCAGGTCAGTTCTGTCCTTGAGCTGGTTTGCAACCCATCTACTTGCATAGGGGTTTATAGTTAGGCTGGTGAGCTTATCTGTACCGCCAACTAGGGTATTGTATGGAAGGGTTTAGCAAGGTCCAGATAGGCTGTATGATCGACATTCCCCACATCACTGGGCTTGGTGCATGCTTCACATGAGTCAGACATGTGTACACGTCAGGATCTGCCTTATGACAGCCACACTGGGTAGGGTCCAATGTCTGTAGGTACCCAATCTCGTTATTCATGGGATCCATGATCATCCTCTCCATTACTTTGCCAACCTAGATATTCGGGGTTGAGGGGTGATAGTTTGCAGTATCCATTCAAGCACCCCCTTTGTGGTGTGGGACCACTGTTGCTGTACACTGCTCTTTGGGTACATATCCTGTGGTAGGACTGATAGTGCACAGTAATGCTATTTGCTGTTCCATTCTTCTTACAGTACTTGTTAGACACAACCCAGGACACCATCTGGTACCATTGATGCTGTGTGCTGTGCTTTGTGGATGCTGGCTGTTACCTCAGCATCTGCAATGTCGGGGGGCCAGCACTCTCCTGAGTAGATATTTGGCAGTTAGGTGCTGGTGGGGAGTTTGCAAAGAATCTGTTAGGTAGGATGTTGGCAATGTGTGTGGGTTTGGTGTATTGTTTGTGATATTAGAGTGCTGCAGAGCATATCTGTGGATTATTACCATGGTTCCTACCATCAGGTAGGACAGCTGTGTAATAATCCTTTGTGTCCTGCACAATTTGTATCATCATAGGTTCATAGGTTTATACTAGGCTATCTGCCCTGGCCTTGTATGAGCCCGGACAGACTGTGTGTGGGTCTCAACACCCCTTGCAATGTGCATATTATGCCCACGTAGGGTTTACTTTGCTAGATGTGACACAGGGATGGCCCCCAGTGTACACCTGCTATCTCCCATGCACTTCAATGGATTTCTCTTGTTGAGTTTGTGTATGGAGCTCATTCTATCATGGACTGGGATTCTGTTCCAGAGTGTCCTAAGCCTCTGGGTTATGGATCTGTCCCTCCAGCACATCCTATTAATCTATGTGTAGAGGTTCAGATATCTCACTGTGGTGTGTCTGCTGGATTTGGGGTTTCTGCAGTGGAGCATGTCCATTCAGTCTGGATTGGGCATGGCCTTGTACATCAGGCATACATCACCTCTGACTGTGCAGTATGCTTCTAAATTGGGCTGTGGTTTCTTCATCCAGGCTGCAGATGTCCAATGTTTGGACCCTTTATCCTGTTGGTGGGGTACATTTGGGGTCTTTCTGACTGCTGCATGTGTAAGGTAAGGTACATGCGAACTGGGGCATAGTTGTCACGTATGGGCCTGATAAGGGAAGGGTATGGGGGCACAGTGACCTCTGTAGCTCTACATGTGCATCCTTTCATATTAAGGTTGGCAATATAGCAGGTCTTCCTGGCCACCTTGGAAATGTGTGTGTCACATGACAGGTTACCGTCCACTTGTGTCCCTAGGTCCATGACTACTTCTTCCATACATAATGGATTGCCACCTATGTCATACTTTGTGTGTGCCTTGTTTGGTATTTGTTGGGACATTCATACTCTGATGTGTCTTCAGGAAGTCTGGCTGGGGTACCTGGGTTTGTGTGTGGGGTCTGTAGCAGGCTTCAAACAGGTACACAGTTTGAGACAGTGTTACTCATCTGTGGATAGTCCATGCTGCTTCTTGCTGTGGTACCAACCTGGGGGTGTGGTTATTCTTGATAATTACTGGTAGCCACACTCCTATTTTCGTGTGTTCCATGTTTTGGAGCTGTAGAGCATGGTATGAGGCATAACCAGGTAGTATTAGGGTGCTCTTCTGGGCCTTGCCCAGGTTTCTGTTACAGAACACATATTACCATTCTCCATGCTGTGGTGGGTTTGGTCTGCATGCACCTTGCAGGTTAGACTTCTGGCATTGGGTAGCATTACGTCCAGGTTATTATCCCTTGTGCTACCTATGCTGGTGGGTTTGTGTTTCCAGACTTACCTATTCCAGGCACAGTGGGGGTAACAGCAGCCTTTGCCAGTATCTACACAGCCAGGTGTGATGGGTGCGTGCCATCCCTAGCAGGTGGGGCATCATGTCTTGCTCGGCATGTCAGCCCGGCTGTCAGCCATGTGTTCCCCCTTGCTAACAGCAATACCTCAGCCAATTATTGTACTTGATCTTGTTGTCTTCATAGTGTGGCATCATGCGTGGTGAGGGTGAGATGTTAGGTTGGGTCTTCATGTTTGCATATACTAGATGGTGTTACATTGCTTAACACATGGCAATCATGCCTCAGGTGGTGCTGCAGGGCTGCCTTTGTCGGATGCACATACTACACTCCCTGTACATGTTTGAGAGCAGGTTATGTCATGTTAGGCATCCTTGTTACTATATGAGTGAGTCAGAGAGGGGTATCATTCCCAGGGTTCCTACTGAGCCAGTGTATGTGCTATGCATTGCCTCTTTGCCAAGGCCAGGGCATACTGGGCACGTCTCCTTCTGCCTACTGGGGCAGGCTCAAGTTGTTCCTCCGCCGAGTCATGCTCTGCCTGTGATGGCCTTGGCAATGGTGGGGGGACTGTTTGGCCCGGCCCTATGCTGGTCCTGCTGCAGCTGTTTTCACAGGATCATATTATGTAGCATAGCACATACCATGACAATTTGGGTACATGTAGTTGGTGAGTACTGCAAGGCTCCACCAGATGTGTCCAGACACCGGAACCGTGACTTGAGCAGCCCAAACACACACTCTATTACATTACGTGTTTGTGCCTGTGCCTCATTATGGCGTTCCTGTTCAGGTGTGTGTGTGTTTCTGATGGGTGTCATCAGCCACGGCTCCAGTGCATAACCTGCATCCCCCACTAGGTGTCCATGTGGGATGTCCCCATTGGCAAATATCTGGTACAGCTGCGTCAAATGCCAGATATGGGAATCATGGTAGCTCCAAGGGCAGCCAGCACACTCATTCATTATTATGCCCTGGGTATCACACACAACCTGGCAGTTGATGGAGGGGAAGCCCTTGCGGTTAATGTAGGCCCTACCCCGCTCACTGGCTGGTGCTTTGATGCGTATGTGCGTGCAGTCTATTGCACCCACTATCTCAGGGTATTCCGCTATTTGCTGGAAGAGACGCATATTGCTGGCCAATACCTCATGGGCACTGGGGAAATATACATGATCACCGACATGTGCTGACATGGCATCCAGGAACTGGTGCGGTACCCTGGAGGCTGATGCCTGTGATATCCCCATCATATCACCAGTTGGTCTCTGGAAGGTACCTGTTGCTAGTATTCTTAGGCCAACACAAACCTTGGTTTCCACTGGGATGGGTTCCCCTCTGTTGGTTCTGTGTGTGAGGTGTGGCCTGCACAGCTCGACAATTTGCTGCAGGAGGTCTCTGTCCACTCTATAGCGCTCCACTATCTCCAGCTCATGTAACCCCTGGTAGGTGACGCTGGACCTGTACACTCTTCTCCGTCTCCTCCCTGTGGGTTGTCTGGCAGCATTTCCATTGTCACCACCCTCAGCAAGTCTCCTGTATCTCCTTATGACAGTTATGGCAGCCCCTAGCATGTTTGGTCTGAGTGCAGCTTTTTCAGTTATCACTTCTACTAGCTTACTCCTGTCTTGCAGTATCTCTTGAGAGAAACATACTGCAATGCTGTTTGCACTGTTTTAAGTGCTGGGCTGGGCTTGTATTCTGCCTGTGTAATTGCCTGCTTCTAATTGTTTTCACCTGCTACCTCTACAGGTATTCCCTGCTAGTTTCCTACTATTTCTTCTGCTTCCTTTTTCCTCTCTGTTTCCTCAGGGGGGAGCAGCGCGCATACCAGCGAAAACACACTCACAGTGGCTACCACACGTGCACACATGCTTACACGGACTAGAATCTGCTTATTCGGGTTAAAACGTGCGCACACCAGCGCAAACAGGTCTACAGACCTTTAAACAGGCTCCTACATGCTTACTCTGCCTTACTCGAGCGCACTCTGTCTTACTCGTGCCTCCAAGCGCGCACACGTGTGCATGCACGTACAGGAAGAAACTTTGGTGTTGGCCACAGTGTACACCTTCCATTTCTTGGCATTCCCATGCTAATCTGTTGACACTCCCCTTTTTCTGCTGTGTGATTGATATGTTTCACATACCACTTTGCTCCAATGAGCTTGCTTTCTTCCTGACATTCCCCCCTGTGATGTCACCTATCTCCTACTCTGTTACTCCCCGTTATCTAACTCTTACACTACACGGACTGTGTTCATTTGCTATGTGACAGTGTGATTCACTATCCTACCATTCATTTACATAGGATTGCCTACTAATGCTTAGTTATATGTCTTACACTCAGCTTCCCCCCTTAGCAACCACTAGACGGTGGCCATGTTGTTTTTGGTCTGCTAGTCGATGCATTGCAAATCCATGCATTACATAAAACCCCCATTTGTGGGTTTCTAACCGTCATTTTTCAGTTTTATATAGCGCAGCCCGTTTGCACGGGGCTGCGCTGCGTTTATACATCGCCGATCTCCGAAAAAAAAAAAACTTTTTTTTCATGTTTGCATCGGTTTACCATGTCAATGGCCACATATTTGGCCATTGGCATGCTGTCTGTAACATTTGCATAGTTTGTTTGGAGCTGTCATGGCTCCGTTGTGTTATTTGCAGTAACGTACTCAGTTGTCAACTGAGTACATTTCTGCAAGTAACACGACTCTTACATGGGCTGGTTTCAGCTTCATGGATCGCTATTCAACCTCATTTGCATGCCTTTCGGCTGCAAGTGGGGTGACTAGCATATCCACGCCCTGCCCATGTAAGAGTCGTTTTAGCTTTCTCTTACACGGGATTTTGGGCTGTTCCTGGATCGCGATGGCTGCATGGAGTCTTACACGGCTCTTAGACTCCATGCAAGCCGTCATGAATCCTGCCCATTGTCTTCACAAAGCCTTCATCTGTATTATGTAAGCGGCTTATTCTCATATATTGTCCTTTCACTACATTTTTATGTACAAATGTTGGATGCATACTAGTCTTATGTAAGATACTATTTCTCCATGTAGATTTTCTATACATCCCTGTTGTAAGTTCATCTAATGCTGTCTTCTTAACCAAAACATCTAGGAACTCAATAGAGTCCCTGGAATGTTGACTAGTGAATCTTAAAAATTCAGTGGTGCTATGTAAGTACTCCACCATCTCTTGCAACTCTTCACTAGTACCATCCCATAACAGGAAGACGTCATCTACAAAATGTATATACCATACAATTTTGCCAGCATATTTATTGCTAGCACTTAATACATGATCTTTTTCCATGCAGCCAATGCTAAGTTGGCGTAGCTGTTAGCACAAGCCGTGCCCATTGCTACACCAACTTTCTGTAGATAAAACTTGTCATTGAATATAAAGACATTACTTTCTAGGACAATATCAAGCAACTCACATATCAAATTAATCTTAGTGCGCTGAAAAACTTGTTTCAAGGTCAGAATATCACGTATTTTCTCAATACCCCATTTATTCGGTATCACTGTGAACAGTGAAGTGACATCCATTGTCACAAACATATAATTTCTATTAATATTCCTGGTCTTATTATATAACAGTCGCAGAAATGCCTTTGTATCCCTTAGTATAGTCTCACATGATTTTAGGACTATTTGTAAATTTTGTTCAATATAAATTGAGATGGCTTCTGTGGCCCATCCTTTACTGGATACAATAGGTCTCATAGGGGGCTGTGTGATGTCTTTGTGAATTTTAGGTAGACCATAAATAATGGGTATAGTTGGATGTTCTATCTGAAAGTAGTCAAACAATTCCTCTGATACATAATTAGTAATCAATAAGTCAAAAATATATACAGATATCCTGTCAATTATACCTTGTACTTGTCTCTCATTTAGTTCAACATAAGTATCTGTATGATTCAAAAGTTCCATCATTTTCTTGTAATAAAAAAAAACGTATCAATTACTACTACACTGCCCCCCTTGTCAGCGGGCCTAATTTCAATGCTGTGAGAATCCTTTAGTTCTGACAGTGCTTCAGTTTCTGATTTACTCAAGTTCTAAAATCTAGGTGGAAGACTTTTAGCATGCATCTCTCTAATTTCATGCTCACACACATTAGTGAAAGTTTAAACTGTGGGATGTATCTTAGGTACAAAGACACTAGGTTGTTTAAACATATTATCAAATACATTTCTTTTAAACATGGTTTTAAGTGTTAGGTTATGAGAAAATAACTTCAACTCTTTTAATAAATCAGTTAATACTGTTTTCTGTGCTGGAATAAAGTTCAGGCCTCTATTTAACAACAAGGCTTGTGCATCAGTTAAAGAAAAGCTAGATATATTAATTACCAAGTTTTTTGTTGGTTCTTGCTCCTGGTGTTCATATATGCAGGAGTCACTCGTTCTCTCTGCTGTAATCACCTTCTTCCTCTTCGATTCCTGCTGCTCGACCTGTCCCTTATTGGCAGCACCTTCTTTAACACAAATGGAAAGATTGAGGTTTGTGTAGCTTCCTTTTGCTCCAAAAAAGCTACTGAATCAGAATTAACACTGGAATCCATCCTTCTGTTAGTGCAAGCCATTTGGAAAGTTTATTTTGCCATTCCACCATTTTCAAATGTGGGAGGTTCTATACATACTCTCTCTGTGATGACATCACTGTTCTCACAGGGATTCTGATTTAAAGGGGCAGTACTATGCATATTTGAATTTTCAGAAATCTGTACTGTAGTCATTTTTTCTACATTTTCTGTACTCAGCTGTTCTTCTTGGCCATGAAAAGACCTCTTTACATTGAAAGTCATTGAGGTCCCTTTGCAATTTTTTAGTTTTAGTATTCTGCAACCTCTTATCATAGCCCTGTATATTGTCAGCAAGTTCATCTAATTTACTGCCTAGTACCTCTATAGGAAAATTATTAGTCAGTTGTTCTTGTAGCCTCTTTATTTCATCAGCTATCTCTTTTTCTTGTGGTTTGAAAAATTCTATAAGCAAATGCATATAATCATAGCTAAGCTATAAATTTAAATTCTGCCATTTCTGAAGTAATTCAGGGTAGGTCTCACCATAAGTAGGCATATTTAATAATCTGAGACCTCTCAGCACTATTTTATATTTCAGTGATGCTTCTAGATGAAACCTTTGCCACTGTAGCCTTTTAAAGCTATATAACTTATTCTCCAGATCTCTGTACAGTTCAGTGAACTTCTTATGCGTATCATAGTCCACTTGTTCTCTTTCATTTACTGGAAAAATAGGGTTTAGCATCAAGGGGTTGGAGTATATATGTAGTAGTCCAACTAGTCGCTCACATTGATTCTTATTGTTGTCATTACCTTCAGCCATTTCCCAGCTTTAATGTACTGATGTATGCAATTTTAATTAGTCTATGTCATAGTTCTATATGTGTTTTCATTGGTTGAACCATATTTTAAATACCAATGTTTTAACTGTTTTTATGAGTCTGAAGAAGCGATCAGCTGACTTAGATCACGAAAGCGCTTACTCTTGTTTAATAAAGTGGTGTGAAACTGCAAGTGAACCATTTCCTACCTTGACTACTACATCTCAGTTACAACTTTTGGTTTTATAAAGGGCACTACTGTGAAGCTGCAAGTGATTTATTTCCTGACATGGATTATTCCATTTTTATCTTCAGCTGTGGTCTAACCATTGGTCTTTTCATTTTTTTTTGCTTGAGGTGTATACCAGGCATTTATCCAGCTTTTCTTTTCTTTCACGTGTTTCTTGGACTGTATTTAAAAGCTGGGACATGGCTGAAGGTAATGACAACAATAAGAATCAATGTGAACGACTAGTTGGACTACTACATATATACTCCAACCCCTTGATGCTAAACCCTATTTTTTCCAGTAAATGAAAGAAAACAAGTGGACTATGATATGTATAAGAAGTTCACTGAACTGTATAGAGATCTGGAGAATACGTTATATAGCTTTAAAAGGCTACAGTGGCAAAGGTTTCATCTAGAAGCATCACTGAAATATAAAATAGTGCCAAGTGGTCTCAGAGTATTAAATATGCCTACTTATGATGAGACCTACAATGAATTACTTCAAAAATGGCAGAATTTAAATTTACAGCTTAGCTATGATTATATGCATTTGCTTATAGAATTTTTTAAACCACAAGAAAAAGAGCTAGCTGATGAGATAAAGAGGCTACAAGAACTGACTAATAATTTTCCTATAGAGGTACTAGGCAGTAAATTAGATGAACTTGCTGACAATATACTGGCTATGATAAGAGGTTGCAGAATACTAAAACTAAAAAATTGCAAAGGGACCTCGATGACTTTCAATGTAAAGAGGTATTTTCGTGGCCAAGAAGAACAGCTGTGAGTACAGAAAATGTAGAAAAAATGACTACAGTACAGATTTCTGAAAATTCAAATATGCATAGTACTGCCCCTTTAAATCAGAATCCCTGTGAGAACAGTGATGTCAGCACAGAGAGAGTATGTATAGAACCTCCCACATTTGAAAATGATGGAATGGCAAAAGAAACTTTCCAAATGGCTTGCACTAACAGAAGGATGGATTCCAGTGTTAATTCTGATTCAGTAGCTTTTTTGGAGCAAAAGGAGGCTACACAAACCTCAATCCTTCCATTTGTGTTAAAGAAGGTGCTGACAATAAGGGACAGGTCGAGCAGCAGGATTCGAAGAGGAAGAAGGTGATTACAGCAGAGAGAACGAGTGACTCCTGCATATATGAACACCAGGAGCAAGAACCAACAAAAAACTTGGTAATTAATATATCTAGCATTTCTTTAACTGATGCACAAGCCTCGTTGTTAAATAGAGGCCTGAACTTTATTCCAGCTCAGAAAACAGTATTAACTGATTTATTAAAAGAGCTGAAGTTATTTTCTCATAACCTAACACTTAAAACCATATTTAAAAGAAATGTATTTGATAATATGTTTAAACAACCTAGTGCCTTTGTACCCAAGATACATCCCACAGCTGAAACTTTCACTAATGTGTGTGAGCATGAAATTAGAGAGATGCATGCTAAAAATCTTCCACCTAGATTTTAGAACTTGAGTAAATCAGAAACTGAAGCACTGTCAGAACTAAAGGATTCTCACAGCATTGAAATTAGGCCCGCTGACAAGGGGGGCAGTGTAGTAGTAATGGATAAGGTTTTTTATTACAAGAAAATGATGGAACTTTTGAATGATACAGATACTTATGTTGAACTAAATGAGAGACAAGTACAAGGTATAATTGACAGGATATCTGTATACATTTTTGACGTATTGATTACTAATTATGTATCAGAGGAATTGTTTGACTACTTTCAGATAGAACATCCAACTATACCCATTATTTATGGTCTACCTACAATTCACAAAGACATCATACAGCCCCCTATGAGACCTATTGTATCCAGTAAAGGATGGGCCACAGAAGCCATCTCAATTTATATTGAACAAAATTTACAAATAGTCCTAAAATCATGTGAGACTATACTAAGGGATACAAAGGCATTTCTGTGACTGTTATATAATAAGACCAGGAATATTAATAGAAATTATATGTTTGTGACAATGGATGTCACTTCACTGTTCACAATGATACCGAATAAATGGGGTATTGAGAAAATACGTGATATTCTGACCTTGAAACAAGTGTTTCAAAGCACTAAGATTAATTTGATATGTGAGTTGCTTGATATTGTCCTAGAAAATAATGTCTTTATATTCAATGACAAGTTTTATCTAAAGAAAGTTGATGTAGCAATGGGCATGGCTTGTGCTAACAGCTATGCCAACTTAGCATTGGCTGCATGGGAAATAGATCATGTATTAAGTGCTAGCAATAAATATGCTGGCAAAATTGTATGGTATATATGTTTTGTAGATGACGTCTTCCTGTTATGGGATGGTACTAGTGAAGCGTTGCAAGAGATGGTGGAGTACTTACATAGCACCACTAAATTTTTAAGATTCACTAGTCAACATTCCAGGGACTCTATTGAGTTCCTAGATGTTTTGGTTAAGAAGACAGCGTTAGATGAACTTACAACAGGGAAGTATAGAAAATCTACATGGAGAAATAGTAGCTTACATAAGACTGGTATGCATCCAACATTTGTACATAAAAATGTAGTGAAAGGACAATATATGAGAATAAGCCGCTTACATAATACAGATGAAGGCTTTGTGAAGACAATGACTATATTAGAGAAAGACTTCTTAAACAGAGGTTATAGTAAGAAAGACATAAATGAAAGCTCTAAATATACCATTGAAAATAGGGATGGGAGATGTAAACCGATCTTCTCAAGTACTATAGAAGATGTTAAAAGCAAGGAAGGTCATGCTTTTAAAGTTGGATTCCCTATAACTTATTCAAGTGACATCAGAAGGTTCTGTAATATTTTTGAGAAGAATTGGAATGTTTTATTGTTGGATCCTGACTTGAGAGAATTGTTAGAAGATAGACCCAGCTTTTCTTTTAGAAATAAGAGGTCCTTAAAAAGGCAACTCTGTTATAAATCCAGAAACAATGAAAGAATGATCTTATCTGATAGGCAGGGGACTTTTCCTTGCAGAAATTGTACAGCATGTGACTATTTATATAATAAATCTACATATAAACATCCTACACTAGGATTTATAATTGATATAGATTTTTATGCTGACTGCAGAACACAAAATTTGATTTATTTCAGCTTCTGCACTGTCTGTCATGCCTTTTATATAGGCAAAACCAATAGGTGTCTAAAGGAACGTATCCTTGAACACCTTAGAGATATAAGAAATAAAAAAGACACAAGTGCTTTAGCAAAACATGTGGAAGAAGAAGATAGGAAACATATTTTTAATTTCATGGTTTTAGAAATAATAAATAAAAGTAAGAGGGGAGGTGATATAAGGAACAAGGTAGAGGAAGCAGAACAAAGATGGATTTTATTACTTCAGGCAGACAGGTCTCCTGGATTGAACAATGCTGTTTCCTTGAAACCTTTTTTATAATCCAGACCACTAAAACATTAAGTAAAATGTGTCTGTTATATGTATATTTTATTTCATCTTATGCAGAATATAAGGCAAATTAATGTACTGATGTATGCAATTTTAATTAGTCTATGTCATAGTTCTATATGTGTTTTCATTGGTTGAACCTTATTTTAAATACCAATGTTTTAACTGTTTTTATGAGTCTGAAGAAGCGATCAGCTGACTTAGATCGCGAAAGCGCTTACTCTTGTTTAATAAAGTGGTGTGAAACTGCAAGTGAACCGTTTCCTACCTTGACTACTACATCTCAGTTACAACTTTTGGTTTTATAAAGGGCACTACTGTGAAGCTGCAAGTGATTTATTTCCTGATGTGGATTATTTCATTTTTATCTTCAGCTGTGGTCTAACCATTGGTCTTTTCATTTTTTTTCGCTTGAGGTGTATACCAGGTGTTTATCCAGTTTTTGTTTTCTTTCACGTGTTAGTGGGAAATCACTTTGTCTATGGTGTGCAGGGTCCTGGATTTGAGACTTGCAGATGCTGAGCATTTTCTTACTGGGCAGAACAAGGGCTGTTGAATGCAGAGTGATTAAGGCACTTTTGAGCAGTTGTAAGCAGGTTTGCACGAAGTTAAGCACTGCTAACTTCTGGTTACATTTTCTTATACTCAGCTTCTAAATTGCTTGACCAGTGTAGGCATTGCTTACCTCCATGCAAATAGGCTTAAACCCACTTACTGCTGCTTAAAAGTGCTTACACCCACTTACCCCTGCACTAATTTCTTTAAAAGAAAAGAAAAAGGGGTTGATAGGAAAGTGGTGAAAAAAGGGGCACAAAGAGGGAAAGACAGTAGGGAAACTAGCCAGGGATGTGCAGGAAGGGTGTAGGGAAGGTCCATAGCTGCCAATTTCTTCTACAGTAACAGCTGTGCATATACACTGAATTTGGAGGTAGATTTGGACACTCAAACCCCTGAGAGGGGTGAGGACAACAATAATAAGTTGTGATGCCAATTAGACTGGATTACATGTGTCCAGTGGACACATGTGAGAATTGGACAGCTATGTGTGGGGTGAGAATTTTTTGTGGGAACAGCTTGCCCTTTTTATTTTTTTTTCAGGTGAGAGTGGGATGTTGGGGTTGGGTAGTAGGTATATTTGGGGAGGTAGGCTGGGTAGGTTAACAGACAAGACAAACAAGATGCATACAGGGGTGGTATATGACACATGTGTGGGGGTAAACACCTTGATGGGGAGGGGTGTTGGGAATTCAGAAGCCCATGAGCCCCCTAGTGGATACCGTTGGATTGAGGTCCCCACCCGTGGGCAGTCACCACTGCACCTTCACAGCCTTGAATGTGGCTGTGCTGGGGGCTCAGTCACAGAACCAGACTGATGCTCTAGTTGTGACATTTGGCCCTCGAGCTGGTGCAGAAGATCACCAAACTTCTGGTTGATCTCTCTACGCATCGCATCCCCAACCTGGCGATGGGTGACAGGTACCTGTCCATGCCCGCTCCCAGGGGGATGAGCCCCATCCCCTGAGGCAGTTCCACCCAAAGGTGGTGCAGGCCCAACAGACAAGGGAGGTCCTGTGTTGGGCCTCAGACATGCTGGTGCCTGGTGCCAAGGCCAGCTGAGGTGGGGCAGGTGGGTCCGCTGGGACCAGCCTTCCCAAGTGTGCTATAGTGTTTAGATTTCTTCATCATATGTGGGTTAGTAATAGTCAACACATTCCAGAGTTAGGTATAACAGCATGCATAGATATTTCCATTAACCCAGACACCAGACACAGAACACATGCATATATGGGACCACAGTGATAATAGGAACAGCATGCAGGTACATTGATGCCACCATGCTACCAATGTTGGAATAATTTAATATAGCACAAGCATGGTAACAATTAAAATATTTATCAAACAATTGGACATTATCAGAACATAGGTGTCATTACATACCAGTTGGGGTGGGTATGTTGATTATTGTTGGAGATATGGTGGGGGGGAGAGAAAGATGTCAATTTACAACTCGTATTTTCTTGTAGTCCACATTACTTTCCTAGTCGGTGCTGTTATCTGTATCTTACAAGTCTTACTACACTACCTTGTAGCCTTACTTTGGACAGTGATATGGCTGTCATCATCATTACACATGCACTGGTTTGACCTGCAGTATACACCTCTTACCTGATATACCTGTGGAGGGAATGTTTGTTAACACTAACTAACTGTTTCTACACATACTCCCAGATTCTGGGTTGATGTTGTGCACATAGCTGTCCAACTCTTTCTGCACAGACTTTGGCCATGTGTTGACCACATATTGGTGTGCCGGAACACATCTAGAATATTGCCCTCTTCCACCTTTAGTGACCTGACACACACATATACATGCTTTCCTATACAGTTATATTATGTAGCACAGCGTGGGTGACAGTAATCAGTGATACTTTTTTATTCAGAAAGACTGCAACGCTCACAATTCCCTACAATACCAGAGTGAACAGTAATAGTACAGGTTTTAATGGTCTTTATTTCTCAGCACAGTGTTCATATCTGACGTACCTGTGGGAGCAATGTTTGTTAGCACTACCTGACTGTTGCCACACAAAGTTCCACATTACACATTAGTATTATGCACATGCATCTCACTCTGTTACTGTACACACTCTGGTCACAGCTTGACAACATGCGAGTGTAGATAGGACATACTTGAAATATTACTCTCCTAACAGTTTTGGGGGTTGCTACAGTGACAGGTTTGTTCCCATAGATGTTTAACAATCACATGTATTCCCTATTTGCTGGCTAAACATCTGTGATCATCCCACAGACTTACCAGGGGGACAGGGGGACAGGCAGCAGATATGGGCCCATATGCTTGACATTCTGGCCTCATCTGTATAGTTGTGGGGTATGATTCTGTATGCAGCCTACATCCACTCCCAGGATTTTGACCATGTCTGTGTCTGCTACAACTTAAACACTGTCCATCACAGTTGTGTCTGCTATATAGATATTGCTGTATATCTCCTATCTGCTTTCTGTCTTATTAATCCCCTGTGCTTTTGCATTCTGACCTTGTATTACAAAACTCTTATACAGATCTCCTAGTCAGTAATATTTTGTAGGACAGTGTGGGCGACAGTGATGTAGTGATGTATACTACCTCATTATTCAGAGTGACTGCTTCAGTCGCAATGCCATAAAACACCAATGTAAACAGTACCAGTACAGGGTATCATTCTTGTATTTCTTGGCACAGTGTTGGTATCTGGCAGACCTGTGGGAGGAATATTTTTTAGCACTACCTGAATGTTCCTACACACAGTACCAGATTCCACATTACTTTTATGCACATACATCTCACTCTGTTACTGTACACACTCTGGCCACAGCTTGACAGGTTGGGGTGTAAATGGGACATACGTGGCTTCTTAGTCTCATAAGGTTTTGGGGAGTTGCTAGTGTGCCAGCTTTGTTCTCATAGATGTGTGTCAATCAGTTGTATTTCCTGTTTGCTGCCTATAGGTCTGGGGTCATCCCACTGATTTCTCAGGGGGACATGTTGATAAGCAACAGATATGGGCCAGTTTACTGGACATTCTGGACATATCTGTACAGTTGTGGGGTATGATTTTGTATGCAGACTACTACCACTGGCAGGATACAAACCATGGCTGTGTGTGTTAAACAAAACAACAGTTCACATCTTAGTTGCATGTGCTATTTGGGTTTTGTTGTTTGCATTTTTCCTGTTTTCTGTCTATGTGTCTCTCAGTTGTGCTAAATAGCCTCTGGGGATTACACCAGTCATACACAGGCATTCCTACACATTCAATTTATGGTGAACAGTGTGGGTAACAGTGCTTAATACAACAGTATTATTACATGATTGCAAATCTACATTACCATATGATATGAGAGTATACACATGCAGTCCAGCAGTTAAACTATTGTCAGGCTGTTACACTTTTATTTATATACATTCTATATGAGACTCTTCCTGCCATATTCTCCAGTGTATGCAGTACATGCGTTGAACAATACAGGTTTTATACAGGCAATTGATTTACTACTACTTGTAGTTTTAATTCCTATGACAGTAAATGCATGAGTATTACTGACCTATCTCACATTGCAACCTCACCAGGTGATTGACGTGAGCCTCCTGGTTCGTGGCCCACTCCATTGCAGCTGTGGGGGATGCAAGAGGAATATTTAGCCATACCTATCCATGATATACCTGAGCTGGCAAGTGTTACACACATAGTGGGGTGATACTTACACACAACTGGAACATCCCCTGCCGCTCTAACCTCTTGGATCCACTGGTCCAAGATGTCCCCCATACACCACTTCAGGTTCACCGCATAGTGATGCCTGACCTGCTCACCAGTTTGGGATATGCCAGTGGCACTGGTGAGGTCACGGGTGAGATGGCCCCAGGCCTCCACCTTATATTGGGAGCCCTGGTACTGGCCCTGCAGCAGTCTCTGATCATGGTCTTTGACAAGGTGTCCTGCCATGACTCTGGACTCTTGCATGCACCAGCGCTGCACCCGAAAGAGCACATCTTCTCCCCTTACTGCCATTGTGTCTGCAAGGGGAAGCTACAACCAGTTACAACCAGTTATGTGATGGGCAAACCTGCTTATCTATGGTTGGCATTGTTTAAAGGGGTATAACACTGGGCACATTGAGTTAGCTGGCCTACACATTGCTTACACCTCCTAAGTCTTAGCATTGCTTACATTAGACTTTACATTATAATTCCTTTTTGGCATTGAGTTATTATTCATTACACCTTATATGTATGCCTGGTATCCATGATTCATGTTTACGTACACTGTATGAGATCCTTGTGCTTTACTGGGGACTTCAACACTCTATTACAATTACACCTGACTTCTGGCTTACTGATTTACTCCAGTTCACATATTTATGTTATGTAGTGGGTTAAGGCACATATGTCTGTATAATGATTCCTTTCACAGGTTCAGTTTGATTTTACTATGGTGAGGACTTGTCTGCTGATACCTCATTCTTCTGTACTTTTGTGATGGCTTGGTGGTTAACTACTGTGACTGTGGTGTATAGGGTCCTGTGTTCGAGACCTGCATGGCTGTTTATTTTGTTGTTGAGCAGAACAAGGGGCACTCGATACAGAGTGATTTTAAGGCACTTTTGAGCATTTGTAAGCTGGTTTGCGTGAGTGTAAGCAATGCTAACCTCTGGTTACATATACTTACACAGGGTTGGCTTCAGAATTGCTTAACCTGTGTGCGCATTACTTACTCCAATGGAAAAGGGCTTAAACCCACTTAATAGTACTTAAATATGCTTACTACTGCTTATTGGTGCTTAAACGTACTGGTGCTTTATTCATTATGACACTGACACCTAACGTGTGCATTTACTGCAGTACTCCAGTTCATAAATATATGTTATTTAGTGGGTTATGCAACAAAAATGTTGGTCATAACGAACTTTGCCATGGAAAATGGAATGTACTGCAGTGGGACTCGTACCGGGAATGCTTGCTCGTAAAGCGAATGCTCTGCCCACTATACTACTGCTATGTTGCTTCATTTGCATATATCTTCCTTGTTATCCTCTTCAGCCATTTAAGCTGCACACCCGTGCACCTATGCTTAGCTTTAATCGGATTTAAAAAAAAAAAAATACAGGCTTGTTCATTTTATTTGTGTTTACTCACTGTTGTACACCAGGGGGAATGTTGATGGGGATATGCGGAAACCGATGAGTGGTCTGTTACAAGAAGATCAATATAAATCTATCACAAGGAATGAAGCAAATAGTTTATGTTTGAAATTTAATAAGTATTTATGTGAAATGCATGATACCGGGTTAATTACAGATGACCTGTTTAATTATTTGTTTGTTGAAAACCCAAAACTGCCATTTATTTGCGGCATACAGAAGTTGCATAAAAGTATCAGTGACCCCCTCAATGAGGCCTATTTTGTCATCAAGAGGGTGGGTCACAGAACCGATGTCTAAATATCTTGATCAGCAACTATGGATAGTTTTAGATAAAATGCCAACTATATTGAAGGATACAGCTAGCTTTCTGGAGAAATTTTATAATTCGTCAGATGGGCATCTAAATGATAAGTCACACTTTGTTACCATGGATGTTGACTCACTTTTTACCTCTATACCTCATGATGAAGGAAGAGCTAGCACTAAGATATTTTTGGTAAGATTTTTATGCTATGTGAGATGTTAAGATTAGTTTTAACTCATAATGTTTTTTATTTGATACAAAGTTATATTACCAACAAAAGGGTGTAGCGATGAGAACGAGTGTAGCTAACACTTTTGCGAATATAGTTATGTATATATGGGAAGAAAAGCATGTTTTGTCAACAACAAATGGATACAGGGAGCACATCACATTTTAGAAACGCTTTGTGGACAACCTTTTTTTAATTTGGGAGGGCAATTTAGAACAGTTTCAGAGATTCTTGGTGTATGCTAATGAAAGTACTTCATTTTTGAAATTCAAGTATGAATGTTCTTTGGAACCTGTTGTACCTTTGCCTTTTTAAACTACGCCACACTCGCAGAACTATCTCACGTGTTTTGCTGGTAGCAGTTCAAAGGGGTCTCTAGCGACATGCATTTCTGCCACTATTAAGTGTTCTATTCTGTAGCGACACACTTTTCTACTATTATAATAGCTTTTTCTTAAGCTACTCTGCCTCAGCTTTACACACATAGTGAAGCGCTCTACTGAGAGCGTAAGGCAAACTACTGCTTTTTCTTAGCTACTCTGCCTCAGCTTTACACACATAGCGAAGCGCTCAACTGAGAGCGTTAGGCATACTACTATTTTGAATTGTTTATCTGTAGCAACATGCATGTCCACTATTTGTAATTGTTTTTAACTTAGACTACACTGCCCATGTTATTTACGCATAGTGTAGCTCTTTACTGATATTTTAAGGCATTCTATTGTATTTCGCGTTTTAGCGCGAAAGTGGTGATTGACGAGTTTGCCTCACCTACCTCCCTCCTATAGCGACTTGCTATTCTACTACAGTTACTTGCTTTTACTAATATTTTTTACCTGTATTAGCGACATGCTTTTCCAATAGTTCTACTTGTATTTTATCTGAAGCTACACTGCCTATGTTCTCCACACATACAAATATTTGTTATTGTATTAGATGTAGCGACATGCTTTTCTACTATGTCTAATTGTATTTACCTGAAGCTACACTGCCTATACTGCCACACATAGTGAAGCTCCTTACAGAGAGTTTAAACAGATTACTATCTACAATTATTTTATCTGTAGCGACATGCTGTTCTACTAATTTTCAATTGATTTATCTAGCTACTCTGCCTATGCTTTCCACACATAGTGGAGTACCTTACTGAATACTTTAGCACGAAAGAGGTTTATTTGAAGTGATTTTCTTCACTTACCTCCTTCCTCTAGTGACATATGAATATAAGTACCTGGCCTGCCTTCCTTTACAATCTCTCTGAAGGGTTTTTACAGAGGTTTTTATGACTGTTCTGTTGCTTCTAATGTTTTAAACACTTTGCTAGTAAATAAGTATATGTGTTTTATGACTGTTACTTTGCTACTTATTCAGAAGAAAGAGAATATACATGTTACCCTGTATTAATGTCTTTTCCAGGTCTCTGCATTAGATTGTTGTTACTTTTTCTAGACCACCACTGATAATTTGTGTTATTGTTTTTTTGCTATTTTATCTGTGCTAACACTGTCTCTCCTTTTGCTCTCTTTTCTTTATCCTTACCTTCCCCTTATCTTTCCCCACAGCCCCAAGCTCTAGCTGTACTCCTACCATAACCTACTCCTAACCTGTGTCTGACGACCTCGGTCCTCCTACAGTGAATGCAATTTGGACTATCTCAACCTACATTGACCTCTCTGGGAATTGAATGTATGTTTGGGCTCCATTAATGTTGATTTGTTTGACTCCCATTGGGTACCCTAAAAGAGTTCACAGCTATTCAGTACTCTAGCCTCCAACAGCCAGCTACCTCTTCGGTCTTTAGCTTTCCCCCTTATTTTTGGATACTCTTCCTTTTCCAGCCTTTTTACACCTTACCTTTTTCCCTCTGCCTCCACACTACCATATCCTGATTTTCGACCCCTTCTTACTATCTGTTCCCACCTGAGCCTTAGAGCAGGATACCATCCTCTCCTGGCTACTACTTTGCTCCTATTTTTGACTCCTACTAGCCCCTCTTTGGACTGCAAGGCTTATCTTTTGTCCTTATTCTTCGTTGTTACCTCCACTCTCTACCCTACTGCCCTTCTATCTGCCACCTTATCTAGTCTGCATTTCAGACCTCTAACCTGCAATCACTCTTCCTTACCTCTCTCATTCCTCCTGCCCTCCTTCTGCATGCTTTACACTGCCTCTATGTTTATCTAATACTTTTAACTTCCAGTGCTCTCTAGTCTTTTCCCTATCCTGTCCAGCTTGACTTTCTCCTTTCCTATCTCACTTACCTGCACACCTGATTGTCTCCTTTCTCATCTCTTCTTCTGTGGTTTCTGCCCCGCTCCGTTCGCCCTGCGGGCTCACTCCGCTCCCCTCCCTACCCCCAATTCCCACCCACCCCCAGGGGTCCTACCTTTATTCTTCCTCTGCCACACCTCCAATTTTCTCACAACCTATCTCACTTCCTGCCCCACTCTCACTCATTAACTCTTTACTCTAATCTTAACACCACACCCCACTCTCCACCAACCTAGACCACCTAATACTAACTTACAAACCTCTTCCCACTATTAACATGCCTTTAAGCCTCAAACTAGTGTATCCTCTACTACTCCTTAACATCCTTCTCTTTTACTATACTCTTACTTCCTACGAAGATCTAACCCTTTGCCAATCTCCTAATTTAGCCAAACACACAACCTCTCTACTTCCTCTAGCTGAACAAACACATATTAATATCCTATCTTCCTGTCCCTACCTTCCCCCTCTCTACCACAAATTACACCGTAATAGATTTCTAACCACTAGACAGCTTTATCTAATATCCTGCAAAAACTCAAAGGTATTTCAAATTCCACAAACTCTTTTACTGATACACGGGGACATCCACCCCAACCCTGGCCCTAATAATCCTCTTACCCACACCACTTCTAACCATACTGCCAACAATCTTAGTTCTCCTTTCTCTAATGACTCCCTCACTATAGCTCACCTAAATATTCATAGCATCAACAATAAAATCACTCAACTCCATGCTTTAATTGACTTCTATGCCTTTGATATTCTCTGTCTCACTGAAACATGGCTTAAACCAGGTACCAAAGACAACGAATTCACTCCCCCAGGCTATAGTACCTTAAGGCAAGATTACCTTAACAAAAAGGGTGGGGGAGTGGCCTTACTTTACAAATCCCAACTACAGGTAGCCTTAACTGACTCCCTGCCCCCCTCCCCAGTCAATGCTGAAATACTCTGTACCAAACTCCAAGTGAATAAAAACAAAGCATTTACATAATATGCTCCTACATCCCTCCAGGCAATAACTCAAATACACTGGAAAATATTCTTAGCTGGGTCTCCTGTAGCTTTCCTCAGGAAACCATAATCTTAGGAGACTTTAATATTGATTGGAACTCCTGTATCTCTCCCAAACCTACCTTTCACCTTAATCTCTTTAACTTTCAACAAACTATAAACTCCCCTACTAGAATACACAAATCTACCAATAAACTAGCCATTCTAGATTGGATACTAATCAACAACAATCCCCTCTCTTATAAAACTGGAATACTCCCTGACAATATCAGCGATCATCTCCTCACCTACATCACTAAACAAAAATACAACAATCCCAAACAGGCTACTTATCGTACTGTACACAACAAAACTAATTTTAACCTGTCTTCTTTCCGTAATGAACTCAAAGAATATAACTGGTCGGCTCTAAAACACCTCCCAATTGATGAAGCAGTTACCTATTTCAACAACACCTTCCTACAAATTCTCCAGCATCATGCACCATCCCGATTAATTAGAATAGGCTCAAAAGCAGCCCCCTGGCTTTCCAAAAAAAACAAACAAACAATGCTAGCTAGAAATAAATTATGGACAAAATGGAGATCCTCTAAAAACCCATCTGACCATCACAATTACAAATACCTGAGAAATACAACTAAGAAACTCACCTACCTGGATAAAAAGAATTACTACCTTCAGTATCAACAACACAGAAATCAAAACCCCAAACACTTCTGGTCAGGAATCAATAAACTGCTCCATCCAGGGAACACCAAAACACCTACACCAGCTAGCCTAGCTCAGACCCAACCCAATATAATAGCAAACACCTTCAACAACTTCTTCTCTGAAATAGTCACCTCTCTAGCAAACACCATGACTCCCCCCCCTTCCCTTCTAATAACCTCTCCTCTAAACAGCACCCCTACACTAAAATTTAATACAGTCTCCACAACCTACATACGTAAGTTACTCTCTAAACTTAAACCTTGCACCCCTTCAGCCGACAAACTACCAGACGAATATCTGCAACAAGCTGCACATGAACTAGCTTACCCAGTCTCCATATTAATTAACAGAACTATAACCGAATCCACTATCCCATCCTGCTGGAAAATCTCCCATATCATTCCCCTCCACAAAGAAGGTAACTCCAATGAACTTTCTAATTCCCGGCCAATAGCCCTTCTATCTCCACTATCTAAAATTATGGAACGTTGCATTCACCATCAACTCTTATATCATCTCTTGCAAAACAACCTACTCGTAGACTCACAACATGGTTTTAGGCCCCACCACAGTACTTCCACTGCCCTTCTCTCCTTCACAGACGTGATCAACAAAAACCGCAATAACAACCTTTACTCCTCTGCACTTTTCCTTGACCTCTCAAAAGCTTTCGACATGGTTAACCATCAACTTCTCCTAGATACTTTAAAATCCCTCTCACTTGATTCATTAGCACTACAGTGGTTTGACTCTTACTTGAAAGATAGAAAACAAGCAGTCCTCTGGGACAGCCATCTATCCTCTCAGCTCCCTGTCACTATCGGTGTCCCACAAGGCTCCATCTTAGGCCCCCTCCTTTTCTCCATATTCATAAATAACCTACCTACTTCACTCCCAACATCCACTTGTATACAATATGCGGATGATTCTACTCTCATCTGTTCTGCTTTATCTCCAGAAAAACTCCACTCCTCCACCCAAAATGTCTTTACAGCAGCAGAAAAATGGTTCCAACATATCTGTCTCCTCCTCAATCCCAAAAAAACCAAATTACTACTCTTCACCCCCACCCTTAAATCTGCCCCTATCTCATTTTCCATTGTGTCCTGTAATGGCACTATCATTACCCCTGATAGTTCCACTAAACTACTGGGCGTCACTATAGACAATCAGCTAAGCTTTGACTGCCACATTGATCTGACCATCAAGACTGTTAATAAAAAAAGAGGTGCCCTCTATAGACTAAAGCCCTTTCTTACTGCTACTACCCGAGTGTCTCTTGCTCAAACTCACCTCATCTCCACACTATTGTATGCCTCTCCATCATTTATCAACCTCTCTAAAGCTAACCTTCAAAAACTCAACACAGCGTACCATAGTATTGCCAGGTTTGCCACAGGTTCCCCATTCCGTATGCATCACTGTCTCAATCTAAAACAACTTAATTGGCTAGAACTTCAGAACATAATACTTCTACATCAATTAGTCATAACTTATAAAATTCTACATTACCCCTCCAATACACCCATACTTAATAACCTCATCACCCCATATAAAAATCTTACTTCCCTTCGCTCAGCCAGGAAGCTTCTAGTAACTACTCTCAAATCCCACAATAAAGCAGGTGACTCCTTATTTGCCAATACTGTAGGATCATATTGGAATAAACTCCCCATAGACCTGACCACCCTAAGCTCACCTCACCTTTTCAAAAAACAAATAAGAAACCATTTACAAACCCACTGTATATGCCCATGCGCTAATCCTGACTGAGCTCAGCAATGATTTCACCTCTTTCCAGTCCCCCCCTTCACTTCTACTGGTTGTTTCTCTACCCTTAATTATGCCTCTACTGACCCACTTTCAGAATTTCTTTTTCACTTTTTTCCTTACTCTTCCTACTTCCTCCATCTACATGCTATATCACTTCATCTTGTCATCTGTTCTTTTCCTACCTTTCTACAGATCTCTTCTATGTTTATCCCCTTCCTTATACTAGTGCCCTGGCACAACTTATTCTATTCTAAATTGTAAATAGTGTAATTCATATTTGACTCTCCATATGTCAGTCTATTACCAATCTTCTGCATTTACTAGCAGTCTTACTCTAGCAATCATTCAAAAGAAGGTTGCCTCTCAGTTTTTATTTTCCTGTTATAATCCCTCAGCATTTCACTAAACTACATAACAATTGTTCCTTTATTTGCTATTATGTTTATATAATTTGCTTGTTTTGGACTTTGTTTTGATATTTGTTATTTGATTGTTTGTTCTTTTTATTGTAAATAACTAGTATGTTAATGGAGCTTTTCTCCTCGGGCCTCTGCTGAAAATGGACATGTATCCAGCCAGACTAGCCCGGTTAACAAATGTAAAATAAAATAAAAAAAATAATAAAAAGATAGTGTTCCTGGATATTATGCTAACAAGAAAGGGAGGAGGAGAAATACACACTGGAATGTATAAAAAGTAAGTGAAATGTAATAATTATTTACATCAAAATAGTATACATCCCCCTTTCATGTTTGATAATATTGTTTTAAATAAAATGCAGAGGGTTGTAAGGTTAAATACACAACAAGACAAGCTGGATATCCAACTAACAAACATGAGTCAGGATTTTATGAGAGGTTATTCGGAGAGAGCAGTGGATAAAGCAAGGAATGAGGTTAAACAGCAACATTTTGAACAGGATTTCGTCAAAGAACATCATGGAAATGATAGGACACAAACTAAACTAAATAGAACAAGATGTATGCCTACTTAGGAACACCACAGATTTAAAAATATAATAGTGAAACACTGGGAAATTTTAACAGATGTGCAGGGCTTGCAAGAATTAGTAGCAGAAGGTCCAGCGTTTGGTTATAAACGCAATTGTACTTTAAAACAAACATTATGCTATAAAGAGCAACCAAGAAGTTTTTTTACAGGTACCAGATACAAGCAGGGTACTTTTAAATGTAATAACTGTGTTAATTGTAAGCATTTATATACGAACCGATCAGTAAGACATCCAGTAACAAAAAAGGAGTTTGTATTGCAAGCCTATGGAAACTGTAATACTAGTAATCTGGTGTATATGGCTAAATGCGAATTATGTGAATGTTATTATGTAGGTATGAAAGAAACCAAATGCTATGCCCGCAGGTGATGCACGGCCAGACCAAATATCAAACAAACACAGCTGGCCAGCAAATATAACAGATTAAATCAGCCCAATATATAAGTAGATAAAGCGATTTAATAGTATAAATAACAAACCGGTTTCAGCAAAAATATTACTTCTTGAGTGTTGGAAAAAACAGACATGAATAGATGCAACTAAACATGCAAATAAATACTTTTGGCTTACCAATGAGCACGCTGATAAGCCAGTACTCATGAATAATATATGAAAATCCAAAACATGGTAAATCTATGAGACCAAGCTTATATATTGTAATGAAAAAATAGAAATAGTTCATCCTTAAAAAACCACAAGCGCTGAATACAGCAAAAATATAAATATAATTAAGGTATATACAATTGCTCATGTATATTTTTTATATAAACAAAATATGTCCAAACATGAAATGTCCACAATGCACCAATAGGTACTAGCTCCCCTACTGAAATAATGCATATATATTAAACATATATTTACTGTGATATTCCGACATGTATGTACAATATTTCGAAATATGAAAAAAAGAAAAATGTACCATACTTTATGCTCATAAACAGTGATGTAGGAAATACACTTTGTTCCTCATAAAAAAGTGGTTATAGATGATCATTGAGTCCAGGTAAAAAGAGTGCACCCAACCTTATAATCCAGTATTTCTCCTTGTGATCCAATATGCCGTGCCACCCTAGTGTGTTGCTACGGTCACCAACTATTCTGTCAATGATCATGAACCTAAACTGGGCTCGTTGATGTTTGGAAACATGTCTATACAGTGCATTAGTCTCCTTCTTATTTTTAATGTCACTGTGATGTTCATTTATGCGTGTTCTTAATGGCCTGGATGTCTGGCCAACATAAAATGCCCCACAATGACATGAGGCCAAATAGATAACCCAGTTGCTGCTGCAATTGCCAAATATTTTACACTCATAGACTTTACTGGTGTTGCGACTGGAAAAGTGCTTGGACTTGGTAATCTGTTTGCAGGACCCACAATGGCCACATGGAACAGTACCCAATAACTCATGTCCTGTTATAGTTAGTTGTTTATGAATAGCTCCTCCACTTCCAATATGTTTGTAATGTGAAAATAAGGAACCCAATGTTTTCCCTTTCCTGTATGAGAATTGGCATTGTTCTCCCAAAAAGCATCTGAGTTGTTCATTGGCCAAAAGAATATTCCAATGTTTGTTTATGATATCCCTAATAGCATAATAATTCCTGCCGTATGTGGTAATAAACCTGATAGTAGAAGTTCCTGAGTCCTCCGATGGAATCTTATAATCCAACAATGTTTTTCTGTTCAAGTGGGATGATCGTGTCCATGCATTATTAATGTCTTCAAGTTTATACCCTCTGTTAACAAATCTACGACAAAGATCAAGACTGGCAACATCGTTTTTGGTTCGAAATTGTGGTCGATTCTATTATTTGACTTCCAAGAAAAGTTTGATATGGTGGATGTGAGTGACTTTGGCCATCGATCAGCGTGGAACAACTTTTACATGTTTTTGGGACTAAGTTTATGAGGACACTAATTTGGACACCGTTTTTATAATTTTGTGCTGATTTTTCTTGCATTATTTATTAACATCTACAATAACTTGGTACAGGTTGTATTAACGATTTTTGCATAACATTGCAGGGATCTATGAACAGATTTGTGTTTATTACAATCGGATTTACCAGGCAAAGTTATAATACAGGACAATTGCATTTGTTATTGAATTCATTAGTTTAGTACATATTTGCAGTACATTTTCTTTGGTTTAGGGGAGTTCTTGGTGTCTCATATCTGGATCTTATTTTAACATCATTATAACAGAACATTTGTTGATCTTGGCCTTAGACCTTACAGGCTTAGTTTTGTTATAAGACAATATTACTAGATATTGTCTAGAATTTACTAATTTGTCAATTATTGGGATATATTGATGCATACCAACCTTTGGTTATACTTAGTGCAACAAATCTTTTTGACGCAGGGATTTAGTTTCATCCAATACATATTATTGTTTGTGGTTACATGAATATATTTTCTGTTAACCACTATATACATTGAGTTTGTAGGGGTCATTGAACAATACAAGTTGAGTATATTCAACTTTTTGTGGTCAGCAATGTCTATGCATACTATTATAACATATATGGAATAATAAAGTTTTTGGAATATAGAGCTGCTTTTAGATATTTAGACATTCAGTTCTAGATTTTGGGACTGTTTTGTCTTATAATTGAGTGGGTCATTTTGTATTGGGTTGTTAGCAGATGTTTCTCCTATAACAACTTTTTATTACAAGGAGAGGAACTAACACACAATCTATATTGCCCCTATTATGAACACAGTCCATGTCCTATTGAACTTATTATTTTTGAATTTTGAGTATTATATCAACATTGCAGATTTGTCGAGCCAGGATTGTTATATCTCGGTCTCATTGATACTGTGCAGCAAGATTACATCCTGTTATAACTAATTTCTGATATTGATACTGGTGCTGTTGCTGCCATATATTATCACAGATAGTGTGAATCATATAACACAGTTTTTATTAAGGCATTGGTTGTCCAGTCTTATACCACTATTACTATATAGGGCTTGAGTAGGTTATCAGTCTAATAGTTAGGGGGTTCCTTATATTCACGTTGTTGTTGGAAATCCATAATTGGTTATTTTTTATGAGTTCTACTTTTGGTTGTGGCATATATACCTCTTATAACCATACTGCCACAACTAATTTAATACCCATTTAGTATTGGAGGATTCTATTGATTCCAGGACTTTCTGTTTAAATGGTTTGGGGTATCTCTGATTGACTTCTGTATCAATTAGATTGTATATTTAGTTTTTTCTGGCTTGTCAATAACTACCATCACTTGGCAATTATTGTGAATTTGGTTGATTTTGGCATATTTTTACAGCATGGACCTTGAAAGTATACTCTCTGGTTTATGTGCCGATCGGGAGGATATTGCAGTCTTTGGGATCAATACCTCACCAGGCAATAATCCAAACAATACTGATCAACAAAGATCTTCTGATTGTGATTTATGCTTCCATTCCCTCACTAAAGGCCTTAAGAATCTTAGGTCAAACATATGGCACTTGAAATTGTTCAGGGCATATTCTAACAAGAATATTGCTCCTAGGGGCTTACGAATATGGCTCCAACCTTTGGTAGGAAGATCAGATGAAAAATTAAGCAATGATTGGAAGGAAGCCTTACAAACTGGGTCCATGTTATTTGTGAATCTCCTTTTACAGTATTATGAAAGGATGGTGGACACTAATATTCAAGAGGTCAAAATGTTATGTTTAGACTGTAAGAAATTTGAATCTCTTTCTAAATTTAAGTACAATCTACAGAGGTTATCCAAAGAATTGACAATTCATGAAAAAAACATTAAAGACAGAAAAATTAAAAAATTTCACAGAGATTTCTCTGATTATCAGAGCGGACGATCCTTTGAGCTTAACCGCTCAGTTAGATTTGCAGAAGTCAACCAGGGATTTACCCCAAATCGCACTAGAAAAAGGCCTAGATCTATTCTTAAGAATAGAGAAGGCTTCAACAACAGTACATCAGGAGAGGATTCCTCTCCCACAGATTATGACAGTACTGGGGACAGGGGTTCACCACATAGAAAGAAAACTAATAAAAATATCCCTTTAGACATGGTTCAAAACACAGAGGGGGACGAAAGCACAAGAAAAGACCCATTAGAACATTCCCTGGAGGGATTAATCCAGAACTTTTTAACATAAGTCAATCTCAGCAACCTATCCACAATGTTTTGAACTTGTTGAATGTCAGTTTGTCTTGTGATCAACAGTTTCTTTTGAATAAAGGGCTCAATTTTATACCTGGCTTTTTTACTGATGAGTATCATATAGTTACAGATATTATCAGTTTCTGTCGAAGTTTAAATCTAAAGTTGTTTTTTACAGATGATACAACTCAAAGATCTAATGAATTTAGATTTGGCAAATCTAATTTTCAGCCACCTATGAATAAGCATGTGTCCATCTTTATGCAGTCTGTCTTTAGGGACCTACATTTTCAGAATCTAGGATATACCATGATGGGACATAACCTCTCACAGCCTGAGAACACTGCCCTTCAACAGTTACGTAATAACAAGGACATTCTCATACTATCCGCAGACAAAGGTGGGGCTGTGGTGGTTCAAAATATTATTGATTATCTGCAAGAAGGTTTATCACAATTATCCAACACTGCATGTTATATGAACATGCCCATTGACCCTACGCCGAATTTTAAAAAAGAAATTGATATATTTTTGAACTTAGCATGTGAGGAAGGTATTATTACCAAGAGCTGTGTCTCTCAACTTTAAGGACCCTCAAAAGCAAATTCTTTATTTATTATCCAAAATACACAAATTGTTAACCAATCCTCCGGGTAGACCAATTGTTTCGGGTATTGGATCCCTAACTGAACCCCTGTCTGCTTTTCTGACACATTACCTTAAACCACTTTTGAGTTTGGTCCGGGCAAGGCTGCAGGATACCACACAGTTCCTCAAGATTATCGAGGGCACACAATTGGAGCCAGGGTGGTTAATGTGCTCTTTAGATGTTAAAGCATTATATACCAGCATACCACACTGGGCTGGTTTACAAGCTCTCCAATACTGGTTAGATAGAGCTGGACTATACACACCAGGGCTTAACACATTGCTTATTTGCATGACAGAACATGTACTTTGTAAAAATGTCTTCTATTTTCAAGGCCAATGTTACTGGCAGCTCCAAGGTACAGCTATGGGGGCTTCCTTTGCTCCCATCTATGCCGATCTGTTCATGGCATTTTTTGAGGAATGTATGATCTATGATGATTCCCATAATATATATTTGGTGGAAATGGACATTTGCCGTAGGTACCTGGATGATTGCTGGATGGTATGGCGTGCGGATGCTGGATATTTGCAGGAATTTTTTAAATATTTAAATGACAACATCTGGGGTATTGAATTTTCTATTACTTCTGATTTGCAAACCATCAATTTTCTGGATGTGACTATATCTAGGAACCCAGACCATACTTTGACCACCCGAGTATTTCGCAAGTACCCCCAATATAACACTTTACTTCATGCTACAAGCATGCACCCACGCCATACCATCAGGAACATCCCGGTGTCACAATTTATGCGTATGAAACGCCTTAGTTCCAACCAAACAGATTACGATGTTGCCAGTCTTAATCTTTGTCGTAGATTTGTTATCAGAGGGTATAAACTTGAAGACATTAATAATGCATGGACACGATCATCCCACTTGAACAGAAAAACATTGTTGGATTATAAGATTCCATCGGAGGACTCAGGAACTTCTACTATCAGGTTTATTACCACATATGGCAGGAATTATTATGCTGTTAGGGATATCATAAACAAACATTGGAATATTCTTTTGGCCAATGAACAACTCAGATGCTTTTTGGGAGAACAATGCCAATTCTCATACAGGAAAGGGAAAACATTGGGTTCCTTATTTTCACATTACAAACATATTGGAAGTGGAGGAGCTATTCATAAACAACTAACTATAACAGGACATGAGTTATTGGGTACTGTTCCATGTGGCCATTGTGAGTCCTGCAAACAGATTACCAAGTCTAAGTACTTTTCTAGTCGCAACACCAGTAAAGTCTATGAGTGTAAAATATTTGGCAATTGCAGCAGCAACTGGGTTATCTATTTGGCCTCATGTCATTGTGGGGCATTTTATGTTGGCCAGACATCCAGGCCATTACGAACATGCATAAATGAACATCGCAGTGAAATTAAAAATAAGAAGGAGACTAATGCACTGTATAGACATGTTTCCAAACATCAACAAGCCCAGTTTAGGTTCATGATCATTGACAGAATAGTTGATGACCGTAGCAACACACTAGGGTGGCACGGCATATTGGATCACAAGGAGAAATTATGGATTATAAGGTTGGGTGCACTCTTTTTACCTGGACTCAATGATCATCTATAACCACTTTTTTATGAGGAACAAAGTGTATTTCCTACATCACTATTTATGAGCATAAAGTATGGTACATGTTTCTTTTTTTCATATTTCGAAATATTGTACATACATGTTGGAATATCACAGTAAATATATGTTTAATATATATGCATTATTTCAGTAGGGAAGCTAGTACCTACTGGTGCATTGTGGACATTTCATGTTTGGACATATTTTGTTTATATAAAAAATATACATGAGCAATTGTATATACCTTAATTATATTTATATTATTGCTGTATTCAGCGCTTGTGGTTTTTTAAGGATGAACTATTTCTATTTTTTCATTACAATATATAAGCTTGGTCTCATAGATTTACCATGTTTTGGATTTTCATGTATTATTCATGAGTACTGGCTTATCAGCGTGCTCATTGGTAAGCCAAAAGTATTTATTTGCATGTTTAGTTGCATCTATTCATGTCTGTTTTTTTTCCAACACTGAAGAAGGCATATTTTTGCCAAAACTGGTCTGTTATTTATACTATTAAATCACTTTATCTACTTATATATTGGGCTGATTTCATCTGTTATATTTGCTGGCCAACTGTGTTTGTTTATTATGTAGGTATGACCAATAGAAGATTTAAAGAATGTATAGCTGGCCATATCAGTGATATTAAATGCAAGTTATTGACAAATGCATTAAGTAAGCACATTTTGGAAAAAGGCAAACAACATGTATTTAAAGTTATGATTTTGAAGGTAATTTATAAACCACTTAGGGGAGGGGATGTGAAAATGTTAACAGAAAATGAGGAAATTAAATGGATTTTGCAGATGAAGTCCCACATACCACTAGGACTAAATGACTGTTTCACTTTAAACCCCCATCTAAGGGAATTACATCAAATGTTTGAAATAGTGTCATGTGATTTTAATGATTATTTAACTGATGACTGCAACGGTTAAGATGTATTCACCTTATGAGGCCTTGTGGTGAAGGTTTTAACTCTGAAGAGAGGTTTTAACTTGTGACTTTTAATAAAATAATTTGAGTGCGTCCAGTGCTATTATTTCTTTTTTGGACCTTCTTGCATACTTGGGAGCCATACATAAGTCCTGTGATTTTCTTATTTTAAATTGCTTTTCCAGTGTCTCTTTCCAATCTTTTCTAACTCTTCTGATCATTTCTTATAGTTATAATACAGTATGTTATATATCCTACTAATTGCCCATTTTTAACAGCAACTTCTGTTCCATATTCATCTAAATACTCTTATCAGAGCAGGCCTTTCACCTATGATTCCTCTATCCCTTTCTCTTTAAATGTATTCTAATATCAATCCCTGATCAGGAAGACAGTCTCTATCTTGCAGCCCAAATACCTTCTTGACTTTATCCCACTCTGTCACCTTTCTCTCTCTAATTATTTGCGTCTGTTACCTTGGTTCCTTTTCCAGTTTTCTCCAGGAAATTCCAGTCCCCTCTTGCATATTTCTTGTACTGTGCTTGCAGTCATCTCTGCAAAATATCCTCTCTCCACTCTCGCATTGGCTTAGTTCCAAGAATACTTTGCTACTTTATGAATATAATATTCTGTAAGGTTCTTATTATTCCTAAAGGATCTGCATCCAAAATCTCAATCTATTTCTTGAACCCCCTCCTCTTTATCATCATCCCATTCCATTTTGAATTATAACCTTCTGCTTGAGTTATGTATATGAGCCTTAACTGTGTAGCCTTAAAATAACTCTTCACATCAGGTAATTTTAAACCACCAATTTAAATTGCCAGCTTTATTGTTTGTATATGTCTGGGTTAAGTCCCTAATAGTGTAACTGATGTCATTACTATAAAAGAGAACATTACTCAAAAATAGATTATGCTTAGAAAATAGCTAGTTGTCCTCTGAAAAATTATATGCTTTTAAAGACAAAGGTGATGCAAACCATAGAATTTTTAGTTTTAATGACAGATAAGGACCATTTGGCTCATCCCTTTATCTCATTTCTGAAATCTGACAGAAGAGGGTCTGCCAAAAAGCAGACTGCTCTATGGGAAAAGTGAATTTCTTGGTGTGTTTTCCTTATTCTGATTCTTAAATTATGTTTGTTTGATTGTGGTATATATTTTTTAGTGTTGTGTTTTAAAGTATTACAGGTTTTGGCTTGAACAGAACAAAGCTATATCTTCTAGTAAGTCATAAGATTTAAAAGTTATTTACTGAGAACTCTGGAATGAGATGGAGACCATATTTCTATTTAAGGTAAAGAAAACATTCTAAGGTTTTCATGAGACACCTGAAAAATCATCCCAATATTTCCCTGTTTTCTTGTTATATTCTTAGGTCTAGATTCTGAAGGCTCTCAAGTGGTCTTCCCGTCATGCTAATTTGAAATTAAATTCCCTGCCACCCTTTTTTCATTGGCTGTTAGTGAATATAAAATTATCTTTTTGAGGAGGCACTCCCCTCCCTATAAATGGATTAATTAATTTACCTTTGCAGTGTAAACAGTGTGTGCCATCAATTTTCATTGTTTTTCACTGATTTTAGATCTATACTCTTTGTTGGCTGTGTTAGCGGTTATCTGTGTAATTAATGCTCCACCCCCACAAAAAACATTACCTGTCATTAAAGAGTCACAGCTTTTTTTTCATATCTTCTTTAGTGAACCTGCTAGCACTTGATTGTTCTGAGGCAGTATAGCAATTGCCTCATGTTTATTGGTCACTAACTTCTTCTAAGACAT
This sequence comes from Protopterus annectens, assembly GCF_019279795.1. Classification (NCBI taxonomy): domain Eukaryota; kingdom Metazoa; phylum Chordata; order Ceratodontiformes; family Protopteridae; genus Protopterus; species Protopterus annectens. The sequence continues at coordinate 1,426,211,020 of NC_056726.1, forward strand.
ATTCATTTTACCTGTGAGTGATGTATCCATTTTCCTAAGCAATAAGCTAATCTCTGTACATACTGTCAGTAAACAGATCCATAGATGTACTGCATTACCAAATCACCAAAACATTACTTCTGCATATGCTGAAGTAGTAAAGAAATCTGTGCATAAACCTCTAAGGCCTCCGAGACATCCTACTCACTTACCTTAGCCATGCAGTAGAAATACAAAAACCACACCCATATCTTTGCTCGCACCTGCTGTTATTGTGAGTCACTTGTGCTGCAAGCCTTTAGCCTTAAGGTCCTGTATGCCTGCAGCACATCCTAGACATGCTTTACTCATTAGTGACTAGATTGTAAGACATGCAGACACAACACTTACCAGGCAGCTGTGAGGAGTATCTGTATTTATTTGTAACTGCATTGTCTCTCACCAGATTTCACATGATACAAATCTGGAACTGGTTGAAGTCCTGTTTAAACCAAAGAAAATTAAGTATCACATTATAGCCAACTATAGATCTTCACAGATGCAGAATACATTAAAAAGTTAGAAACGTTAGCAGTCAAAGCAAATACCTTTCTTATGGGTGACTTCCACTATCCAGACATAAACTAGTAACTTGACCAAATTTCCTTCCCTACCCTCCAGAGATGCTAATTTTCTCGATGTTGTTCTCACAAACATTTTGCCTAATATACTATCATGTCACCCCGCAGTCATATCTGACAATCCTGCTGAGATCTTCTCTATGAAAACCTGCTTTGTAGACACTATTAATTCCTCTACATTCAGGATTAGTTCCAAAAAAATATTTACTATTTATTGATCTTATTAGCAATCACAAGTGGTATAGTTCAACTGCACATCTTATAACCAAGCCTGCTGCCTACCACCCTGAATTTTACTTCCTCTTATGCAGATGCATTGAAGCATGCATAGCAACCCAGTGTAAGCATAATGGCAGGTTTATAATGAAACACATATTGTAAAACTACCATATTAATAAACTGTATTAAAAATCCTATCACTAAATTATAAAAAGGATTTAAAAGTAGTATAAGTCTCTCAAACTTACCATTAACAATGTAAGACCAGCTAATGAACTCATGACTGCTGCTAATTCAAAGAAAAACCACAAGACATTCTTTGACTAGATCAGGAAGCTTAGAAGTAACCTAGACATTTATACTGAACTTTCCTGTAATGGTATCTCATTTTCTGAATCTAAAGACATTGCTAATATTCTTGTGGGCAAATTCTCTTTAAACTTCACTGCATCCACTTTCCCATCAACCCTACATTCCATCCTCACACTTCTCTTCCCGTGCATAATTTGGACCAAGTCCTTTCCAGCACTTTCCAAAATTAAAATCACTTACTTCTATGGGACTTGACAATATCCTAGGATGCCTTCTGAGAATTGGAAAGTCCATTTAGCAAAACTAAAACGTGAACTTTTCAGCCTGAGACACAGCACTGGTTATGTTCCTGAGAAGTGGATAATGGAAGTTTGGTTGCCCTTGCCTAAAAGTTGCCCCTCTACTGACTCTGGAAATTACAGTACTATTAGTTTCATATATTATTTGCAAGGCTATGGAACTTGTTATAGCTGAAATATTAAACAATGATACTGGTGACCTTATATTCCTGGCATACACACCAGTTCAGCTTTTTAAAATGCAGATCATGCCTGGTCATCCTGGTTGAGTTCTTTCAAAGAGATACTGATCCCATGTATAAGGGTCATAGTCTACATTGCTTATCCCTACCTTGTTGGGATTATTTTTTTCCAAACTTCTTTATTAAATTTACACATATGACAAAGGCAATCTTACATTTATATAAATGAAAAACATACAAAATGATGTATCACTTTAGTTACAACAAATTTACATATCAAACACCATTAAAACAACTGTAGTTGTAAACATTATACATCACTTATAAACCATCCAGTCATTGTTAGTTTAGCATTATACAGCTCATTCAGATCCTGCCTCTTAAACCTCATCCCTACTCTGCATATATTGCTACCACAATTCCATTTTTTCCTATGTAGTTTGCTCCTTCCATTTTCTAAAGATCCCAATTCATAGGTTCATACTAGGCTAATGGCCCTGGAGCCTTTACAAGCCTAGCCCATCAAATTATCAGCCTGCCAGGTCTTGAACCCAGGGGTCTCTACAACATAGTCACAGCAATGTACCACTACATCATTTGAGCTGTTCCAATTGTTTTACTTCCAGTAACCTTGGTCTAGACTTTGATTTCCATTTTCTAGTAATTTCTTTTTGGCAGCCACCATAATTAGACCCAGCAAGGCTTTACTATGTCTAGACAAATCAAATTCTGTAGCATAACTCAAAAAAAATCATCTCCCCAGTCAGTCTAATCCACTCACCCAGCATCTCCTACAGAGCGGTCTGCAGGGAATCCCAAAAGTCTGCCCATTCATCACACTTACAAAAATATGTTCCCAGCTACCTCTTTCTTGCCCATCACACCTCCAACATTTTCTATCCATCTGAGGAAATTTCTTTGCAGTCTACTTGGGGTATAAAAATACCTATGTAAACACTTCCCGGCAAAGATCTTAAATCTTCTAGACTTTGTTACATATTTGGGAAATATACATATATCCCCCATTGTATCTTTGTGAATTGCTTATCCAGTCTCTCTTCCCAAGCCTTTCTAAGCTCATCTGATAGATTCCTATAATTATCATGCAATATTTTATATGCTTTAATAATTATTCCTTTTTTAATGGCAGCTTCAGTTCCAGATTCTATTAAACAATCTACCAGTGCTGGTCTTTCATTTAGGAGCCCCCTATTTCTTTCTCTTTGCCTATACTCTGATATCAATCCTTGATAGGGAAGGCAATCTTTAACCTGCAGTCCAAATAAATTATTGGCCTCTTCCCATTCTATTACCTTTCCCCTTCTAGTTATTTGCTTCAGATACATTGGTTCCTTTGCCAATATTCTCCAATAAATTCCAGCCTCCTCTTGCCTGTTATCTGCATCCCTGACCACAGTCAACCCTATCCGCAAAATCGCTTTTCTCCATTCTCGTGCTGGTTTGGGTTCTTAGAATACTCCCTGTTATTTTATGAATATAATAATGTGTAGGGTTTTGGCTGTTCTCCTTAAGAGTCTGCATCCAAAATCCCTATCTCTCCTTATTTCTAGAGCTTCTCCCTGTGACAGCATCATTCCTTTCCACTTTGAATTATAATTTTCTGCTGTATAAGAGCCTTAACTGTATTGCTCTAAAATACCCCCTCAAATTAGGTAATCCTAGTCCACCTTGTTCTTTTGGTAGAATCAGCTTATCAGACTTAACCCTTGTCGTCTTCTCTTTCAAATAAAATCCTTCAACTCTTTTTCAATTGCTAGCTACAACTTCTCCTCTGCTTGATAAAAGTATGTCTGACCTATGTATAAGACTAAAGGGGCTAAAAACATTTTAATGGCTTGGATCTTAGCATCCATATCCATATAACAAAACTTCCAGTTTCTCAATTTTTGTATTATCTTCTGTTTAGTCTCTTCCCACATATCCTTAGCTGCTACCACAGAGTCATTTCTAATCTATACTCCTAAATATTTCATTTTGTCATGTCCCCATAAATATGGATATTGTTGGACCAATTTGTGTGTGTGGGTACATAATTTACCACTATTGCCTTTGTTTTAGCTTCATTAATTTTGTATCCCAAGAAGATCTGAAACTGTCTTAAAATGTTCCACAATGCTGTAATGTCCTTTTCTGTTTTTTTTTTTCATGTATAAAATAATATCATCTGCAAATAGAGCCAGCTATTCCTGACTACCATACCAATTATATCCTTGAATTTCTGAGTCCCTTATTTTCTTTGCCAATGGTTCTAAAAATAATGCAAACAACAAAGGGGAAAGAGGACAACCCTGCCTGGTTCCTCTACTCAAGCAGAAACTAATGGAGAGGACCCCACTCACTTTAATGTGCGACTCCAATCCATCATATATTCTTCTAATCAACCTTATAATTGTATCAGGGAAAGCAAATGCTTCCATTGCCCTA